>NW_028261384.1:125533900-125833900 GCF_051295495.1 Thamnophis sirtalis
TGCAAGCACGAATAATACCGATAGTGAGGAGTCCTTGATGCTCTCTCAGCTTGCTTGCATTCTTGCAGATGGTTCATTACCGAAACTAACGTATTTTTCGGAGTATAAGTCACACCTTTCTCCTGTGTGCTGCTCCGGGAATCCAATCATGGGTTAACTTAGCCTTCTAGCCTTGAGACTGAGTATGCAAATATCAAAGTTACGCCTCCTCTGACTGGACTTCCGTTTCCTCCCCAGTTCTTATTACTCAGTCAAGCCTACGAGACTTATTTTCAACGCTCTCTTGATTAATTGCTAATATTTCAAGGTTAAGGATGAATTTACTTGGTTTTCTCTGTGGATTTCTTGCTGGATTGGAGGTAAAGCGGCAGATTGCTGCCAGCCGATTCCTCCCTCGCTATTTCCCTTAAAGGGATATCGGATCGCTACAGCTGGAGTGGGGCGTTCTCCGCCTGCCCTCCCTTAACATCAGCGCGCAAGGAAGCTGAGTCTCCCAGCGCTGCCCTACACGCCGGATAGCACCCGCCCGCGAGCGTGGTCAAATCCGAGGCTTTGGCTTGTCGGAGCGGGTCTCCCCCCCTCCCCGCCTCCCTCCTTTGTGCCCTCGCTGGAGCGGCTGCCGGAGGTTTACATGGATCGGCTGTTTGGGAATTTCCCCTGCGGTTCCTTTGAATTTCGCGCCTTTGATGCCGGTGACCTTATTTGGAAGCGCTTTTCACGCATGCGCTCTAACGCCTGGGATGAGAAGGCAGATTTTGCTCGCGCGCTTGAGTTTGCGCACTGCTTCCGCCCCTCCCTTTTCCCTCACTCGAGTTTGCTGACTCAGGGAGGAGGTCGCTTCTCTTGGTCTCTGCTTCCACGTGGCGTTCTTGGCGAGTGCTTTCAATTGCATTCCTTTGTTTCGCTGATTGAGCTCTTTCAAATTCATATCATGGCTGATCAATTGCAAGGTACTGTCCGGCCAGTTTCTGAGCCCCGCTCCCCTGGCGAGGGAGGGGCCAGCCCTGGGCCTAGTAGGGCCGCGACCAGGGCCTCTACTAGTAGGCCTCGAGCCTCATCTACTGTTCGGGATAAGTCGCACAAGCGCAAGGACAAGGCCAAAGTTCCCCCCAAGGCATCTGGGGCTTCCATTTCTTCCCCTCCGGTTCTGATTCAGCAGCCTGTGTCTCCGGTGAGGGTCGTTGAGCAGGGTTGGTCTCCTGATATTCAGCTTCCCCAGGGCCCTACTCCTGAGGTAGGGGCTTTCGGGCCTCGATCTCCCCCAATTATTTCGGAGGCTAGTGGGGCTTCTCTTCGTTCACCTCCACGCGCTGGGCCCTCTGCCACGTTCACCCCCACAGCTGCAGGCCTCAGGCCTCTGGAGGGCCAGGATTTGGGTCTTTCTGCTGAATTCTACAGCATGATCTCAGAGGCTATTTCCAGAGGGGTGGATGCGGAATTAGCGCGTAGATCCCAGGTCTCCAGGCCTACTCTGGCCTACTCAGGCCTGGCTCCCCAAGCAGTACAAGGGGATTCTTCCATTCTGCAAACTGATCCTCCTTCCCCTTTACACTCTGTGTTTAGCGCACAATCTCCCTTAGTGGAGGAAGGTGAAATCCAGGATAGGGAACTCTCTGGTGACGAGGGCCTTCCTGTGGACCAGCCTCCGCCCCCTGGGCTTTTCAGGCACACTCTTTTCAAATCCCTGCTATATAAGGCCAAGACTACCACCCACATGGGGGAGGCAATTTCTGCAGAAAGTGCTGCTGTGGGTCTGGATGCCACCGAGCGGCTCTTTGCTGAGCAGGTGGCTCTGCAAGATTTTATTCCATCTCCCAAGCTTTTTCTTGATTTAATCCAAAAGCAGTGGGATGAGCCGACCGCAGTTAAGCCCCCTGGGTCTGGTGATAGGAAGCTTTTCACATCTTCTCCAGAGTTGGAGGCCCTCCTGCAGTTTCCCACAGTGGATGCTCCCATCGCTGCTCTTGCTTCACCGGCGTTAATTCCTTCTGAAATTTCGGAAGGATTGAAGGCCGAGGACCGCAAGGCCGAATCGGTCCTTCGCAAGACGCATCAGGCAGCAGCGTGGGCCTTGCGATCAGCCACTGCAGCTTCCTTCTTTAATAGGACTTCTTTAGTTTGGCTGAGACAACTACAGGAAAGACTGGATCCGGAGGAACTGCGCCTCCATCAGGATGTCACCAAACTGATAGCGGCCCTAGAGTTTTCTGCTGATGCCACCCTTAGCGCGGCAAAGTTTGCATCCCGAGCCGTGGCTTCCAATGTGGCTTCTCGCCGTTTGCTCTGGCTCCGCCACTGGCAAGCTGATATCAAATCCAAGTGGCGTCTAGCATCCACGCCCTTTAAGGGCGGGGCCTTGTTTGGTTCAGTGCTGGATCCAATTCTCATTGAGACTCGGGACAGACGTAGGGTGCTTCCCTCCACAAGTGCCCGTGTGGCCAGAAGGCCACAGCCTTATGGTAGACGGCAGCCCTTTCGGTCTGGGGACTCGGGGTTTACCTCTGCCCCCTATGTCCCCAACTATACCAGGGGGTTCTCCCAGGCACAGGACCGTGGCCAGGACCGAGCCGGGGCCAGAGACAGGGGGCGCCAGCAGAGTCAGGCGCAGAGTAGACGGTCATTCCGAGGAGCGGGCAACCGATCCTTTCGCAGATACCGCTGACTCGCAGGAGGTAGGGCCCATAGGAGGACGCCTCTTGGCCTTCGCCCACCGGTGGGCGGAGCTCACGTCAGACGCCTGGGCCCTTCAAGTAGTGAGTTTGGGTCTCACGCTAGAATTTCTATCCATCCCCCCGAGAAGGTTCATCAGGTGCCCTGTGCCCAGGTGCCCGTCAAAGCGGCGCCTTATGGACACCGAGATTTCTCATCTTCTCACCATCAGGGCCATAGAGCAAGTTCCCAAAGGGCAGGGAGGCCTAGGGTTTTATTCCATCTTGTTCCTAGTACCAAAGAACTCCGGGGGATGGAGGGCAATCCTAGATTTGAAACAGCTCAATCAGTATATCAAATACCAAAAATTCAAAATGCACTCTCTAAAGAGCATATTGGCTTCCATCCGCCAAGGCGACATGATGACTTCCATAGACATCAAAGAAGCGTACCTCCATGTGCCCATTCATCCGGCACATCGGAAGTTCCTGCGGTTTCACTTCAACGGCCGTCATTATCAATACCGGGCCTTGCCATTCGGCCTCTCCTCGGCCCCGCGCACGTTCACCAAACTTCTGGCAGTATTGGCAGCCTCCCTTCGTTCAATTCCAATACGCATCAATTGTTATTTGGACGACGTGTTGGTGCTGTCGTCCTCTCGAGATCAGGCCCTCCGAGACCTACAGGTCACGATGGACGCATTGCGGGACCATGGCTTTGTCCTCAACCTGCCCAAGAGCCACCTGCGCCCAACCACGTCCCTCCTTCATCTGGGAACCACCATCAACTCGATGTCGTGCGAGGTTTTCCTGTCCCCGGAAAGGAGGCAGAGCATATACCACCTGGCGCATCATGCGCTATCCCATCGGCGAGTACCGCTGCTGTCACTTTCCAAACTGCTAGGGAAGATGATCTCCTGCATCAGCGTGGTGCCCTGGGCCAGGTTCCATGCGCGTCCTCTCCAGTGGTTCCTGCTGCCCTTCCAAAGAGCGCATACCAGTCATTCCCACATCAAGGTGCAGCTCCCGGGCAAGGCCAGGCGGTCCCTGCATTGGTGGATGTCGTCCAGGCTCCTCAGGGGATGTCCATTCAAGGAGCCGGACCGCGTTCAAGTTACAACGGACGCCAGCTTATTCGGATGGGGGGCCCATGCCCTGGACAAGGTGGCCCAAGGTCGATGGTCGGATCAAGAGCTGGCGAACAGCATAAACTGGCTGGAGTTGCGGGCCATCCGTCTGGCTCTCCTGGAGTTTCGGGACATTGTATCTCATCGCCATGTGTTAATCTTGACCGACAATGTGGCCTCCAAGGCTCACATCAACCGCCAAGGGGGAACGCAGTCCAGAGCTCTGATGCTGGAAGCGGAAAGGTTGTTCCATTGGGCGGAGCCCAGACTCTCATCGATTCGGGCGGAGCACATCTCGGGCGAAGCCAACACTCAGGCGGACTGGCTGAGCAGAGCGACTGTGGATCAGGGGGAGTGGCAGCTCCACCCCATTCTCTTCCAGGAGCTCTCTCGCCGCTTCGGCCTGCCCGAGGTGGATCTGTTCGCTCACCCGCACAACGCACAACTTCCCCGGTTTTACTCCCGATACCAGGCTCCGGGGGCGGAGGGAGTAGACGCTCTACGCAGCCGTTGGCCGGCCGGCCTTCTCTATGCCTTTCCTCCTCTCCCGATCCTTCCGTCGGTCATTCAGAAGATCTTGACAGAACAGGCGGAAGTGCTACTAGTCGCTCCAATGTGGCCCAGACGTCCCTGGTACGCAGACCTCGTCCATCTGTCCGTTTCGCGTCCTTGGAGGATCCCGGACGACAAGATTCAGCTCCACCAAGGGGCTCTCCAGCACCCGGGCCCTCAGCTGTTGCAGTTAGCCGTGTGGCACGTGAGCGGGAGATGCTAGCGGCCCTCCACTATTCAGACGAAGTCATTTCTACAATTCAAGCGGCCCGTCGCCCGTCGACTACCCGTATTTACGAGGCTACCTGGCAGGCCTTCTGCCGCTGGTGCCGACGCACCGGGGTCGATCCCATCAAGGCCTCGGTGCCCCAGGTTCTGGATTTCTTGCAGTCCGGCCTCAACAAGGGGTTGGCACCAAACACGCTTCGCCGTCAGGTCACAGCCTTGTCGACGGTGGTCGGGGGTGGCCAAGGCCGCTCCTTATCCCAGCACTCGCGAGTTCGAACCTTCCTTAAGGGTGCTTCCAACTTACGACCGCCGACGGTACATCGTTATCCCACGTGGGATTTGACCTTGGTTCTCAGGGCCCTTACAGCTGCCCCCTTTGAGCCTCTACATTCCATCAACCTCCGCTTGCTGACACTCAAGACGGCTTTCCTGGTGGCCATAACATCAGCCAGGAGGGTGTCGGAGCTAGCAGCCCTTTCGGTTCGGGCGGATCTTTGCATCTTCCACCCGAACAAGGTAGTGCTTCGTTTGGATCCGACCTTTCTTCCAAAGATAAACTCGTTGTTTCACAGAACTCAAGAACTTGTCCTGCCGGACTTTTGTCCTCACCCGTCTCATCCGCGGGAACGTCAGTGGCACCATCTGGATGTTCGCAGGGCTCTTCGTCGCTATGTGAAGCGCACGGCGTCGTTCCGGAGATCGGAGGCCCTGTTCGTCTCCTTCCAGCCATCTTCAATGGGACAGAAGGTGTCCTCCCACACCATCGGCCGATGGTTGAAAGCTTGCATTGCGTTGGCGTATGACACCCACTCCAGACCGGTTCCAAGGCGAATCACTCCTCATTCCACCAGGAGTGCGGCCACCACAGCGGCCTGGGCGACGCAAGCGTCTGTGGAAGAGATTTGCAGGGCGGCCACTTGGGCATCCCCCTCGCCTTTTATTCGCCACTACAAGATTGATGTCTTCGCCTCGGCCGAGGCGTCCTTTGGGCGGAGAGTGTTGCAAAGGGTCCTTCCGTCTGCGGAGGAGCCTGACCAGCCTAGCTCCCGCCCTGGGAGTTCATTGCTTTGATATATCCCATGATTGGATTCCCGGAGCAGCACACAGGAGAATGACCGTTGTCTTACCTGAACGGTCCTTCTATGGGTGCTGCGAAGGGAATCCAAACCCGCCCGCAGCTTCGGCTGGTCAGGGCTCCGTTTGATTGTGACTACTGACTGGACTTGACTCTGTAGTGCCGGATGACTTGCGGCTTGTTTGAGGATTGACATAATGCTCCTTCGGTGGACTTCGTAAAAAGAACTGGGGAGGAAACGGAAGTCCAGTCAGAGGAGGCGTAACTTTGATATTTGCATACTCAGTCTCAAGGCTAGAAGGCTAAGTTAACCCATGATTGGATTCCCTTCGCAGCACCCATAGAAGGACCGTTCAGGTAAGACAACGGTCATTTTCCCTCAAAAAAGAGGCTGAAGATCTGGGTGCGTCTTATACACTGAATACAGCATTTTTTGCCTCCCGAAACCCCGCCCCCTTCACCAAAATGGCCGTGCATAGCCTGTAGGAGGCTTTCAGAGAGTTCCTGGGGACTGGGGAGGGCAGAAATGAGCGAAAAACTCTATAAGCCTCCTAAAGGCTATGCATGTCCTTTTTTTGACTAAAAATGGGCCCATTTTCGCAAAAAAACGGGCCGTCTTTTGCTTGTTTTGGCTTCCCCAGCCCCCCAGGAGCACTCTACAAGCCTCCTAAAGGCTATTCATGCCCCCCTTGTTTTGAAAAAAAACCTGGCTCTTTTCCACAAAAAATGGGCCATTTTGGGGAGGTCTGCAGAGTGCAAACTCTTTTTTTAAAAAATTGCCTCTTCAAAATCTTGATGCTTCTTATACGCCAATGCGTCTTATACTCCGAAAAATACGGTAGGTAAGATCAGAGGGGAAATGCATTTTTTTTACTACCAGTTCTGTGGGCGTGGCTTGGGAGGGGGCGTGGCAGGGGAAGGATACTGCAAAACCTCCAATCCCACCCCACTCTGGGGCCAGCCAGAGGTGGCATTTGCCAGTTCTCTGAGCTACTCAAAATTTCCACTACCGGTTTTCCAGAACTGTCAGAACCTGCTGAATTTCACCCCTGGGTAACTAGCACCAATGATGTTTATGGAGATTTATTTTTTTTAAAAAAAAGTTCTTGTGGTATCTTTTTCTCTTTGTTTATACTACCATATTTTTCGGAGTATAAGATGCATCTTTCCCCCCACAAAAAAGAGGGTGAAAATCTGGGTACATCTTATACATTGAATACAGCAATTTTGGCCTCCTGAAACCCCATCCCCTTTGCAAAAATGGATGTGCAGAGGGTTTGGGAAAGTGCTCCTAGGGGTTGGGGAGGGCAAAAATGAGGAGAAAACGGGCCATTTGTGCCTTCCTCCAGCCCCCAGGAACTCTCTGCAAGCCTCCCAAACCCTCTGCATGCCCCCCCTCCTTTTTTGCAAAAAACAAGACATGCAGAGGTTTTGGGAGGCCTGCAGAGTGCAAAAACTTTTTTAAAAAAATTTATCTCTTCAAAATCATGGTGCGTCTTATACTCTGAAAAATACTGTAATTGAACTGTCCCTTATGGACTAGAAAATTAAAATTGGTGAGGAAATTCCCATCAATTTCCTAAATCCTTCTTTCCTCCTCCCCCCACCTTTTTTTTCTTTAGCTAATGCTCTTGAGCATGGTGTGCTGCTCCTTGGTGGAAGGGGCACGTTTTGGGAATCCTCCGGGATTGTTACAGCAGAAACTGATGAAAACATGTAAGAGTCTAGCAGAATATGAACCAGAATTCATCCTCAAGGTAGGAAAGGGGGCTGTGGGATGTGGGCTTGAGGGTTGGGGGGTGGGTGGGATGTGTAAAGCATTAGGAGCAGCTGTGTACCATGGACGTCCCTGAACTTAAGAGGTTATCTGATTGCTTGTCATTGTGGTGTAGGTTTAGCTCTGGTTGCACCATTTTTTTTGTACATGATTGATTTCCCCAATTTATTGGGTGGTCAAATTGTTGTGGGTGTCATAGAATAACCAAAACCTTTGGCAAGAGCCAAGGTGGCGCAGTGGTTAAATGCAGCACTGCAGGCTACTGCTAGATCAGCAGTTCAGCGGTTCAAATCTCACCGGCTCAGGGTTGACTCAGCCTTCCATCCTTCCGAGGTGGGTAAAATGAGGACCCAGATTGTTGGGGGCAATATGCTGACTCTCTGTAAACCGCTTAGAGAGGGCTGAAAGCCCTATGAAGCGGTATATAAGTCTACTGCTATTGCTTTAATTTAGAGTGTCTATTATGATAAGACTAAAAATGTTAGACAGATGATCCGAAACACATCTTCAAATCGACTGTGAACAGAGACGTTTTCAAGAAAACACTGGGCAATCTTTGTTCTGAATGACTTGAGGATTCCTGCAGTGGGCTAGGAAATCAGTACTGAATCACTTCCAAATTGAAGGGATTGATTGGTGGCATCACCGTTGCCCCGGAGGGAGGCCCAGTTGGGATCTCCTTTCACATCCATGTTAAATTGCCCATGGAAGTGGTGCACACTTATCTACTTGTGGTTGCCCACTTTTGAACTGGAGGTGGTGCATGTGACGGGAGCTCACCCCATCCCACAGCAGCAACCGGGTCTCGAAAGCAAACCGGCTGATCGTCGTCTCAGTGCCTAACCTCCTGAGCCACCGCGCTCCAACGTCATGATTTTCAGATAAAAGCCTGAGAATGGCTCTTCCAATCCCTGCAGTTGAGTACTATGGATGATTTAAAACATGCAGCATGTGCAAGGATATTTTTGAACTAGAAGGTTTTTACTCCGCTAGTTCTTGCTGACTTTAGGGAGCAATGCTCACCTCCGTTTCAAGGTCATTGAGCTAGCACTGCCTGAAGACATTTCCACGGCATGTGGCCAGCATGACATCATGGAGCACTGTTATCTTCGCACCGAAGTGGTACCTATTTACGTACTTGAATTTGCATGCTGTCAAACTGCTAGTTTGGCAGGCATTAGGGCGAGGATGGGAGCTCACACCGTCATGTGGCACCCGGGTCTCGAACCATGGCTTTCCAGCTTTCTAGGCAACAATCCCAGCGTCTTAACCACCGAGCCACCTCACAGTCCCTTCCTGCAAGGAAGAGTAGGGAAGTATTCCAAACACCAGAATATAAAAACTCTTAACAGACTGCAGAGAATATTTGGAAACTCTTTATTTCTGCAAAACAGAATTATTATAAAGTTCTGACTGGAAGGACGTCCAAGCTTTTGCATCTGTCATAGTACCGCTTTCTTCTTTTGAATTTGTAAACGTCTGCACGTAAGTAGCAAGATGATGCATTCCAACTTTTGGAATTATGTTGTGGTTTAACCTCGTATCACATTGCGGGTTTGCCTGCGGCTGTTTATATAGGAATTCTTCGGACTGTAATTTGAGCAGGGCTACCCAAATTTTGCTCACAAACTAAATATTTAACCACTAACAAACTGGTGTTATTAAGTATTAAGATTCCCAGCCTTCCTAATAATATTAGGAGAGGTTTTTGCTCACCTCTATGATCTCTTTCTCTCCGCTCAGGTTGCCTTGTATGCCCGCCAAGAACTGAACATCCGCAGTACGACTAATTTCCTCCTGGCATTGGCTTCCTACCTTCCGCCCTGCCGCCCACATGTGCGGCGCTATTTTTGCCATGCGGTACAACTCCCGTCGGACTGGATGCAAGTGGCCAAGCTCTATCAAGTGAGAACATATCCCATATTCTCCCGTTGCCTCTTCAACGGGGAATTCCAGATTTAATCCTAGGTAGAACTTTTTTGATTGAAGAGTGCAGAGAAGAGCAACAAAGATGATTAGGGGACTGGAGGCTAAAACATATGAAGAACGGTTGCAGGAACTGGGTATGTCTAGTTTAATGAAAAGAAGGACTTAGGGAGACATAATAGCAGTCTTCCAATATCTCAGGTGTTGCCACACAGAAGAGGGAGTCAAACTATTCTCCAAGGCACCTGAGTGTAGAACAAGAAGCAATAGATGGAAACTAATCAACCTAGAACTAAGGAGAAATTTCCTGACAGTGTAGAACAATTAACTATGTGAAACAACTTGCTTCCAGAAATTGTGAATGCTCCAACACTGGAAGCTTTTTTTAAATGTTTTGTTTATTTTATATTACTTTCCATTTCCACTGAACAGTTTGAAATATTTGAAATATCCACATATTTGTTGTAATATTCATCACAATACTGCTACTAATATCTGTATATCAATACAATTACAATAATACATAACATCTTCATCATCAAATTCCCTCCACGTTAACATTCCCTCTTTTTTTTAATATCTCTCCTCCTTTCTAACTTCTATTTCTATTGTCCAACCATTGGTAAAATACATCCCACATCAAGAAATATTTAATTTCTTCTTTATCCTTAATAATGAGCGTTAATCTGTCCATTTCTAGTGTTTTCTTAATTACACTCACATCTGACAGTGTTTCATCATTTTTCCATTGTTGCACAAATACAATTCTAGCTGCAGTTAATATATGTAAAACCAGATACGTATACAGTCTTCCTGTCATATTTTTCTGGTAGAATGCCCAACATAAATATCTCAGGTTTCAAGTCAATATGCTGCTTTATAATTTTTTTCCAACCAAGTATGTATTTTCATCCAAAAAGTTTTTGGCTTTTGAAGTTTTTAAGGAGAAATTGGACAAGCAGTTGGTATAAGGCCTGGATAGCACGTTTGCTACAGATGGCACATGGAGCCATTTGTTAGGGCGGTTCACTGACAAAAGGGCGAACGACAAAACCGCACCCGACTAAACCGCATTGCTGACGTCATCAACAGGGCGACAACAGCGCGGAGACAGAAGCACTCTGTAAACCCTAAACCTAAACTTAACCCCCTAAACCTAACCCTAAACCTAATCCTAATCCTAATCCTAAACCTAACCCTAAACCTAACCCTTAACCTAACCCTAAACCTAACCCTAAACCTAACCCTTAACCTAACCCTAAACCTAACCCTTAACCTAACCCTAAACCTAACCCTAAACCTAATCCTAACCCTTAACCTAACCCTAAACCTAATCCTAACCCTTAACCTAACCCTAAACCTAATCCTAACCCTTAACCTAACCCTAACCCTAACCCTTAACCTAACCCTTAACCTAACCCTAAACCTAATCCTTACCTTAAGTTGAATTGGCTTTCTTTCAACACGCTATTTAAAGCGCTCTTCTTTCTCCGCGCTGGCTGTTGTCTCCGCGTTGATGACGTCAGCGACGCGGTTTAGTCGGGCGCGGTTTTGTCGTTCACCCTTTTGACGGGTCACGGTTAGGCCATTCCAGGTGTTGCCCTGTCCACTCCAGCGCACATGCTTGCGCTGCCCAGCTGATGTTGGCCTTCTTTTTCTGCCGTTTTTCGCCCTCCAGAGGCTTCAGGGGGGCGAAAAATGGCACTACGGGCACATGGAAGTCACCGTTCCTGAACTTCCAGGTTGCCCATAAGGCCGTTTTTTGCCCTCCGGAGCTTTCAGTGAAGCTTCCTCCGGAGGGCCTCTGGGGAGGGCAGGGGAGACTGTTTTCACCCTTCCCAGGCTTCTAGAAAGCCTCTGGAGCCTGGAGAGGACAAAAAAGCATGCCAACAGCGGGAGGGAGGGTTATGTGTACATGCACACAGGGGTCCCACGCATCGCATTATGGGTGTGGGCCCGTCTCCATACAACCCCCCTGCGCTCCCCCTGATTTTGGCATGCAATCCAAAAAAGGTTAGCCATCACTGATATAAGGTTTCCTGCTTAAGTATGGGGTTGGACTAGAAGATCTCCAAGGTCCCTTCCAACTCTATTATTCTGATTTGCCACATGGTGCTTTTTTCCCACTTCTCTTCTCTGTGCAGAGCCTAGCAGGGGAAGAAGGAAGGCTGGCTCCTATGCCTTCCTGCCTCCGTGCTGGGATGGCTGATAAGTTCCGGCAGTTTGATGCCTATCAGTTGGCCAAATACAACACACGCAAGAGCCGGGGCAAGCAACGTCAGAAGCCAAAGGCTAGAAAGGTAGAGTACTGGGCTTTGAAGTTTGCTAGACTTTTTAAAGCTGTAAGCGGGCAGGTTCCTTCCTTCTTTCATCTGGATTGCTGGGATGTCATGGAAGGTCCCCACGCATTCTAAGCCATCGATGGTCCTCTCAAAAATTCCGCAGGGGATGCGCGCAACAATGTTGATGCCTAGAGAAATCTTGCACTAACTTTGCTAATGTGTGCGGTGGCATGGACAGTCTTTGGGGCCTATAGATATTACACTCTTGTTCCAAGAACAGCACTGGCTGCAATTCAGGTTGTTAGTTATTACCCATAAAGCTCTTTGTGGCATGGGTCTAGGTGAAAAGAGTAAGGTTCTACATTTAGGCAACAAAAATGAAATTCACAGGTACAGTATATGTGTTACCTTACTCAATAGTAGTAACTGTGAGAGGGATCTTGGAGTCCTAGTTGGACAACCATTTAAATATGAGCCAGCAGTGTGCAGCAGCTGCCAAAAAAGCCAACACAGTTCTAGGCTGCATAAAGAGAGGGATAGAATCAAGATCACGTGAAGTGTTAATACCACTTTATAATGCCTTGGTAAGGCCACACTTGGAATACTGCATTCAGTTTTGGCCACCAGGATGTAGAAAAGATGTGGAGACTCTAGAAAGAGTGCAGAGAAGAGCAACAAAGATGATTAGGGGACTGGAGACTAAAACATGTGAAGAACGGTTGCAGGAACTGGGTATGTCTAGTTTAATGAAAAGAAGGACAAGAGGAGTCATGATAGCAGTGTTCCAATATCTCAGGGGTTGCCACAAAAAAGAGGGAGTCAAACTATTTGCCAAGGCACCATAGGGTAGAACAAGAAGCAATGGGTGGAAACTAATCAAGGAGAGAAGCAACAGGAGAAATTTCCTGACAGTTAGAACAATTAATCAGTGGAACAGCTTGCCTCCAGAAGTGGTGAATGGCCCAACACTGGACGTCTTTAAGAAGATGTTGGATAGCCATTTGTCTGAAATAGTATAGGGTTTCATGCCTAGGCAGGGGGTTGGACTAGAAGACCTCCAAGGTCCCTTCCAACTCTGGTATTGTATTGTATTGTATTGTATTGAGCCATCTCACCCCTGTGGGATGGCCTCATCCCACCTCTGCTGGCAGAGGAAGTGTGCTGTCGATCTCATCAGTAAAGGAATTCCGATTGGCCAATTCCAGGGTAAGAGCCTTCTCTGCAGTGGTGGGATTAAAAAACAATTACTGCTAGTTCTGTGGCTTGGTGGGCATGGCGTGGCTTGGTGGGTGTGGTAGGGGAAGGATGCTGCAAAATCCCCATTTCCTCCAGATCCGTTGGGACTCGGGAGGCAGAGTATAGATGGGGGCACGGCCAGTCAGAGGTGCAGATTCTCCAAACTACTCAAAATTTCTGCTACCGGTTCTCCAGAACTGGTCAGAACCTGCTGAATACCACCTCTGCCATTAAGCCCTTTGTGCCATGGGTCTAGAATACTGGAGGAGCCATCTCGCCCCTGTGGGATGGACCTATCCCACCTGTACTGGCAGTGGAAGCCTGCTGCGTGGTCCCTGCTCTGGGAACATCTTACTGCCCCCGAGATGAGATTGACTCCCACCCTCCTGACATTACGTAAGAGCATGAAGGCCTGGCTTTACCAATAAAGGAGAGTACAGGGCGGGGCATAACCTTTTCCTAGGGGGTCACAGCAACACTTGTAATAACAACACAAATAATTCATACACCATTCGAAAGCCCATCAAAAACTGAGTTTATTGACACGATTTAATAGTCAGTATGACCACCATTAGCCCTTCGAACAGCATTCAAACGAGGTGGATAAGAACACAACAAATCTTCAAACAGTTCCGTTCGATTTTCCAGATTTTTCAACACAGTTTCCAAATTCATTCTCAAAGTTTCAACCGAAACAAATTTAACATTTAATAGCTCATTCAATTCAGTTTTTTATGGGCTTTAAAATGAGGTGTCGCGGAAGTTGTAAACTGCTGTCAATCTTGCTTTGACCCCCTAGGAAAAGGTTATGCCCCGCCCTGTATTTGTAATTCAGGGTTGAAATGAGAGGCCCTTGGTGCTTCCTGAACTTGGTTGTTGCAGGAATTGGGTATATCTAGTCCAGAGGTGTCAAACGTGTGCCGTCACTTGACATATTGTGACTCCCCCCCCCCTGCATTAAACCAGGGGTGAGTGTGGAAAGTGGGTGACACGCCTGGCCTGCGGGCTGCGAGTTTGACACCTCTGCTCTAGTCTAACAAAAAGAAGGACTAGGAGTGACACGATAGCAGGGTTCCCATATTTGAAGAGCTGCCACAAAGAAGGAAGAAGGGCAGGGAGGGTTTATCCAATTCTCCAAAACACGCAGAAAAAGAAGCAATGGATGGGAACTAATCAGGGAGAAAAGCAACCTAGAATTAAGGAGAAGTTTCCTGTGATAACAGTCAACTGGTGGAGTGGCTTGTCTTCAGAAATTGTGTGTGAGCTTTTTAAGAAGAGACTGGAGAGCCATTTGTCTGAAATAGCAGGCAGGGTTTCCTGCTTGAGCAAGAGGTTAGACTAAAAAACCTCCAAGGTCCCTTCCAACTCTGTTATTCCATTCATCGTGAATTCACTTGTGCTAATAAAGGCTTATCTAAGCCCCCATGTCGAATATATCTCTAATAGAATTAGAGGCCTGCATTTATATTCCTTTTAGAATTTTGGCCTGCCACACTTTCTCTTATTTCATTATGCTGTTTCTTTAGCATAGTTGATGGGAGGGAGGAATAGACAGGAGTGAGATTGTGGAATGTATTGTTTTCATTCTTTACTAGAAGCCAAGGTCATCCTTTGTCTCCGCACCAGTACACCTGACCGGAAGAAGCTGGGTGTGGATGCCAGCGTGGAAGAAGAAGATTGGACCATGTGATGGATTGTGGGTGTGGGGACAAGATCATTGTGATGTCATTTCCAGTATTGGGATAAATAGCATGATGCCAACATGTCTGTCTTATTAAATAGGAATCTTAAGGATAGATCTGCCTTGGACTCTGATTTAATTCTGCATGATATTTGGAATGCTGACATAGAATCTCTTCTAGCATGCGAGGGGCAAGATTATTTATTTCAGAATTGTGTTTCTTCAACAGACTGAAAGGAAAGCCTCTTGGGACAACTGGAAAAAGCACAGACTAGGCCGGAATAAACTGTTTGCATCAAAATGTGAAGCCTTGGAGAAAACGGCAAGTGCTCTTGAGGTGTTTCTGTGTGTGTGAGAATGGAGGAAGGCATCCCTTTAGGTTTCGTTCTTCTTTTTGTACAATTCAAGATCAGATACTATCAAAGCATACATAGAGGTTAACCCCCCCCCTTCCCCTGTGTCTGTTTTCAAGGTGGGTGGGAACCCGAAAGGTGCTTTTTCAGGAGGCAGCTGGACTTTCTGCTTTTTCTTTGAAGGCGTTTTGCTTCTCATCCCAGAAGCTTCTTCAGTTCTGGTGGAGAATGGAGAGATTTATATTCCTTGCAGAGAGCTGGTCATTTGCATTGTTTTTAGAGAGCCATTGAGGCCACCTGGAGGTTTATCTGTGTCCTTGGGATCACCTGAGCGATGCAAAAGAGTTTGAAAAAATTCCAGGGGAAAAAAAAGGCAGTTTACTGGAGCCACAGTTTGAGGTGTAGACAACACAGACTCCTTCACAACAGCCTGCTCCTGTCTTCAACAGTGAAGGGACCCAGGGCAGAAGACACCCTGCAGCCAAGAAGGCTCTGCACCCATTCTCACTACTCAGGTGACCCTGAGGACACATAAACCCCCAAGTGGCCTCAACGACTCTCTCTAAAAGAATGCAAATGACCAGCTATCTGCAAGGAATATACTGTATTTTTTAGAATATAAGATGCACTTTTCTCCCCCCCCAAAAAGAGGCTGAAAATCTGGGTGCGTCTTATACACTAAATACAGCATTTTTAGCCTCTGTAACCATGCCCCCTTCACAAAAATGGATGTGCATAGGCTTTGGGAGGCCTCCTTGGGGGATGAGGAGGACAAAAGCAAAAAACGGGCAGTTTTTTGCCTGTTTTTGCCCCCCTCCCCAGCCCACAGGAGCACTCTAAAAGCCTCCCAAAGCATATGCATGCCCCCTTCTTTTTTTTATATGAAAAATGGGTTTTTCACAAAAATGAGTTTTTTTGCTCTTTTTTGCCTCCCCAGCCCCAAGAGCACTTTGCAGGCCTCTCAAACTCTCTGGATGCCCTGTTTTTGACACACACACAAAAAAAAACAAGGCATGCAGAGGGTTTGGGAGGCCTGCAGAGGGCAAAAACCCTTTTTTTAAACTTACCTCTTCAAAATCTTGGTGCGTCTTATACTCCGGTGCATCTTATAGTCCGAAAAATACAGTAAATCCTTCCATTCCTCACCATCCAGTCAGAGCTGAAGAAGCTTTTTGGATGAGAAGTGAAACGTCTTCAAAAAGAAAAGAAAAAAACCAAGGAAGTCCAGTTGCCTTTTGAAAAAAGCACCTTTAGGACTGAGAACCTCTATGGAGGAGGTGGATGGGAGTGCTTCCCTAAGTCACCGCTTGCTTGATTCTCTTCCCTTTGACATCTCTAGCACCGAGAGATCCTGGATTCAGTAAAAGAGAAAGCTCCTAGAGATTTGTTCTCTCTGAAGAATTTGATCCACCGCCTTCATATTTCGGAGCCAGTTCAGCATGTCATGAGTCTCTTGGAACGGAGGTGAGACGGCCTTGCACATCTGGCACCACATTTGCAGGCCTGGTGTGACATCTGTCTTTTGAGTTTTCACCAGGGGTGTACAGGTAGCCCTCCACTTACGACCGTTCCCTTGGTGACCGTTCAAAGTTACAATGGCGTTGAAAAAAAAGAGCATTTTTCACGCTTACGGTCGTTTTAGCAATCCCGGAGGTCATGTGATCAAAGCTCGAACTCCTCGCAACTGGTTCATATTTATGACGGTTGCAATGTCCTGGGGTCAACCTTCGTGACCTACTGACAATCATAGTCAATGGGTGTTCTGACCTGGGCTTCCCCAAACCATGAAGCAGACTCCTTGTCTTGACAAAAAACCCTTTTTATTAACTTACTGTGAATTCTGCTCATTAACTTCCAGCAAAGTCTTTCAAGGGAGGATTTACAGCCACAGACTTTATCTGGCTTGGAGAGCTGACAGGCCGATATCTGCAAAACTTGGCAAGGAGTCTCAGAAGAGTCACTAACCAATTAAGTGAACTAATTGTCTCCCCTTTGGCTCCTCTTTTATTCCCTCTGGGAGGGATCCTTCATCATCCACCTGTGGCCTTACTCCGAAGTCGACCCCTGTTCTTTAGCTGTTCCCTTCATCTGGCAACTCTGCGCATGCGCACACTGGGAACAGGCTCCAGCTGTTCCTCTGCCTCACTGATGTCTGACTCTGAAGGCAGCTGATAATTGTCAGATGACCCTGGCCCCCTCTCTGCCTCCGACACAGAGCCCTCATCAGAGCCTTCCCCAGACTCCAGGACTGGCCCATGTCCCTCCCCAACCTCCTCACTGTCCGAATCTGATACCAGCTCTGCTGGCCACTGGTGGGCCACAACAATGGGCTCCACACTGACCCACAAAAACCCCAACCCCATTCACCAAACATCTCTATTTGTGCGTTCTCTTCAAATCCACACAATTCATGATTAGTAAAACCACACCTGGAATATTGAGCCCAGTTTTGATTGCCACATTATAAAAAAAAATATTGGGGATATCTGGAAAGAGTGCAGAGAAGAGCAACTCAGGTGATTAGGGGACTGGAGAATAAAACATGTGAAGAACGGTTGCAGGAACTGGGCATGGCTAATTAGTTAAAAGAATGACTAGGGGGTGACACAATAGCAGCACTCTTAGTATTTGAGGGACTGCCACAAAGAGGGGTCAGCCTATTTTCCAAAGCACCAGACAAGAAGCAATGGGTGGAAACTAATCAAGGAGAGAAGCAGACTGGAATTAAGGAGAAACTTCCTAACAGTGAGAATAATCATCAGTGGAAGAGTTTGCCTTCAGAAGTTGTGGGTGCTCCATCACTGGAGGCTTTTAAGAAGAGACTGGACAACCACCTGTCTTGATTAAGGGGCTGGACTAGATGATCTCCAAGGTACCTTCCAGCTGTATTCTGATTGATTGACTAAACAAATGCTTGTAAGTTGAGAACTACTTGTATCCATTACGTGGCCCATGTAATGTTGACTGTTCTTGTTCCGTGTTTTTCTTTTGTAGTCCTTGAGTTCACAGTCTTTCTCTTTTTTAGGTACCCCCCAGATCTGCCCTCCTTTTCCCGAAGTCGGTTGCCAGGGCCCTGGGATCCGACCCTTGCTGGCACTCGCATGAAACTGGAGGTACCCCAGACTTGGGATCGAGAACTGAGCAACCGTGGGAACAAGGCTGCTGTCTGGGAAGAACTGATTGGTAGGTGGAAGAGTTGACTGCATTCCTTCATTTTCCAATAATTTTCATTATTGGACCCTGAAATCCCAGAAAGGCATGCTGACTAGACAGAATCAGAGTGGAAGCATGGAAAATAAGTGTGAACCCAGATAAAGGCAGTCCTTGAGTTATGACCACTTGTAGAAATGTCTGTGGAGGTTCTTAGTCACCCAGGTCATGGTTGTCCCAAAGGTGCCTTTTCAAGAGGCAACTGGACTTTCTTGTTATTCTTTATTTATATCCCTTGAAATTCCCTACCATCCAGTCAGAGCTGAAGAAGCTTCTTGGATGAAAAGCAAAACGTCTTCAAAGGAAAAACAAGGAAGTCCAGTTGCCTTTTGAAAAAGCATCTTTGGGAAGGCCAGCAACCATTCAAAGTTATAATGGAGCTGAAGGAGTGGTTTGTATAACCAATCTTCACAAGAACCCTGGTGGTGCAGTGGTTAGACTGAACTGTTTCATGTTAACTCTGTGCGCTGCCTGGAGTTCAGTCTTGATGGGGCTCACGGTTAATTCAGTCTTCCATCCTTCCGAGGTTGGTAAAATGAGGACCCAGATTTTTTTCGGGGGGCAGTATGCTGTTTCTATAGGGATGCAGTGGCTCAGTGCTAAGACGCTGAGCTTGTCGATCATAAAGGTTTGGCAGTTTGGCAGTTCGAATCCCTAGTGCTGTGTAATTGAGTGAGCTCCTGTTATTTGTCCCAGCCTCTGCCAACCTAGTAGTTCGAAAGCATGTAAAAATGCAAGTAGAAAAATAGGGACCACCTTTGGTGGGAAGGTAACAGCATTCTGTGTGCCCTCGGCACTTAGTCATGCTGGCTACATGACCAAGGAAAGGTCTTTGGACAGCGCTGGCTCTTTTCATTTAACAAGTGCAGCAATTCGCTTAACAAATGTGGCGAGAAAAGTCGTAAACGGGGGGGAAGACTCGCTAAACAAATTTCTCACTTGGCAACATAAATTTTGGGCTCGATTGTGGTCGTAAGTCAAGGACGACCTGTAATCCCTGTGATTACTAAGAGTTAAAGCTGACTTGATGAGAAAAGATCACAGGGAATTGGGGAGATGTTATAGGTAGAAAAAGTTTGGAAACGTTTACAAACAAATAATTGCAGGAGTATGATACTTGTATTTATATTACATTAGACTATATTTTATTCTCTCATGCATTGCATAATGGGACTTACCATACAATATGCTACACTGCAAATTGTATTTATTAATGCTTACATAATCACTCTTAATCTTATACAATTCTGAGGTATGCCTTTTACATACACTTAACGTATATGTATGTGTATTGAAGTGTTAATACACTTCTGCATTAAGTAGCAAGGTTAAACAAAGAATGTAATAATATATCATGGTAACAACAATGTAAAGGTGAGCAACGTAATTAAAATTCTTTCCTTTAAATGGAAATCATCTAAACTGCAAGTGGGAAGTATGATTAAATCAAAACCAGAGGAGGTGTAATAGAAATAGATGATGCTAATTTTTTTACAAAATATAAGCAGCAAAATATTAACTATTAACATGGAGGGATGTTGTGGCTCAGTGGCTAAGATGCTGAGCTTGTTGATCAGAATGTCGGCAGTTCAGTGGTTTGAATCCCTAGTGCCCCTTAACAGAGGGAGCTCCTGTTACTTGTCCCAGCTTCTACCAACCTAGCAGTTTGAAAGCATGTAAAAAGTGCAAGGAGAAAAATATGGACCACTTTGGTGGGAAGATAACAGCACTCCTTGTGTTTTCGGCATTTACTCATGCCGGCCACATGATCATGGAGACGTCTTCGGACAGCGCTGGCTCTTTGGCTTTGAAACGGAGATGAGCACCGCCCCCTAGAGCTGGAAATGACTAGCACACATATACGGGGGAATCTTTACTTTTACCTATTAACACGGAGGCACTCCTCTATCTCTTTCTATTCTGTCCTCCTACCTCCCAAGTCTGAATATATGTATGGAAAGAAAAGAAATAAAACTGGGTAAAATTCTCATATCTTCACTCATATTTTTTTTAAAAAAAAAATACCAGTCTAAAATATTATTTCTGCTTGCTGAGTTTCATCTGTGTAATTGCCATTTACTTGCTGCCCCCTAGATTCAAAGAAACTGCCCTTCATGGCAATGCTACGAAACCTGCGGAACATTTTGAGGTCTGGGGTGAGCGAGAGGCATCATCAACTTCTCTTAAGGCGCCTTGAGGACAAGGTAAGGCTATCTGTGCAGGAGAAATTTTCTGAAAGTGAAAACAATCAACCCATGGAACAGCTAAGCTTGCCTTGGGAAGTTGTGGGAGCTTCATCACTGGAGGCTTTCAAGAAGAGATTGGACTGCCATTTGTCAGAAATGGGGTAGGGTCTCCTACTTGGGCAGGGGGTTGGACTAATGACTTACAAGGCTCCTTGCAACTCTATTAATCTGAATCTGAGTCCTCAATTTACATTTGTTCATTGACTTTTTGAAGTGACAATGGCACCCCCACCAAAAACCACACTTAACCACCATTGTAGCATTCCTGTAATCACGTGATCAAAATTTGGATGATTGACCATTGGCATGTATTTATGACTGTTTCCCGGGGTCACCTGATCACCTTTTGGGACCTTCTGATGAACAAAGTCAACAGGGAAGCCAGGTTCACTTAACAACAGCTTTACTAATTTAACAACCACAGTGATTCACTTCCTGTGGCAAGAAAGGTCGTAAAATGGGGCAAAATTCAGGAAGAAGCTTCTTGAAGCAGGAGACGCTTCTTGGATGGGAAGTGAAATGTTTTCAAATTTTTTAAAAAATCAAGAAAGTGCAATTGCCTTTTAGGAAAAAAAAACATTTTTGGGACATTTATGTCCTGAAAGCCTCTGATTACCCACCATGATGGGCTTCTCACTGGATGGATTTTGCATAAACATGATAGGCAGTTGAGCTACTTGTGGGTTAAGGGGTTAAGCCAGGGGTAGTCAACCTTTCTGTAACTACCACCCACTTTTGTATCTCTTGTTAGTAGTACAATTTTCTAACCGCCCACCGGTTCCACAGTAATGGTGATTTTATGAAAAGCTAATGAAAATGTTTTTGAATAATGCTATGATTTTTTAAAAGTCAATTAAATTAAAAAAAAGGAAAGTGCTTTAGTATCGGACAAAACCCCTACCACCCACCATGAAAGCTGGAACGTGGGCGGTAGGGACCAGGCTGACTACCACTGGGTTAAGCTATTATCTAAGCATTTTGCATTGAAGCAAGCAATCCCATCAAACCATAATAACGCAAAGCACACCAGCTGAACTCTGTTGTTGGGTTCTGCAAATCCTGTGTGAAGTTGTCCTTTGCAATTGTCTGATAAATTTGAATGGCAGTCATTATTCTTTCTTAACACTTCAAGGAAACCATCAAAATCTGTAGTATTTTTCCCTTCTCCCTGGCTGTCGGTCTCTTTGTATAGTTTCTTATTAAATTTCTGTGCTATTTTTTTCTTCTCCTTGTTTTGGTAACATATATATTTCTCTCATCGTTTTGTAATTTGTTAATCCATCTCTTCTCTATTTCTTCAATTTATATGCTACCTATCTCCCCTGCTTGTTAGCATTCTCAAAAGTATTTTGGTTTATCTTTATCATCTGTTGTGCCAGGTCCTTCTTTTCAAGTAGATTCAATTTAACTCTAATTAGGTCCAATTGTTGTTTTATACTTCTCTGTTGCGGCTTATTTTGTAGTTTCGTCTCCAGTCTTTTCTATTGTTTTTCCAAAGAATTCTCTTTGCTTTTTAAATTTATTTTCTTTTGCCATATAAGATATGGCAACTCCCCTCATGTATGCCTTTGCCGTTATCCCATAAATTTTGTAGAGATGTATCTTCTTTTTTTGTTTTCTTTAAAGAAGAGATGCAATTGTTTAATCATCGTTAATTTAAATTCTTTGCCTTTTAAAGTCAATCTTTTCAGTGTCCATCTTGTCATCCTCTTTTTCCCTATCAATCTTATTTTTATGAGACTGTGATCCTCCCAGAGATTCGTGACAATTTCAACTTCCTTCACATCTCATTGCAATTCTGTTGATATCCAGACCATATCAATTCTGGACCATGATTGATGTCGGTTCGAGTAATATGTATATTGATTTATATCCTGGTTTCTCTCTCTCCAAATATCTGTGAAGAAGTGGAAAACACCTGGGACAGACCATGGTTTGCTGCCATAACAATAGGGGCAAAGCATGCTGCATTTTCCACGGACAGACTTCAAAGCACAAGCGGGACGAACAGAATTCAATTTTTGTATCACCAAATTTCCATGTGGTATAAAGGAGCTTCTTTTCACACAGTCTCCCTAGTCTTCTTACTAGGTCATTCAGCTTCAATCTGTACATCATCCTTATGTGTAAACTTTAATCCCTTTTCAAAAGGAAACTGGACTTTGCTTTTCCTTGAAGACATTTCACTTCTCATCCAAGAAGCTTCTTCAGTTCTGAGTGAATGGTGGAGGATGGAAGGGTTTATATTCCTTGCAGTCATCTGGTTGATGGCGTTCTTTCTGAGGGTCATGGAGGCAACTTGGAGGTTTATCTGTGCCCTGAATAGTACAAATGAGTGTGGAACCTTCTTGGAAGTAGTGAAAGGACTGTGTTGTAAACAGGAGATAGGTGGTGTTGTATTCCCCCTCCTCTGTTTTTCAATAATAGGCTGTTCAATCTTATATGAATTGCTTTTTTGACCCCTCTTACATGGGGTCAGTTTTAATTCTGGGAATTAAATGTCTATGGAGAATCTCTATAGACATTTAATTACCAGAATTCCTCAGCCAGCGTGGCTGTTCTTGAGTCTTTTCTTCTTTTTGTGCCATATCCATCATCGGACGTTGGTGATTCTATTTTTATCAACAGCCCCACGAAAAAGTGCTGTTGAGTTTTGTCAAAACCAGTCCCTAAGATTTTGATGTCATGATATTCTTCTTCTGTCTGAACCTCGTTTGCCTTCAATATTTCCCTGGAGGATTAAGTGAAGTATGGCGTATTTTTCCGGGTGTTCGCATCACATGCCCAAAATATTCTAACTTTTGCTTTTTTTTTATGGTTTTGATGATTTCCCTTGGCTTTCCTAGGCGGCTTGCGGAACTGAAATCCACATATCTTGCAGCAGCTGTTCTGTGAGAAATTCATACTAGATTATTCTGTACTTTAATGTTAATAATTTTAATTCTGTTTTTGCCTTTGGCCTTTCTCTCCTTCAGGACTCTGTCATACGCAGCAGACAACTTCCTTTCCGGTTCCTTTCAGCCTACAAAGTGATTATGGACCTGGAAACAGAAATTAAGAAAAAAGGTGAGGAATACTTAACCTGGGTTGAATGGCTGGGAATTCTTCATTAACACTGGAAAGTGACTCCTAAGTCAGGGGTCACCAAAAGATCACGTGGAAATGTTGTTCGTTCATGCGCTTATCAGGGTCACGTTCTGGAAAAGCTGAACGTCTAGTTTCTAGCACGCATGCGCGCCCGACAATCAGCTGGCTGACACGCAGGCCAGTTTTCAGCACGGATGCACACGCAAAGAGATTGCACTCTGGAAAAGCCAAACTTCCGGGTCCTGGCGTGCATGCGTCGCCAACAGTCAGCTGCCTGGTGCGCATGTGCCCACCGGTTTTCAGCACTGCCACGCACGCGAAGGACAGCTGATCGTCACGTGCGCCTACGTGCCAGAAACTCAGAAGACAAACAGGCAAGGCTGCATGTGCTGGGTGACATGGCTTTGCGTCCCACTTGGCATGCGTGCCATAGGTTTGCCATCGCGGCCCTAGTCCATTCTGGCATGCCAGAAACCGGGCTACACAAACAAACGAAGCCCCATCTATGGGATGCAGGTAATATGCGAAACCAGGCACCCTCCAATCCAAGGAAAATCTTCTCTCCACAGAACCGGTCCCTGTTCCCAAAAGTTTGAGGACTACTGTCCTAAGTCATTTTGTCTAGTTCTGAATTTTTTTTTACACATCCTTTTGGACTTGTGCTGGAGCCCATCCTCAGGGAACTTCTCTCTAATAGCCCAAAGCACACAGACTGCTAGAAAGACATTCCCTGAGGATGGGTGTTCTGACCGAGACTTCCCGAGAGCAGGAAGCAAACTCTTTGTCCCGACCCCCCCCCCCAAAAAAAACCTTTTATTAATTTACTGTGAATTCTGTCCATTCACATCCAGCAAAGTCTTTTAAGGGAGGATTTGCAATCACAGACCTTCTCTGGCTTAGAGAACTGACCGGCCAATATCTTCAAAACTTGGCAAGGAGCCTCAGAGAGTCATAAACCAATTAAGCAAACTAATTGTCTCTTGCAAACTCCACTCCCCTTTCGCTCCTCTTTTATTTCCTCTGGGAGAGGCCGTTCATCATTCAACTGAGGCCTTACTCCCAAGTCGACTCCTGTTCTTTAGCTGTCCCCTTCGTCTGGCAACTCTGCGCATGCGCACACTGGGAACAGGCTCCAGCTGTTCATCTGCCTCACTGATAACTGTCAGACGACCCTGGTCCCCTCTCTGCCTCCGACACAGAGCCCTCATCAGAGCCTCCCCCAGACTCCAGGACTGGCCCATTTTCCTCCCCAACCTCATCACTGTCCTAATCTGATGCCAGCCCCATTGGCCACTGGTGGGCCACAACAATGGGCTCCACATTGATCCACGAAAAGCTCAGAAGACAAAACTTCTGGTCCCAGTCACGGACCCAGATTTGATCTTGCAACATTATCCTGGGACACGAGTATTCGCCTTCATTCTCAATGAGGGATGAATGTCAAAGAAGTCAAAAAAGCTGATCTGGTTTACCAGGTTTACTATGGATAGGAGGACCTATTTTCAAATGAAGAAAAAGAGATCTTCCTTCCGTGTTTCCTTGAGCATCTTTTTCTCTTCTTTCAGACGAGCCCTTCCCGAGTAACCTACAGCTCATCGAAAAAGTCACAAAGCAAATGAAGCTACCAATTAATTTTCTAAAACGCCAAAATCTACGGGGTTGCATGGAGATCCCGCTCATTTTCCAGATGGTAAAGAGGGAGAAGCAGAAGTTGCTTAAATCCAGGTAGGAGGCTGTAGCTAGGACTATCCTTGTCTTCTTGCTTAGCAGAGGTTCTGGAGAAGGAGAATGAAGTATTGGGTGTAGTATTTAGACCGTACGTGATAGCTTAGTAGTTAAGGTGCTGGACTAGAGTCAGTAGCCCAGGTTCAAGACATGAGCACCACGTGATGGAGTGAGCTGCTGTCCTTGCACCAGCTCCTGACAACCTAGCAGTTTGAAAACATGCAAATGCGAGTAGATAAATAGGTACCACTTCATCGGGAAGTTAACACAGCTCTGTCATGTCATGTTGGCCACACAAACATTTTTGGACATTGCTGGGCCTTGAAATTTAGATGATCACTGCCCCCTAGAGTCTGCAGGGACTCTTTAGACCGGTGGTTACCAACTGGTGGTCCATGAGAACATTTTGGTGGTCCGCAGAAAAAGTATTTGCATTTTTTATATTGCACTAAATCAGGGTCCTCAAACTACGGCTCCTGGGCTGGATACATGCAATGAACATTTGTGTTGCTGCAGAGAATCTCCCCCTTTGTAGTTTTTTGTGTGGGTCAGAGGGGGGGCAGAAATTCCGACTCGGGGTCTGCTTCAGCCGCCTGGTGTGGGGCTTTGGGTGAAGGCTGGAGGGAAGTGCCACTGGTAGCAAAGAGCTGGAGTGCCTTGTTCCAGTGGGACTACATCATGGCCTGGAACTGTCTGCCCATCTCAGCCCGCTCAACCTCCAGGCGCCAGTACCTGGCCTTGCACTCCTGCAGGTCTTCCTTCTGCTTGGAAAGCCTACGCTCATAGTCCTCAGTGAGGTGCTTCTGCTGAGTCTCCTTCTCGATCAGATCCAATTTGAACTGAGCTGTTTTGCCAACTCTTTCTCATGGTGGCTGCTTAGCTCCAGCAACTGCTTCCTGTTAGGGCCCTAAGGATCCCAGGCAGGGAGGTGAGGAGGGCCTGGGAGGGTAGGGACACATAGAGACCAGTGAGGCACCCCTTGACATGGGTGACATTGAGTTGCCCACACCCACCCAGTCACATGACCACTTAGCCACACCCACCCAGTCCACCACCCGGTCATTAGGCAGAATACATTAGTGGTCTGTGAGATTTAAAATTATGAAGTTAGTGGTCCCTGAGGTCTGAAAGGTTGGTGACCACTGTCTTAGATCAAGGGTGTCAAACTCGATTTCATTGAGGGTCGCATGAGGGTTGTGTATGACCTTGGGAGATCGGGGGGCAGTGGCCAGTGTGGACATGGCCAGCTTGACCTCTCCCATGTTGGGGGTGCCTGTGGTGGCATGAGTGCTCTGCCAGCAAAAAAGGGCTCCCAAGTTCCATCTGTGGCTGCGATGGCCTCCTACAACCCTCCCGAACTCTGGTTTTGCTGGCAGAGGCACTACGCCCGTTCCTTCGCTGTTTGCAGGGTGGCCCCATGGGCCACATTTAAGCACTCTGAGGGCCACATCTGGCCCCCGGACCTTGAGTTTGACCCCCTGCCTTAGACCATAAATTTTGAAGCCCAACACTGACCAATGAAGTACATCTTGGCCTGATGTACAACAGTGTACTATTGCAGTATCCACACATCAAAATTTGGGTGGTTAGTAACTGGCATAAATCCAAAGTCAGCCTAGTTCAATCTTCCAGCACCTCCCAGTTAAATGTGACTTCTAGGCTGAGGTTTGCTGCTTTGATCTTCTGCATCTTCCGCATCCTTCACTCAGAGGTGTACAGGTAGTTCTTTGACTTACAATCACCCGTTATGGTTTAGTGACCGTTCGAAGTTACAACAGCATTTTAAAAAAAGGTGACTTATGACCGCTTTTCACACGTATGATCACTGCAGCATTCCCATGGTTTTCACGTGATCCAAACTGGATGGTTGGCAACCAGCATGTATTTAGGTCAATTGCAGTGTCCTGGAGTCATGTGATTATCTTTTGCGACCTTCTGACCAGCAAAGGCAATGGGGAAGCCAGGTTCACTTAACAGCCATGTTACTGACTTAATTACTGTAGTGATTTCCCCTAACAACTGTGACAGGAAAGGTGGTTAAGGCAAAATCAGGGGTGGACTGCTAGGAGTTCGCAAGGGTTTGGGCCATCCGCCAGCTAGGATCTTGCCCCGTTCGGCGAACCCCCAAATGCTACCTCTGGCTGGCCATGCCCATCCCTCTCACCCTGCCCCTCCCAGGAGTCTCCACGCAGCCCATTCATCATGCCAGGTAAGTGCAGGGCCCGCTTGGAGGTTCAGGGCGGGTGGGGGAAATGAGCCTATCTGAAGTTCTGGAAGTCTGGAAACAACCCGTTTCCAGCCTCCAGAGGGCCTCCAGAGCCTAAGGGAAGCAGTTTTCACCCTCCCGGAGGCTCAAATAAAGCCTCTGGAGTCTGGGGAGGGTAAAAATCGTCCCCCCACAGCTGTGGTGCAGGTGGCCAACTAGGCCACGCCCACCATGGCTATGCCCACCCAGTAACAGGACAACGAACACGTTGCTACAATTTTGGAAGCCCATCCCGGGGCAAAACTCACTTAACTCTCTCTCTCTCTCTCAGTATTAACACTTCACATGTTCTTGATGCTACCACTCTGTTCGTTGAGAATTCTTTCTCAATTTTGTACCTCACAGAGACATCCGCTACACCGCTGACATCCTGCAACGCTACTGCCAGGCTCTGGAGACAGCAGTTGGGTTATCAGTGAAGCATAATATGCACCCCATTCCTGGGAGGACTCTCATCTTGATCTCCAGCAGCTATCAATTTGGGAAGTCTTGCGTTCAAGCCAAAAATATGTATTGCCCAACTGATGACAAGAATGACAACCAGAAGAGTCCCATGACGGTTGGTAAACAGTTAATAGTTGTCATTCAGTTCACCCTCTTTTTCTGCCCTCGTCTGTTTTTTTCAACATGATAGTTATTGCTGTTGTTGTTATTTTTTTTTATTTTGAAGCATTAAAAAAAAACATTAAAAAAATTCTCATCCATTACATACAGCATGTCGTTTGGTTACCAGTTACGACGGTGCTGGGAAAAAAAGACTTAAGACTGGTCCTTGGATTTACAACTAGGATAGGATAGGATAGAATAGAATAGAATAGAATTCTTCATTGGCCAAGTGTGGTTGGACACACAAGGAATTTGTCTTTGGTGCATATGCTCTCAGTGTACAACAGTGTACTATTGCAGTAATCCATCAAACATCAAAATTTGGGTGGTTAATAACTGGCATAAACTTGAGCAGGGGGCTGGACTAGAAGACCTCCAAGGTCCCTTCCAGCTCTATTCTCATTTCATTTCACTTCATTGATGATGTCTGAGGCATCTTGGAGTCAAGTGATCACCATTTTACTCTTGGGGGATGTCTTTCATATCCTTTGGCTTTCCAAGTGGTCTTGGAAAGCCAAAGGATATGAAAGACATCCAAGTCTAAACCAAAGCCAAGGTTGCTTAATTAAAAAAAACAAAACAATATTGGCTAAGTGTATTAGTCATAGGCTTGTTCCATCACTTAAAGACAAAGAAATAAGGAACTCCTTATCCGCACGTCGAAATTTGGTTGCATGGCAATTGGCATAAACTCGAGCAGGGGGCTGGACTAGAAGCCCTCCAAAGTCCCTTCCAGCTCTATTTTGATTTCATTTCATTTCTGATATTTGAGGCATCATGTAGTCACATTTTACTCTTGGGGATGTCTTTTGTATCCCTCAGCTTTCCAAGTGGTCTCCCATCCAAGTCTAAACTAAAGCCAAGCTTGCTTTATAAAAAAAACAAAAACCAGC
This sequence comes from Thamnophis sirtalis, assembly GCF_051295495.1. Classification (NCBI taxonomy): domain Eukaryota; kingdom Metazoa; phylum Chordata; class Lepidosauria; order Squamata; family Natricidae; genus Thamnophis; species Thamnophis sirtalis. The sequence goes on from NW_028261384.1 coordinate 125,562,819, forward strand.
CAATATTGGACTAAGTGCAATTGTGAGTCATAAGTGTGTTCCTTCTCTTAAAGACAAAGAGCTAAGGAACTAATGCAATCCTAAATTGCATTAACAGAGGGATACAATAAAAATCAAGTGAGGTACTAATACTCCTCTATAAAGCCTTAGTAAGATCACACCTAGAGTACTGCATCCAGTTTTGGTCACCACACGATAAAAAAGATGTTGAGACTCTAGAAAAAGTGCAGAGAACAGCGGGGATTGGGGATTAGGGGATTGGAGGCTAAAACATAAGAACATTTACAGGAACTGGGCATGGCTAGTCTAGTGAAGAGAAGGACCAGGGGAGAATTGATAGCAGTGTTCCAATATTTAAGGGTCTGCCACAGAGAGGAGAGGGTCAAGCTATTTTCCAAAGCACCTGAAAGCCAGAGAGGGAAGAATGGATGGAAACTGAACAAGGAGAGATTCAACCTAGAAACAAGGAGGAACTTTCTGACAGTGAGAACAATCAAACAATGGAACAGAAGTTGCCTTTGGAAGTTGTGGGGGCTTCATCACTTGAGACTTTCAAGAAGAGATTGGATTGCCATTTGTCAGAAATTTTGTAGGGCTATGATGGCAAACCTATGGCACGCATGCCACAGGTGGCACGCAGAACCATTTCTGAGGGCATGCGAGGTGTTGCCCTGTCAGCTCCAGCGCGGATGTGTGTGCTGGCCAGCTGATTTCGGAATTGATTTTCGGCCATTTTTCGCCCTCTGGAGGCTTCAGGGAAGCTTCCTGAAGCCTCCGGAGGGAGAAAAACAGCCCAATGTGCATATTGGAAGTCCAAAAATGGACTTCAGAGGACCTCCGGGTGGTGGAGAAGGCCATTTTCACCCTCACCAGGCTCCTAGAAAGCCTCTGGAGCCTGCGGAGAGTGAAAAACGGACCTTCTGGTCTGACCGGAAGTTGGCATATGGGCCGTTTTTGGCGTCCGGAGGGCCTCCGGGTGGTGGAGAAGGCCTTTTTCACCCTCCCCAGGCTCCTAGAAAGAGTCTGGCAAACCAGACATTTATAGAGGTGCAGATGACAGTCTCAGTAATTGCTTGACGTGCCTCTATTAACGTCACTTTTCCCTTCTCTCTTTAGGTCCGAGACTTGGCCATATTGCTGGCCTCCATGTTATATTCAGTCTGTGAGCAGGCTAAGGTTTTCCTCTGCAACTTTTCAGATATCGTGGGGGCTATTCCCATGACCGGTTCTGTGCTGAAGGATGTGCAAACCATACAGAGCGTGGTAAGACCTGGATTTGAGAGAGACACTAGGCTGGGGGCAAGGATTTGACTTCAGAGTTCACCCTCTTTTGCTTTTACCCAGATAAATATGAATAATCACACACTGTATTTGTACTTGTATTTATTAGTTCGTCAAACATGTACAAGATAGCAGGTATAAATATAAACATGGACATGAACGAAAGAAATTTATACAAATAAATGGGGATAGTAGGACAGGGATAGTAGGCACGCTGGTGCGCTTATGCACACCCCCTTTATGGATCTCTTAGTGAGGTCCACGCTAGACAGTTTAAGGTTAAAGTTATGGGGGTTTGAGGATGTAACAACAGAGTCAGGTAGAGCATTCCAGGCATTGACCACTCTGCTACTGAAGTTGTATTTTCTGCAATCGAGTTTAGAGTGGTTTACTATGAGTTTGTATTGATTGTTTGCCCAAGTATTAGTGAGGTTGAAGCTGAAATAGTCATTGACAGGTAGGACGTTATAGCAGATAATTTTGTGTACTGTGCTTAGATCATACCACAGACGGCGCAGTTACACGTTGTCCAAGCCCAAAATTTCGAGCTAGCAGAGGAGATTCTCTTGTAGAATCGTGAATTATCAATCGTGAATAAGTTATTGTGTGTGAATCGGCAAGGGGACTTAAGGGGACAAAACAAACAGAGATGTTCCCCTTAAGCAACTAGTTCAGTTCTCTGACTTTAATTTCTTCAACTTTCTCCTACAATTTTGTTTTGGGTAAGTAAGCATAGCATTGCTTTCCTCCCCAAAGGAATTTTTGTGATGGGTGAATAACTTTCCACAATGAAGATTGCGAAAACAATGGGAGAGAAGGGCGGAGGGGAAGAAGAATTCCCTCTTCTTCCCCCCCCTCCCCTTATATAATAAAGTAGGAAGAGAAACTGACATGACTACATGAGAGACTGTGAGTCATGGATCCTTCTGGGCCGATTAGCAGGATAGTGAATCTACAGAAGAGTTCCATTTTGTACGAAAAGAGCAGGCAGAGCTGGGAGGGGGCGGAGTAAAATGTGTCATCAGTTTAGAATCCTTACATTGCCACAAGGGATCCAAGTCCTCCTTTATTTCCATTCCATTCCTATCTAGCGCCAATTTAGTGCTGACAGTTGTCCAGATTCTTGTGTGTAGGCCTCAATAAATCATTTATACTGTAATCTATTTGTGTTTATTCTGCAAAAAAATAAAATGAAATGAAATAATAGGAGCCCTAGTGGCGCAGTGGTTAGAATGCAGTACTACAGGCTGACTGTGCCCACAGTCAGGAGTTCGATCCTAACCAGCTCAAGGTTGACTCAACCTTCCAAGTTTCCAAGGTCGGTAAAACAAAAACCCAGATTGTGGTGGGCAATGTGCTGACCCTGTAAACCGCTCAGAAAGTGCTCTAAAGCATGGTCCCCAACCTTTGGGCTGCAGCCCACTAGTGGGCCGTGAGGGGATTGCAATCAGGCCGTGGAAACGACCAGCAAGCGTGTGTACGTGCATGCACACCCACACTTGCGTGATAAGTGGACGAGCACATGTGCACACGCTCCCTTTGCACGAGCGGCAGGCGCATGCTGCTTGCACAAATGGAGCTGCATGCAAGTGTGCATTTGCTGGTTGCTCGTACGAAATTATCCCCTCCACCCCCACCCCCAAACCAGTCTGTAAAGTCAAAGATATTGGGGAACTCTGCTGTAATGCACTAAGGAGCGGTATATAAGTTTAAGTGCTATTTACATGAATGGTCCTGATTCTTTGTGGCTGACACATTTGCAAAAATCGATCCAGGAGTGGTTGATGTGTCCAATGCTTCTTCTTCCAGTTCGGAACAGTTTACTACAGTGATGACTGGAGGGCACCGGACGTCATCAAGGATTTCTTGATTCGGCGGGAACATGTAAGTCGTCATCATCATTTAACAACCCCATAATCCCTTGCGGGGTGGAGCCTGGGAAACTGAATGGAGCGAACCAGAGCATTTAATTGGCCGGATGCCTTTCCTGTCGCCAATGCGGAGCTTTACGCAGCAGGTATACTCTCATTGTGCCCAGAGAGAGAGAGATATCTGCCTCTACCTAGGATCGAACTCGCCGCCTCCTGATTGTGAGGTGAGGCGGGAAGATGTAAGTCCGTTGTAACAATGTAGGAAGCCTTCAATTGGAAGAACAGTCTGGACAAAAGGATTGATTAAAAATCCATCAGATTAATGAATGAAGATGCCTTTAGAACAGGTGTCTTCAGTGAAACAATCACTGCTTCTCTGCCTTAATTTTTCTAGAGGATCTTAGTCCCTCTTCTCCAGATAAATATGGATAACCATGGATTGTATCAATGGGTACAAGAGTGGGTTTGAAGATAACAAACAAATAGTGCTGTCTAGTGCATGGCACTGGTGTAAACTAGATCCAGTTTAGGTTCTGGATGACCATTCTTTTGGATCTCATACAAGGAATTGTTTTTTTTTTTCTACAATGGTAAACTTGATTTTGCAAAGCAAAAGAAATCAAAGTCTTTGCACTTTCTTGGGCCAGCCGGAAAAATGGGTTTAGGATGGGAAAGCTTTTATAGCTTTTGTAACAACACTCAGCTTTGGTTACAACTTCCTATGATCCCATCAACAGGGTCCTGATGGGGTGGGGGGGTTATTGTTCAGCAACTGTACACAGGTTTGGGTTGGGGAAAACTTGATGAATGGATCTACTGGCTGCATAGAATTGAAGGCTGTCTAGATCTTCACTTAATGGAAAAGCGGGGTGGGGAGGGAGTTGCAAAAAGAACATAAGCCATTTCCTTGGCATTTTAACCCAAAGGTGCTTTTTCAGGAAGCAACTGGACTTTCTTGTTCTTTCTTTCGAAGACATTTCGCTTCTCATCCAAAAAGCTTCTTCAGCTCTGACAGGATAGTGGGGAATGGAAGGATATTTTAAAAATCCAGTTTCTCTACAGACTTGGAGTTTTAACACCTGCAGATCAGCGTGATGAGTCCCTGCATGTTACAGAGCTCCCTTATTTCTCTTTTCCCAACTCCAGGTGGATACGATTCTCGTGCTAAGTAATGACGTTGAAGAACTTAGCGGTTCTTGTCTCCATCTCTATCGCCAACATGTTGCCCCCGATTGCCTTTACATCAATATCTGTGCTGAGCCAGGGTAAGGGAGGAGAATGGGTCCTGCCTTAGACTGCTTATTTGTTTTTATTCCTTTTGATATATCCTTTCTGAAGTGCTTTACTCTGAGCGGCCAAAGTCCATATATTACTAAAACTCTTGTGTCTGTTTGGTTGTTTGTAACCTTCACCTCAGATAAACAGTGAGTCCCAGGGCTACAATTTTTGAACTCGTGTACCTCAAATGGACGCACTTACAAAATGCACTCAAAAATCCAGTTCCCACGGCATTAAAATTTGGCAAAGTTGTGACTGCTTCAATGCTTCTTCAATGTTAGCATAGACGGTGTGATGGTTCTTTTCAACACCTCCTGCTGGCTTCCTATGGGGAAAGTCAATGGGGAAGCCATTGGGAAATCAGAAAGTTTCTCCCACTTCTTTTTAAAAATCTCCCTCTTGTCCTTCTGTTTTTCTGTTTAGGTAGGAAATTGTTGTGGCCCGCCAGCAGAGCTGGCAGCAGATTTGGACAGTGTGGAGGTTGGGGAGGGACATGGGTCAATCCTGGAGTCTGGGAAAGGCTCTGATGAGGGCTCTGTGTCGAAGGCAGAGAGGGGGCCAGAGCCGTATGGCAGTTATCAGCTGCCTTCAGAGTCAGACATCAGTGAGGCAGAGGAACAGCTGGAGCCTGTTCCCAGTGTGCACATGCGCAGAGTTGCCAGACGAAGGGAACAGCTAAAGAACAGGGGTCAACTTGGGAGTAAGGCCACAGCTGGACGATGAATGGCCCCTCCCAGAGGAAATAAAAGAGGAACAAAAAGGGAGTGGAGTTTGCAGGAGACAATTAGTTTGCTTAATGGGTTCGTGACTCTTCGAGTTCTGCAGATATCGGCCTGTCAGATCTCCAAGCCAGATAAAGTCTGTGACTGTAAATCCTCCTTTGAAAGACTTTGCTGGATGTGAATGAGCAGAATTCACAGTAAATTAATAAAAGGGATTTTTGTCGGGACAAGTAGTTTGCTTCGTGCTCTTGGGAAGCCTCAGTCAGAGCAGGGATATCTCTGAAATAACCCAACAGGGGCACAGGCTGTCTAGTTAAAGAGAATTCTGAAGTAGCAGTGCACTGCGCAACTAAATGAATCCTTTTTTTCCGCCTTCCATCTTTAGGGGGAAGAGAACTTTTAAATCCAGGAAGGATGTAATAATCCATGGTTTCAGTGAGCAAATGTTCAGGTAAGCTTTGGAGCTAAAGAAGTGAATAGAAATAAATGTGGATGGTTTCCTTGATGTGCAAATGATTGCGTTTTGTTCTGGGGTTGCTCTCTCACTGAAGATCACAGAAGACTGTTTCCACAATGGGAAAGACTGAAGAGGGTTTATGTCATTGCAATAGCGCTTAAGCTTATATACCGCTTCACAGTGCTTTTTCAGTCCTCTCTAAGCAGGTTACAGAGTCAGCCTATTGCCCCAATAACCTGGGTCCTCATTTTACCAACCTCAGAAGGATGGAGGGGTTAGTCAACCCTGAGCCCGTTGGGATCGAGCTCCAGGCTGTGGGCAGAGTTAGCCTGCAATATGGTATTCTAACCACCGTGGCACCAAGACTCTTGGTCATAAGTACCACTCCTTCAGTGCCGTTGCAACTTTGAATGGCTGCAGAACAAGTAGCTATAATTCCAGGACTGCCTTTATCTATGTGCAGGCTTATTTTCCATGTTTTCACTGTCATTCTGTCTAATCAGCATGCTTTTTGGTCATAGCTAGCCTGCCATGCTGCATTCTACCACTGCGTCACAAGGGCAAAAATTGAGCATTGATAGCTAGTGGCTGTTTAAAGAAGCACTTGGAACAAAAGCAGAATTCTTGGTAGCCAAAGGGTGTATGCTTTAGTGCCGTGATGGCAAACATATGGCACGCATGCCACGGGTGACATGCCAAGACCTCTCTGCAGGGCATGCCAGTCGTCGCCCCAGCCCAGGTCCACCGCACATGTGCGCCTCCTGCCAACCAGCTTGTCTGCGCATGAGTGGGGGGAGCAGGCTGCAAGTGGCGGATATGCATGTACATGCATGGGGGGAAGGGCACATGCATGTGTGTGTGCATGTTCGCATTGCATTTCGGGGCACCGCACGGTGTCCCCCCATCCCGTTTTGGCTTCTAGGTTGGTGCAGGAGGCCTTCCAGACCCAAAACAGGGCATGGGTGGGTGCATATCGTCCCTGTGTGTCCTGTTTTGGGTCTGGAAAGACTCCTACACCAATCTGGTGGCAAAAAATGGGCAAGGAGGGGCCCATAAGCAGGGTGGCGGGGGAGTACAGAGTGGGTCGTGTGTGCATGCGCATGGGGGGAAGGGCGTGCAGTGGGGTGCACGTGCATTGCCTTATGGCTGTAGGCACACGACAAAAAGGTTAGCAATCACTGCTTTAGTATCTGCTGGAAAATTCTAGATTTTAAAAGACTCTTCTTACTTTGGCCAGGTTTATGTCTGAATGTGGCAATTCCCGGTTCTTGGAACATGTTGGCAAAGTTGACGAGATTCACGGCTTGCCCCCGCAACAGAGAACAGCGACAGATCAGCAGGAACCTGGAGTTGTGTCCTTGATACCCGTGCCCCAGAGCAGGTAGTTTTAATGGGGAAGTAATGAGAAAGACCACAAGTTACTCTGGATGGAGAATTGGGTATTGACTCCTGTTTTCCTGCAGGTGGCGCTCTGTGAGGATTTTCGTCTCCTCTACTTTCCGGGACATGCACGGTGAACGTGACCTGCTTATTCGCTCGGTTTTTCCTGAGCTTCGCGCACGAGCCGCCAGGTTCTGCTTGGCGATCCAGGAGATTGATTTGCGCTGGGGAATCACGGAGCATGAGAGCCAGAGAAATAAGTATGTGGGATGCTAATGGGGAAGGAGGGGGGGGGGGGTTCTAGGTAAATCGTTATCTATGTTGAAGAAAAGTGGCTAACATTATTGTTAGTTGCAAAGTCGTGTCTGACCCATCGTGACCCTACGGACCACATTCCTCCAGGCCTTCCTGTCCTCTACCATCCTCTGGAGTCCACTTAAGCTCATGCTGACTGCTTTGGTGACTCCATCCAGCCACCTCGTTCTCTGTCGTCCCCCTTCTTCTTTTGCTCTTCATCTTTCCCAGCATTAGGCTCTTCTCCAGTTAGTCCTTCTTTCTCATTAGGTGGCCAAAGTATTTTAGCTTCATCTTCAAGATCTGGCCTCTTCATGGCTAATGGTATTTCCTGACAATTAGAACAATTCACCAGTGGAACGACTTGCCTCCAGAAGTTGTGGGTGCTCTAACACTGGAGGATTTAAAGAAGAGATTGGACAACCATTTGTATGGAATAGTTTGGGGTTTCCTGCTTGAGCAGGGGTTTGGACTAGAAGACCCCCAAGATCCCTTCCAACTCTGTTAATCTATTATGCGCCAATGAGTATGTTATCCTTTCATCTTTTCTGGGTTGGACCAGTGGTTTTCAAAGTTTTTGGTCTCAGGATATCTTTACCTTCGCAATAATAACAGTGTCATAGTTTGTTGCAGCAGTCAAATCCAGGAAGCACACACAGCAGGGGTGGGTTCCTGCCAATACTGACCGCTTCGGTAGAAGAGCTTCCAGAAATCTACCGTACCGGTTAGAAGAGGTTCGTCACAGAGCGCCTGCCCTACCCCCTTGCTCAATTGCCCCGCCCGTTCCATCGCCGCTCATGGGCGGTAGCTTGTGTGGTGCGGCCGGCCTCCTAGGACCTCCCAGAACTTGCCTAGGAAGTGTGGCCGCCAGCAAAGCATGGGGGCGTTCCAGGGCATCCCTGCCCCCACTGCTTCCCCGTCTCCCTTCCCAGCGAAGTTTTCCAAGGTGTGGTTTTCCTCCCATCCCTTGTGCCCGGCTCCCGTTGAGGTCCGGTAAAGAGGAGTAGAGCCTTTGGGGAGTGAAGAGGAGGAGAAGGGATGAGGAGGAGGCACACGTGTGGGGCCATGCCAGCTGGGCAACTGGCAACCAGCAGAGAGTCGAAGGTTCTCGGCGCTCCCAGTCACTTTCGCGGCTTCTCAGAGCACGGAGGAGCATGCGGAGAAGAGCGCGGTGCTCTGGGAAGCCATGACAGTGACTTGGGAGCGCTGAGAACCTTCCTGCCTCTGCTGGACTTTGCACGCTCCTTGGGACTGCAATAGACATCCAGAAGTGGCGGGGGCTGTCGGGCTGGAAGCCCAAACCCCATTAGCCACAAAAGCCGCTTTTAGATGTCTATTGCAGTCATGAGGAGCGCACAGAGAAGAGCGTGAAGTACAGCGGAGGCAGGAAGGTTCTTGTAACTCCCCAGTCGCTTTTGCGGCTTCCCAGAGCACCAAGAACCTTCCTGCCTCTGCTGTACTTCTCCCTCTTCTCCGCTCTTCCCGGTGAGAGAGCAAGGGAGGAAGGGAGGATCAGGCTGCCTGATCCTCGCTCGCTCACTCGCTCGCCTGCTGGGCTGACTCAGTGTGGCTCTGGCTACCTCTGTCCTTCCACGCCCAGCAGCTGCGGTGACATCATCAAGACGAAGTTTGGGAGCACTGAGAACTTTTCTGCCTCTGCTGGAGTTTGTCTTGATGACGTCGCCACAGCTTCCAGGCGTGGAAGGACGGAGGTAGCCAGCGTGGTGCCAAGGCAGCCCGGCGGCAAGCCAGTGAACAAGCAATGCAGGATCAGGTTGCCTGATCCTGGTTCACTTGCCCGCCAGGCTACCTTGACGCGTCTCTGGCTACCTCCGTCCTTCTGTGCCTGGCAGCTGCGGCGACATCATCAAGACGAAGTGCAGCGGAGGCCGAAAGGTTCTCGGTGCTCCGGAGAAGAGCATGAAGCTTCTATGCTTAATTCTATGTTAGTATTATTAGCATTATATAAACCTGTTTGAGATGGGTGGCCATAGAAATTGAAAAAGAACTAAATAAACATTAGGTTTATATTCCTTTCCCTGATTGGACTCTTTTGGAGTTTCATGTTAAAAATGTCTGCCTTGTTCATAAATGTAACTCTAGGCTCCAGCCAGATCTGATTTAAAGCAGGGGTGTCTAACTTTGGAAACTTTAAGATGTATGGACTTCAACTCCCAGGAATGCTGGCTGGGAAATTCTAGGAGTTGTTAAAATGCCAAGGTTGGATACCCCTGGTTTAAAGTGAAAAAAGGGGAGTCAGAGCACAGCAGTGCTTTCTTTCTTTTTTTTTAATATTAAATTTTTTTTTTGTTACATAAACAACTCATGCCCACACCAGTGGGAAAAGAAAAAATCAAAACACAAAAAAGACAAAAAACAAAAAACAAGGCAGGGGGGAAAAAAAGGAAAAACAAAAGAAAAAACGAAAAAAAAAAACCACAGGTATATATTATAGAAAAATATATCAGCTGGTTACAACATGTTTTGGTGCATCTCTTCCATTAATTCATATTAATTCAAATATCAACTCAAATGTTTACCATATTGACATCATTATACCTCCACTTTTAGTTGACTACGGTTATTTAAACATCTTTCATCCTTAACTATGCCAAAGATTTAATCCATAACCACATGCTAGCATTTCATTTACTTGTTTGTAAAATCCTCTATTAATATCAAATCCTCATATCCTGTTTTAGCTAAACATCCATAATATTTAATACCAAAAATTCCATCTTCCATGTATATAGTTTATTATCATTCTCCTTTCTTTATGTAATTATATCATATATCGTAACATTTTCCCCATATTAGTTAACATTTAACTGTATATAGTTTTATTTCATTTTTTAATAGTGATAATTATTGTGATTAATAACCTTTGTATATCGTCCAAAAATATTTCCAGCCTTCCCTTCTCATATCCAATTATTATTTATCATATCAACTCCACATTATATACATTACTATCATTATCAATTATTATTCAACTATGTCTATTACAAATAAAAATAATTAGGTTTAGCTAATTTTGAATTGTATTCTTCCATCTATCAGCCTGTGTCTCCAATAACAAAACCTCCTTAATCCTATTACCATTCGTGGATCAAGTTCTACAAATGTCTTTATAAGCAAGTCCAAACAGGAATATCTTCGCACCTTTTTGCTTAAGATGCCTCTCATATAATGTCCTACGCGTTGTCCTACTCTTGTTGCACTTTTAAGCTTGTCTTTAATTCTCAGTGGTGTTATCGAAAATTTTGCAAATGATGTTTCATAAAGTATAAATTCTTTAATGCTTCTCATTCCTCCTGCGCTCTGTCTTTTGAAATAAATCTTCTGTATGGCTGCACAGCAGTGCTTTCAAAGACACTTCCCTGTATTATCTGTGCACAATTTGAAGAAAATCTCTTTCCCAAGGGAGATTTATAACCTCCTGAGAAGCTGCTTGAAGTTCACACAGGAGAGGGTAAGCATTTCTCTTGAGAAAGAGCTTTTCCTCACATTGTGGTGAGACAATAATAAATGGAACAGGATTTCCAGCAGTGGCCTTTTGGGTTTTTTCCACCACATTTTGATTGGCAGCTGTTTGTTCAACCTCTTCCTCTTGTTGTGAAAGGGAAGAAGTCGCCTTGTTTTTAATTTTGGACTGAGACTAAAACTGTGTGCATCCTGATTGGAATATAGGTGGTCCTTGACTTACAACCATTTGTTTAATGACTGTTTGCTTGCACTGAAAAAAAAGGGTGTGTATCATTTTTCACACTTATGACCATTGCAGAATCCTTGTGGTTACCTGATAAAATTCAGACACTTGGCAAGCGGCATGTATTTATGATGGAGATGTTGTCCTGGGGTCATGTGATCACATTTTGCAAGCAAAGTCAATGGGAAGCCAGATTCACTTAGCAACTTTGGCTAGAAAGGTCGTAAAATGGGGCTAAACCAGGGGTCCTCAAACTATGGCCTGCGGGCCAGATATGGCCTGACAAAGCCATTAATCTGGCCCGCGTGGGACCATGAGGCTGCCATGTCCACATTGCCCCACCTACCCTCCGCCAGCCCCCACCCACCCTCTGGAGGCCGAGGAGGCCAAAAACAGGATGCATGAGTGGCACTGGAGGCCAAAAATGAAACACACAGAGCCCCCCATCGCTTCTAAGCCTGCCAGCCAGGCCACCTTACCTGCTGCCTGGTCTCCTGCCTGCTCCTTGCAGAGGAGAGTTGCTGATTCTGCCTGCTGGTAAGTGACCCGTTTTTTTTCCCTTTATGCTTTTAATGTTTTTTTTAAATTTATTTATTGTGTCTAGAATATTTTTAATGGTTTTATTTGCATGTACTTTGGGAAATTTGTGTGTTTCTGTAGTGAATTCACTACAGAAATAAACACGAAACATTGCAAAACTGCCTTGCACCAACCTGGCCTGCCCATAGAAAAGCAGCCACTTAGAAGCACATAAAATTTATAACATTCTTTTGCTTTTCTATGGGCAGGCCAGGTTGGTGCAAGATTTTGCCAGATTTTGTGTTTTTGTGTGATACCTGATTGTTTAGGTAATTGTGGTTCCCGGTTCTGTGAGCTTCCTGGCACTGTCCTTTATAATTTCCCACAATGCCTTGATGGTTTTTATTCCAGTGGTTTTGTCTTTCCTGTCCTTAGGGTTAGAGAAAAAAACTGGTTTCATCTGCAATCTTTTTTGGGGGAAATTGTTATTTTTTGGTTTTTTCTTGGCACTGTCATAGTTTGTGTGTGTGTGTGGTGTAATGTCCCACAGTTATCTACATATTAATAATGATCAAGTACTAATAATATTTCCTTATACATGTTAGTGACCATTCCTTACATAATTGGAGTTTTCTTTCATACTTTTAGATTTCTAATTTCTGTTTCTGTTAGCAATTGATAAAACAAATCTCACGTGAAAAAGTATTCGAAGCCTTCTTGATTTTAATTGTCAATTTATTCATTCCTGCGCATTCTAATTTATTCATTTTCATATCTTTGTTTTTCCACTGTTGTACAAACACAATTCCAGCAGCTGTTAACATGTGTAAAATTAAATATGTATTGTATTCCCTTTGAAATGCCCAACCAAATATTACTGGTTTTAAATCCATATTTTGCTTTACCATTGCTTCTAACCATGACACCACTAACTCTTGAATAGCTACTTGGTCTGTCCTAAGTACTGAACTTAATTCATATATTCTTGTTTTTTGAACTGAGGAATAAATTTCAGAAAAAGAAATCTGTATTGCTCTGTGAATCTACCTATGACATTCATTCTTGATCAAATTTCTTAAATGAAAAACTATATCTTTCCTGTTTGTTGGGGGACATCCTTCCTGAAAAGACTGTACAGTGTTGAGTGAAAACAGAGGTCCCTTCTGTTACCTATAGTGTAGTCCTCAGTTTACAACCACAATCGAGTCCAATGTTGTTTTATTTCTTCTGCAGTTAGTATTATTTAACAGGATGAAGAGGCAACAGAGTATGACCGCTAGGGCATTCATTTTTCCTATGTAAGTAGCTGTTTTATTACTTTGTGTTTTTGTTTCATCCTTAATATAGTAGTAAAGCAATTAAAGTCTTCCTTTCTGTATCTTTTTGTGCAGGATATTCATTGGAGCAAGGTGATCAGCGGGTGACTTCAACACACAAAAGGACAGTAACCTTTCTTTTCTATTATTTTTTGTGCTTGTTTCATCCTAATGCAGTGCATGCGATTAAAGTCCTCTTTTCTGTGTCTCTCTGTGCAGGTTATTGGAGTAAGGTGGTGGTGTGCAGAAATCCAGCAAGGCAGTAATCTTCCCTCTGTAAGTAGCTGTCTTTATTGCTGTTTATGCTGGATTCATCCTTCATATAGTAAGTGCAAGCGATTAAAATCTTCCTTTGTATGTCTCTTCTTTGTGCAGGTTATTGGAGCAAGGTGGTGAGGTGGTGGTGTGCAGAAGATGGAGAAAAGGACAGTAATCTTCAATTTCTATTATTTTTTGTACTTGTTTCATCCTAATGCAGTGCATGCGATTAAAGTCCTCTTTTCTGTGTTTCTTTGGGCAGGTTATTGGAGTAAGGTGGTGGTGTGAAGAAGTCCAGCAAGGCAGTAATCTTCCCTCTGTAAGTAGCTGTCTTTATTGCTGTTTATGCTGGAATCATCCTTAATATAGTAAGTGCAAGTGATTAAAGTCTTCCTTTCTGTGTCTCTTCTTTGTGCAGGTTATTGGAGTAAGGTGGTGGTGTGAAGAAGTCCAGCAAGGCAGTAATCTTCCCTCTGTAAGTAGCTGTCTTTATTGCTGTTTATGCTGGAATCATCCTTAATATAGTAAGTGCAAGTGATTAAAGTCTTCCTTTCTGTGTCTCTTCTTTGTGCAGGTTATTGGAGTAAGGTGGTGGTGTGAAGAAGTCCAGCAAGGCAGTAATCTTCCCTCTGTAAGTAGCTGTCTTTATTGCTGTTTATGCTGGAATCATCCTTAATATAGTAAGTGCAAGCGATTAAAGTCTTCCTTTGTGTGTCTCTTCTTTGTGCAGGTTATTGGAGCAAGGTGGTGGTGTGAAGAAGTCCAGCAAGGCAGTAATCTTTCCTCTGTAAGTAGCTGTCTTTATTGCTGTTTATGCTGGATTCATCATTAATATAGTAAGTGCAAGTGATTAAAGTCTTCCTTTGTGTGTCTCTTCTTTGTGCAGGTTATAGGAGCAAGGTGGTGGTGTGAAGAAGTCCAGCAAGGCAGTAATCTTCCCTCTGTAAGTAGCTGTCTTTATTGCTGTTTATGCTGGAATCATCCTTAATATAGTAAGTGCAAGCGATTAAAGTCTTCCTTTCTGTGTCTCTTCTTTGTGCAGGTTATTGGAGTAAGGTGGTGGTGTGAAGAAGTCCAGCAAGGCAGTAATCTTCCCTCTGTAAGTAGCTGTCTTTATTGCTGTTTATGCTGGAATCATCCTTAATATAGTAAGTGCAAGCGATTAAAGTCTTCCTTTGTGTGTCTCTTCTTTGTGTAGGTTATTGGAGTAAGGTGGTGGTGTGAAGAAGTCCAGCAAGGCAGTAATCTTCCCTTTGTAAGTAGCTGTCTTTATTGCTGTTTATGCTGGAATCATCCTTAATATAGTAAGTGCAAGCGATTAAAGTCTTCCTTTCTGTGTCTCTTCTTTGTGTAGGTTATTGGAGTAAGGTGGTGGTGTGAAGAAGTCCAGCAAGGCAGTAATCTTCCCTCTGTAAGTAGCTGTCTTTATTGCTGTTTATGCTGGAATCATCCTTAATATAGTAAGTGCAAGCGATTAAAGTCTTCCTTTGTGTGTCTCTTCTTTGTGTAGGTTATTGGAGCAAGGTGGTGGTGTGAAGAAGTCCAGCAAGGCAGTAATCTTCCCTCTGTAAGTAGCTGTCTTTATTGCTGTTTATGCTGGAATCATCCTTAATATAGTAAGTGCAAGCGATTAAAGTCTTCCTTTCTGTGTCTCTTCTTTGTGCAGGTTATTGGAGTAAGGTGGTGGTGTGAAGAAGTCCAGCAAGGCAGTAATCTTCCCTCTGTAAGTAGCTGTCTTTATTGCTGTTTATGCTGGAATCATCCTTAATATAGTAAGTGCAAGTGATTAAAGTCTTCCTTTGTGTGTCTCTTCTTTGTGTAGGTTATTGGAGCAAGGTGGTGGTGTGAAGAAGTCCAGCAAGGCAGTAATCTTCCCTCTGTAAGTAGCTGTCTTTATTGCTGTTTATGCTGGAATCATCCTTAATATAGTAAGTGCAAGTGATTAAAGTCTTCCTTTGTGTGTCTCTTCTTTGTGTAGGTTATTGGAGTAAGGTGGTGGTGTGAAGAAGTCCAGCAAGGCAGTAATCTTCCCTCTGTAAGTAGCTGTCTTTATTGCTGTTTATGCTGGAATCATCCTTAATATAGTAAGTGCAAGTGATTAAAGTCTTCCTTTGTGTGTCTCTTCTTTGTGTAGGTTATTGGAGTAAGGTGGTGGTGTGAAGAAGTCCAGCAAGGCAGTAATCTTCCCTCTGTAAGTAGCTGTCTTTATTGCTGTTTATGCTGGAATCATCCTTAATATAGTAAGTGCAAGCGATTAAAGTCTTCCTTTGTGTGTCTCTTCTTTGTGTAGGTTATTGGAGCAAGGTGGTGGTGTGAAGAAGTCCAGCAAGGCAGTAATCTTCCCTCTGTAAGTAGCTGTCTTTATTGCTGTTTATGCTGGAATCATCCTTAATATAGTAAGTGCAAGTGATTAAAGTCTTCCTTTGTGTGTCTCTTCTTTGTGTAGGTTATTGGAGTAAGGTGGTGGTGTGAAGAAGTCCAGCAAGGCAGTAATCTTCCCTCTGTAAGTAGCTGTCTTTATTGCTGTTTATGCTGGAATCATCCTTAATATAGTAAGTGCAAGTGATTAAAGTCTTCCTTTGTGTGTCTCTTCTTTGTGTAGGTTATTGGAGTAAGGTGGTGGTGTGAAGAAGTCCAGCAAGGCAGTAATCTTCCCTCTGTAAGTAGCTGTCTTTATTGCTGTTTATGCTGGAATCATCCTTAATATAGTAAGTGCAAGCGATTAAAGTCTTCCTTTGTGTGTCTCTTCTTTGTGTAGGTTATTGGAGCAAGGCGGTGTTGTGAAGAAGTCCAGCAAGGCAATAATCTTCCCTCTGTAAGTAGCTGTCTTTATTGCTGTTTATGCTGGAATCATCCTTAATATAGTAAGTGCAAGTGATTAAAGTCTTCCTTTCTGTGTCTCTTCTTTGTGCAGGTTATTGGAGTAAGGTGGTGGTGTGAAGAAGTCCAGCAAGGCAGTAATCTTCCCTCTGTAAGTAGCTGTCTTTATTGCTGTTTATGCTGGAATCATCCTTAATATAGTAAGTGCAAGTGATTAAAGTCTTCCTTTGTGTGTCTCTTCTTTGTGTAGGTTATTGGAGCAAGGTGGTGGTGTGAAGAAGTCCAGCAAGGCAGTAATCTTCCCTCTGTAAGTAGCTGTCTTTATTGCTGTTTATGCTGGAATCATCCTTAATATAGTAAGTGCAAGTGATTAAAGTCTTCCTTTCTGTGTCTCTTCTTTGTGCAGGTTATTGGAGCAAGGTGGTGGTGTGAAGAAGTCCAGCAAGGCAGTAATCTTCCCTCTGTAAGTATCTGTCTTTATTGCTGTTTATGCTGGAATCATCCTTAATATAGTAAGTGCAAGCGATTAAAGTCTTCCTTTGTGTGTCTCTTCTTTGTGTAGGTTATTGGAGCAAGGTGGTGGTGTGAAGAAGTCCAGCAAGGCAGTAATCTTACCTCTGTAAGTAGCTGTCTTTATTGCTGTTTATGCTGGATTCATCATTAATATAGTAAGTGCAAGCGATTAAAGTCTTCCTTTCTGTGTCTCTTCTTTGTGCAGGTTATTGGAGTAAGGTGGTGGTGTGCAGAAGTCCAGCAAGGCAGTAATCTTCCCTCTGTAAGTAGCTGTCTTTATTGCTGTTTATGCTGGAATCATCCTTAATATAGTAAGTGCAAGCGATTAAAGTCTTCCTTTCTGTGTCTCTTCTTTGTGCAGGTTATTGGAGTAAGGTGGTGGTGTGCAGAAGTCCAGCAAGGCAGTAATCTTCCCTCTGTAAGTAGCTGTCTTTATTGCTGTTTATGCTGGAATCATCCTTAATATAGTAAGTGCAAGCGATTAAAGTCTTCCTTTGTGTGTCTCTTCTTTGTGCAGGTTATTGGAGCAAGGTGGTGAGGTGGTGGTGCAGAAGATGGAGAAAAGGACAGTAATCTTCCTTTTCGATGATTTTTTTGTGCTTGTTTCATCCTAATGCAGTGCATGCGATTAAAGTCCTCTTTTCTGTGTCTCTTCGTGCAAGTTATTGGAGTAAGGTGGTGGTGTGCAGAAGTCCAGCAAGGAAGTAATCTTCCCTCTGTAAGTAGCTGTCTTTATTGCTGTTTATGCTGGATTCATCCTTAATATAGTAAGTGCAAGCGATTAAAGTCTTCATTTGTGTGTCTCTTCTTTGTGCAGGTTATTGGAGCAAGGTGGTGAGGTGGTGGTGCAGAAGATGGAGAAAAGGACAGTAATCTTAAATTTCTATTATTTTTTGTACTTGTTTCATCCTAATGCAGTGCATGCGATTAAGGTCCTCTTTTCTGTGTCTCTTTGTGCAGGTTATTGGAGCAAGGTGGTGAGGTGGTGGTGCAGAAGATGGAGAAAAGGACAGTAATCTTCCTTTTCTATGACGTTTTGTGCTTGTTTCATCCTAATGCATTGCATGCGATTAAAATCCTCTTTTCTGTGTCTCTTTGTGTAGGTTATTGGAATAAGGGACGGTGCAGAAGTCCAGCAAGGCAGTAATCTTCCCTCTGTAAGTAGCTGTCTTTATTGCTGTTTATGCTGGATTCATCCTTAATATAGTAAGTGCAAGCGATTAAAGTCTTCCTTTCTGTGTCTCTTCTTTGTGCAGGTTATTGGAGCAACGTGGTGAGGTGGTGGTGCAGAAGATGGAGAAAAGGACAGTAATCTTCCTTTTCGATGATTTTTTGTGCTTGTTTCATCCTAATGTAGTGCATGCGATTAAAGTCCTCTTTTCTGTGTCTCTTTGTGCATTGGAGTAAGGTGGTGGTGTGCAGAAGTCCAGCAAGGCAGTAATCTTCCCTCTGTAAGTAGCTGTCTTTATTGCTGTTTATGCTGGATTCATCCTTAATATAGTAAGTGCAAGCAATTAAAGTCTTCCTTTCTGTGTCTCTTCTTTGTGCAGGTTATTGGAGCAAAGTGGTGAGGTGGTGGTGCAGAAGATGGAGAAAAGGACAGTAATCTTCCTTTTCGATGACTTTTTGTGTTTGTTTCATCCTAATGCAGTGCATGCGATTAAAGTCCTCTTTTCTGTGTCTCTGTGCAGGTTATTGGAGTAAGGGGGGGGGGGTTACAGAAGTCCAGCAAGGCAGTAATCTTCCCTCTGTAAGTAGCTGTCTTTATTGCTGTTTATGCTGGATTCATCCTTAGTAAGTGCAAGTGATTAAAGTCTTCCTTTCTGTGTCTCTTCTTTGTGCAGGTTATTGGAGCAAGGTGGTGAGGTGGTGGTGCAGAAGATGGAGAAAAGGACAGTAATCTTCAATTTCTATTATTTTGTGTGCTTGTTTCATCCTAATGCAGTGCATGTGATTAAAGTCCTCTTTTCTGTGTCTCTTTGTGCATTGGAGTAAGGTGGTGGTGTGCAGAAGTCCAGCAAGGCAGTAATCTTCCCTCTGTAAGTAGCTGTCTTTATTGCTGTTTATGCTGGATTCATTCTTAATATAGTAAGTGCAAGCGATTAAAGTCTTCCTTTCTGTGTCTCTTCTTTGTGCAGGTTATTGGAGCAAGGTGGTGAGGTGGTGGTGCAGAAGATGGAGAAAAGGACAGTAATCTTAAATTTCTCCTGTGTGCTACTCAAGGAATCGAATCATGGATTAACTTTGTCCTTTAGCCTGGAGACTGAGTATGTAAATTTTGACCATGCCTTCTCTGACTGGACCGATTCCGTTTTCTTTACTCAGTCCAGCCTACGAGACGTCTTTCAATTCTCTCTCTGACTAATTGTCAAACTTCTCATGGATTATTGGATTTTTGCAGTAATAATTCGCTCTTCCGTGGATTTCTATCTAATTGGGGTGGAGGCGGCAGTCTCTGCCAGCCCAATTCCTCATCGTTGCTGCTTTCCCACGTTAAGGGATTCGTAATTCGGCTGCTTGGGGCGCTGGACGATCCAGCCAGCTTTCGGAAGCGGCTTTGCTGCCTGCCCTCTGTTTCACTTCGGCGCGTTTGGGTTAGTGAGCCTCCCAGCGCCATTTTCGTGCTGGATAGCACCCGCCTGCTGGCGCGGTCGAATCCTGGGCTGTTGCCTGATCAGGCTGCCCCCCCCCTCCCTCTCTCGTTCAGTTGCCGGAGCGGCTGCCAGGCGGGCTGCGTGGATCGGCAGTTGAGTTTCCCTGCCGTTTGCAATTCAAATTTCGCGCCCTTGCTGCCGGTCGCCATTTTGGAGGGCGATTTCGCACATGCGTGGGATGCCCGAAGGAGATGAGGTGAGCTATTTCGCGCATTGGAGTCTGCGCAGTTCTGGCGATCCTCCCCTTTCCCTCACTCGAGGCTGCTGACTCAGAGAGGAGGTCGCTTTGTCTAAGCCTCTGCTTCCACGTGGCGACTTGGTGGTGGTGCGCAATTTGGATCCTTTTGTTTCAGTGATTGAGCTCTTTCAAATATCTCATATCATGGCTGATCAATCAGTAGCTAAAGGTACTGTAGAGCCAGTTTCAGAGCCCCGTTCCCCTGGCGGGGGAGGGGGGGGGGCGCTAGCCCTAGGCCTGGCAGGGCCGCCACCAGGGCCTCCAGTAGTAGGCCTCGAGCCTCATCCGCTGCCCGGGACAAGTCGCATAAGCGCAAAGACAAGGCCCAAGTTCTACCAAAGGCTTCTGGGGCTCCCATTTGTCCATCCCCGGTTCTGATTCCACAAAGTGTCTCTCCGGTGCTTGTAAATGAGCAGGGTTGGTCCCCTGATATTCAGCTGCCCCAGGCTCCACTCCCTGAGGTGGGGGTTTTTGGGCCTCGTTCTCCCCCGGTTATTTCTGAGGCTAGTGGGGCTTCTCTTCGTTTGCCCCCGCGTGCTGGGCCCTCTGCCACATTCATGCCCACAGCTGCAGGCCTCAGGCCTATGGAGGGCCAGGATTTGGGCCTTCCTGCTGATTTATACCTCATGATATCTGAGGCTATTTCTAAAGGGGTGGATGCAGAGTTAATGCGTAGGGCCCAGGCTCCTAGGCCCATTGCGGCCCACTCGGGCCTAGCTCCCCAGGTGGTGCAGGGGGATTCTTCCCTTCTGCAAACAGATCCTCCTTCGCCTCTACCCTCGGTATTCAATGAGGAATCGGCCTTAGTGGAGGAAGGTGAACTTATTGATAGGGAATTCTCTGATGACAAAGGCCTACCTAGAGACCAGCCTACTGCCCCCCGGCTATTCCGGCATGCTCTTTTCAAATCTTTACTGTATAAGGCCAAGACCACCACCCACATGGGGGAGGCGGCTTCTAAAGAGAGTACAGCTGTGGGTTTGGATGCCACCGAGCGTCTCTTTGCTGAACAGGTGGCCTTGCAGGATGTTATTCCATCTCCCAAGCTCTTTCTTGATCTGATTCAAAAGCAGTGGGATCAACCGACTGCGGTTAATCCTCCCGGGACAGGGGATAGGAAGCTATACACATCTACTCCAGAATTGGAGGGTCTCCTTCAGTTTCCCACCGTGGATGCCCCTATTGCTGCTCTTGCTTCGCCAGCATTAATTCCTTCTGAAATTTCAGAGGGTTTGAAGGCTGAGGATCGCAAGGCCAAGACGGTCATTCGCAAGACCCATCAGGCTTGGGCCTGGGTTTTACGCTCAGCTACTGCGGCTTCCTTCTTTAATAGGACCTCTTTGGTTTGGCTTAAGCAGTTACAGGGTAGGCTTGCCCTGGAGGAAATGCGCCTTCATCAGGATATCACCAAGCTGATGGCGGTATTGGAGTTTTCAGCGGATGCCACCCTTAGTGCAGCAAAGTTTGCCTCCCGGGCCGTAGTCTCTAATGTGGCATCTCGGCGTTTGCTATGGCTTCGTCATTGGCAGGCTGATGTCAAGTCCAAGTGGTGCCTAGCATCTACGCCCTTCAAAGGCGGTGCCTTGTTTGGTTCAGTCGTGGATCCCATCCTCATTGAGACAAGGGATAAGCGCAAGGTCCTCCCTTCTACCAGTGGTCGTGCCAAAAGAAGGCAGCAGCCTTACAATAGGCAACAGCCCTTTCGGACTGGGGACTTGGGATTTGCCCCTGCTCCCTATGTCCCCAACTACACCAGGGGGTTTTCCCAGGTGCAGGATCGCAGCCAGGACCGCGCCGGAACCAGGGATAGGGGTCGCCAGCAGAATCAGGCGCAGTCCCAGAATAGGACTGTGGAGCAGGCAACCGGTCCTTTCGAAGGTACCGGTGACTCGCACGGGGTAGGACCCATAGGGGGGTGTCTCCTGGCCTTTGCTCATCAGTGGGCGGAGCTCACGTCAGATGCCTGGGCCCTTCAGGTTGTGAGACTGGGCCTCACTGTAGAATTTCTCTCCATCCCCCTGAGAAGGTTCATCAGGTGCCCCGTGCCCAGGTGCCCGACAAAGCAGCGCCTCATGGATGCCGAGATACACCATCTTCTCACCATCAGGGCCATAGAACACGTGCCCAAGGGGCAGGAAGGCCTAGGGTTCTATTCCATCTTGTTCCTAGTACCAAAGAACTCCGGGGGATGGAGGGCTATCCTAGATTTGAAACGGCTCAATCGTTACATCAAATACCAAAAATTCAAAATGCAGTCTCTCAAGAGCATATTGGTCTCCATCCGCCAAGGCGACATGATGACTTCAGTAGATATCAAGGAAGCGTACCTCCATGTGCCATACATCCGGCGCATCAGAAGTTTCTGCGGTTCCACTTCAACGGCTGCCATTTTCAATATCGGGCCTTGCCTTTTGGCCTGTCCTCGGCCCGCGCATGTTCACCAAGCTCCTGGCCGTGGTGGCAGCCTCCCTTCACTCAATTCCAATACGCGTCAATTGTTATTTAGACGACATATTGGTGCTATCGCCTTCTCGAGACCAGGCCCTGCGAGATCTGCAAGTCATGATGGACTCACTGCGCAGTCATGGTTTTGTCCTCAACCTACCCAAAAGCCATTCTCCTGTGTGCTGCTCAGGGAATCTAATCATGGGTTAACTAAACCCTTTAGCCTTGAGACTGAGTATGTAAATTTCTAGACCACGCCTCCTCTGGCTGGACTGTTTCAGTTTCTTTACTCAGTCCAAAGCCTACGAGACATCTTTCAATTCTCTCCTTGACTAATTGACAAACTTCTCAGGATTATTGGATTTGGTAGTATTAATTCTTCTGTGGATTCTTTCCATTTGTGGGGTAGTGGCGGCAGTTGTCTGCCAGCCCGATTCCTCATTGTTGCTGCTTCCCCTGTAAGGGATGTTTGTTTCTGCAGCTGGAGCGTGAGACGATCTCGCCGTTTTGGAAGCGGCTTTGCTGTCTGCCCTCCCCTTGTTTTCGGCGCATTGGGGCACTGAGCCTCCCAGCGCCGCTTCTTTTGTGCCAGATAACACCCGCCTGCGGGCGCGGTCAGATCCTGGGCTGTTGCTTGAAGGGGCTACCCCCCCTTCCCTCCGCCTACCTCCCTTGTTCTCTCGCCGGAGCGGCTGCCGGAGGGCTACATAGATCGGCTATTGAGGTTTCTCTCTGCCGTTTCACATTTGAATTGCGCGCCTTTGCTGCCGGTCGCCATTTTTTGGAGTGAGTTCACAGATGCGTGGTAATGCCCAGGATGAGAAGGCAGATTTCTTTCGCGCGCTGGAGTCTGCGCACTTCTACCACCCCTCCCTTTTCCCTCACTCGAGGCTGCTGACTCAGGGAGGAGGTCGCTTTGTCTCTGTCTCTGCTTTCACGTGGCGTTTTTAGTGGTGGTGCTCAATTTGGATTCCTTTGTATCAGTGATTGAGCTCTTTCAAATCCCTCATACCATGGCTGATCAATCAGTAGTTAAAGGTACTGCAGAGCCAGTTTCAGAGCCCCGTTCCCCTGGCGGGGGGGGGGGCCTAGCCCTAGGCCCGGCTGGGCCGCAACCAGGGCCTCCAGTAGTAGGCCTCGAGCCTCATCCACTGCCCGGGACAAGTCGCATAAGCGCGAAGACAAGGCCAAGGTTCCCCCGAAGGCTTCAGGGGCCCCCATTTGTCCACCTCCGGTTCTGATTCCACAAAGTGAATCTCCGGTGCATGTTACTGAGCAGGGTTGGTCTCCTAATATTCAACTTCCCCAGGCTCCTCTCCCTGAGACGGGGGTATTTGGGCCTCGATCTCCCCCAATTATTTCTGAGACTAGTGGGGCTTCTCTTCGCTCCCCCCACGTGCTGGGCCCTCTGCCACATTCACGCCCACAGCTGCAGGCCTCAGGCCTCTGGAGGGCCAGGATTTGGGCCTTCCTGCTGATTTATACCTCATGATCTCCGAGGCTATTTCGAAAGGGGTGGATGCAGAATTAATGTGTAGGTCCCAGGTTCCTAGGCCCGTTGCGGCCCACTCAGGCCTAGCTCCCCAGGCATTGCAAGGGGATTCTTCTATCCTGCTAACGGATCCTCCTTCACCCTTACCCTCGGTGTTCAGTGCAGATTCCGCTTTAGTGGAGGAAGGTGAACTCCTGGATAGGGAATTTTCTGATGACGAAGGCCTCCCTAGAGATCAGCCTACCGCCCCTGGGCTATTTAGGCATGCTCTTTTTAAATCATTGCTGTATAAGGCCAAGACCACCACCCACATGGGGGAGGCGGCTTCTAGGGAAAGTACAGCTGTAGGTCTGGATGCCAATGAGCGTCTTTTCGCTGAGCAGGTGGCCTTACAGGATGTTATTCCATCTCCCAAACTCTTTCTTGATTTGATCCAGAAGCAGTGGGATCAACTGACTGCTGCTAATCCTCCCAGGGCAGGGGATAGGAAGCTATACACGTCTACTCCAGAGTTGGAGGGTCTCCTTCAGTTTCCCACCGTGGATGCCCCTATTGCTGCTCTTGCTTCGCCGGCATTAATTCCATCTGAGATTTCAGAAGGGTTAAAGGCCGAGGATCGCAAGGCCGAGACGGTCATTTGCAAGACTCATCAAGCTGCGGCTTGGGCCTTACGCTCAGCTACTGCAGCTTCCTTCTTTAATAGAACTTCCTTAGTTTGGCTTAGGCAATTACAGGATAGACTGTACCCGGAGGAAACGCGCCTCCATCAGGATGTCACCAAGCTGATGGCAGCATTGGAATTTTCTGCAGATGCCACCCTTAGCGCAGCAAAGTTTGCATCCCGGGCCGTAGTTTCTAATGTGGCTTCCCGACGCTTGCTCTGGCTTCGCCATTGGCAGGCTGATGTCAAATCCAAGTGGCGTTTAGCGTCTACGCCCTTCAAGGGCGGAGCCTTGTTTGGTTCAGTGCTGGATCCCATCCTCATTGAAACATGGGACAAACGCAAGGTCCTTCCCTCTACAAGTGCTCGTATCAACAGAAGACAGCAGCCCTACAATAGGCGGCAGCCCTTTCGGACTGGGGACTCGGGTTTCGCCCCCGCTCCCTACGTCCCCAACTACACCAGGGGGTTTTCCCAGGCACAGGATCGTGGCCAGGACCGAGCCAGCACCAGAGATAGGGGTCGCCAGCAGGGTCAGGCGCAGTCCCAGAATAGGAGGTCTTTCCGAGGAACTAGCAATCGGTCCTTTCGAAGGTACCGGTGACTCGCAGGAGGTAGGACCCATTCGGGGGGCGACTCTTGGCCTTCGCTCATCAGTGGGTGGAGCTCACATCAGATGCTTGGGCGCTTCAGGTCGTGACCCTGGGTCTCACTCTAGAATTTCTATCCTTCCCCCCGAGAAGGTTCATCAGGTGCCCCGTACCCAGGTGAGCATCGAAGCGGCGCCTCGTGGATGCCGAGATACGTCAACTTCTCACCATCAGAGCCATGAGCCAAGGTGGTGTGGTGGTTAAATGCAGCACTGCAGGCTGACTGCTAGATCAGCAGTTCAGCGGTTCAAATCTCACCGGCTCAGGGTTGACTCAGCCTTCCATCCTTCCGAGGTGGGTAAAATGAGGACCCGGATTGTTGTTGGGGGCAATATGCTGACTCTGTAAACCGCTTAGAGAGGGCTGAAAGCCCTATGAAGCGGTATATAAGTCTACTGTTATTATTATTATTATTATTATTATTATTATTATTAAGTACCCAAGGGGCAGGAAGGCCTAGGGTTCTATTCCATCTTGTTCCTAGTACCAAAGAACTCCGGGGGATGGAGGGCAATCCTAGATTTGAAATGGCTCAATCATTATATCAAATACCAAAAATGCAAAATGCAGTCTCTCAAGAGCATATTGGTCTCCATCCGCCAAGGCGACATGATGACTTATATAGACATCAAAGAAGCGTACCTCCATGTGCCCATTCATCCGGCGCATCGGAAGTTCCTGCGGTTCCACTTCAATGGCCGCCATTTTCAATATCGGGCCTTACCCTTTGGCCTGTCCTCGGCCCGCGCACGTTCACCAAGCTCTTGGCCGTGGTAGCAGCCTCCCTTTGTTCGATTCCAATACGCGTCAGTTGTTATTTAGACGATATATTGGTGCTGTCACATTCCCGGGACCAGGCCCTGCAAGACCTACAAGTCATGATGGACTTCCTGCGCAATCATGGTTTTGTCCTCAACTTGCCCAAAAGCCACTTGCGCCCGACTACGTCCCTACTTCATCTGGGGACCACCATCAACTCTGTGACGTGCTAAATTTTCCTGTCTCCGGAGAGGTGACAGAGGATACAACACCTGGCGCGTCATGTGCTGTCCCAGAGGCGGTTACCGCTGGTGACATTGTCCAAGCTGCTGGGAAAGATGATATCCTGCATCAGCGTGGTTCCCTGGGCCAGGTTCCATGCGCGTCCGCTCCAGTGGTTTCTTCTACCCTTCCAGAGAGCACATACCAGTCACTCCCAGATCAAAGTGCGACTTCCGAGCAAGGTCCGTCGGTCCCTGCATTGGTGGATGTCCTCCAGTTCTCCTGTGTGCTGCTCCGGGAATCCAATCATGGGTTAACTTAGCCCTTTAGCCTTGAGACTGAGTATGTAAATTTCTAAACCACGCCTCCTCTGGCTGGACTTCCTTCCTTTCCTCAGTTCTCTTTACTCAGTCCAAGCCTACGAGACCTATTTCAATTCTCTCTTGACTAATTGACAATTTCTCAGGATTATTGGATCTATTAATGGATTTACTTTTGGTACTTTGCTGTGGATTCTTTCTGATTGGAGGTAAAGCGGCAGTTCTGCCAGCCAATTCCTCTCCTTTGCTGCTTCCCTTGTAAGGATATCGGGTTTCTGCAGCCGGAGCGTAAGACGATCTTGCCATTTACAAACGGCTTTTCTGTCTGTCCTCCCCTTGTTTCAGCGCATAGAGACACTGAGTCTCCCAGCGCCGCCTTTCCCATGCTGGATAGCACCCGCCTGCGGATGAGGTCAGATCCGAGGCTGTGAACTGACGGAGCTATTCCTCTCCTCTCTCTGCCTACCTCCCTCGTCCTCTCGCTGGAGCGGCTGCCGGAGGGTTGCATGAATCGGCCATTGGGATTTCTCCTTGCCGTTTGCATTTGAATTTCGCGCCCTTGCTGCTGGTCGCCATATTTGGGAGTGATTTCACGCATGCGTGATAATGTCCGGGGATGAGAAAGCAGATTTTTTTCGCACGCTGGAGTCTGCGTACTGCTGCCACCCCTCCCTTTTCCCTCACTCGAGGCTGCTGACTCAGAGAGGAGGTCGTTTCTCTCTTTGTCTCTGCTTTCACGTGGCATTCTTGGCAAGAGGTGCACAATTGGATTCCTTTGTTTCAGTGATTGAGCTCTTTCAAATTCATACCATGGCCGATCAATCAGTAGTGAAAAGTACTGTCGAGCCAATTTCCGAGCCCGTTCCCCTGGCAAAGGGGGGGCTAGCCCTAGGCCTGGCAGGGCCGCAACCAGGGCCTCCAGCAGTATACCTTGAGCCTCTTCCACTCCTCGGGACAAGTCGCATAAGCGCAAAGACAAGGCCAAGGTTCCCCCAAAAGCATCTGGGGCCCCCATTTGTCCACCTCCAGTTCTGATTCAACAAAACGTTTCTCTGGTGCGTGTTACTGAGCAGGGTTGGTCTCCTGATATTCAACTCCCCCAAGCTCCCCTTCCTGAGGCGGGGGTATTTGGGCCTCGTTCCCCCCCAATTATTTCGGAAGCCAGTGGGGCCTCTCTTCGTTCGCCTCCTCGTGCTGGGCCTTCTGCCACATTCACGCCCACAGCTGCAGGCCTCAGGCCTCTGGAGGGCCAGGATTTGGGCCTTCCTCCTGATTTATATTTCATGATCTCCGAGGCTATTTCTAAAGGGGTGGATGCAGAGTTATTGCGTAGATCCCAGGCCTCTAGGCCTGTTGCGGCCCACTCAGGCCTAGCTCCTCAGGCATCGCAAGGGGATTCTTCCATTATGCGAACAGATCCTCCTTTGCCTTTACCCTCTGTTTTCAGTGCAGAGTCTCCCTTGTGGAGGAAGGTGAAATCCTTGATAGGGAATTTTCCGATGACGAAGGCCTCCCTAGAGATCAGCCTACTGCCCCCGGGCTATTCAGGCATGCTCTTTTTAAATCCTTACTGTACAAGGCCAAGACCACCACCCACATGGGGGAGGCGGCTTCTAAGGAAAGTGCTGCTGTTGGTCTGGATGCCACCGAGCGTCTCTTTGCTGAACAGGTGGCTTTGCAGGATGTTATCCCTTCTCCCAAGCTTTTTCTTGATTTGATCCAGAAGCAGTGGGATCAACCGACTGCAGTTAATCCTCCTGGGTCAGGGGATAGGAAGTTATACACATCTTCCCCAGAGTTGGAAAGTCTCCTCCAGTTTCCCACTGTGGATGCCCCCATTGCTGCTCTTGCTTCACCGGCGTTAATTCCTTCCGAGATTTCAGAAGGATTAAAGGCTGAGGACCGCAAGGCCGAGATGGTCATCCGCAAGACCCATCAGGCTGCAGCTTGGGCCTTACGCTCCGCTACTGCAGCTTCCTTTTTTAATAGAACTTCCTTGGTCTGGCTTAGGCAACTGCAGGATAGACTGGACCCGGAGGAAATGCGCCTTCATCAGGATATCACCAAGCCGATGGCGGCTCTGGAATTTTCTGCAGATGCCACCCTTAGCTCGGCGAAATTTGCATCCCGGGCCATAGTTTCTAATGTGGCCTCTCGACGCTTGCTCTGGCTTCGTCATTGGCAAGCTGATGTCAAATCCAAGTGGCGCCTAGCATCTACGCCCTTCAAGGGCGGAGCCTTGTTCAGTTCAGTGCTGGATCCCATTCTCATTGAGACTCGGGATAAACGCAAGGTCCTTCCCTCTATCAGTGCTCGTATCAATAGGAGGCAGCAGCCTTACAATAGGCAGCAGCCCTTTCGGTCCGTGGACTCGGGGTTTGCTCCCGCTCCATATGTCCCCAACTACACCAGGGGATCTTCCCAGACTCAGGATCATGGCCAGGACCGCGCTGGAGCCAGAGACAGGGGTCGCCAGCAGGGTCAGGCACAGAATAGGAGGTCTTTCCGAGGAACGGGCAACCGGTCCTTTCGAAGGTACCGGTGACTCGCAGGAAGTAGGGCCCATAGGAGGGCGTCTTTTGGCCTTCGCTCATCAGTGGGCGGAGCTCACATCGGACGCCTGGGCCCTGCGGGTGGTGAGCTTGGGTCTCACTCTAGAATTTCTGTCCATCCCCCCGAGAAGGTTCATCAGGTGTCCCGTGCCCAGATGCCCATCCAAGCGGCGCCTTATGGACGCCGAAATACACCATCTTCTCACCATCAGGGCCATAGAAGCGACATGATGACTTCAATAGACATCAAAGAGGCATACCTCCATGTGCCCATTCATCCGGTGCATCGGAAGTTCCTGCGGTTTCACTTCAACGGCCACCATTATCAATACCGGGCCTTACCATTTGGCCTCTCCTCGGCCCCGCGCACATTCACCAAGCTCTTGCCCGTACTAGCAGCCTCCCTTCGCTCAATTCCAATACGCATCAATTGTTATTTAGACGACGTGCTGGTGCTGTCGCCCTCTCCGGACCAGGCCCTGCAAGACCTGCAGGTCACGATGGACTCATTGTGCAAACATGGGTTTGTCCTCAACTTGCCCAAGAGCCACTTGCGTCCGATCATGTCCCTACTTCATCTGGGGACCACCATCAACTCTGTGACGTGCAAAGTTTTCCTGTCTCCAGAGAGGAGGCAGAGCATATACCACCTGGCGCATCATGTGCTGTCTCAGAGGCGAGTACCACTATTGTCCTTGTCCAAGCTGCTGGGGAAGATGATCTCCTGCATCGGCGTGGTTCCCTGGGCCAGGTTCCATGCTCGCCGGCTCCAGTGGCTTCTGCTGCCCTTCCAGAGAGCGCATACCAGTCATTCCCACATCAAGGTGCGGCTTCTGAGCGGAGCCTGACGGTCCCTGCATTGGTGGATGTCCTCCAGGCTTCTCCGAGGATGCCCGTTCAAGGAGCCGAACCGCGTTCAGGTCACGACAGACGCCAGCTTATTTGGATGGGGAGCCCACGCCCTGAACAGGGTGGCTCAAGGTCGCTGGTCGGATCAAGAGCTGACGAACAGCATAAACTGGCTAGAGCTGCGGGCCATCCGTCTAGCCCTCCTGGAGTTTCGGGACATTGTATCTCGCAACCATGTGTTGATCTTGACCGACAATGTGGCTTCCAAGACTCACATCAATCGCCAAGGGGGCACACAGTCCAGGGCTCTGATACTGGAAGCGGAAAAGTTATTCCATTGGGCAGAGCCCAGGCTCTCATCGATTCGGGCGGAACAGATCTCGGGCGAGGCCAACACACAGGCGGATTGGCTGAGCAGGGCAACTGTGGATCAGGGGGAGTGGCAACTCCACCCCATTCTCTTCCAGGAACTCTCTCGCCGTTTCGGCCAACCCGAGGTGGATCTGTTTGCACACCCGCACAATGCGCAACTTCCCCGCTTTTACTCCAGATACCAAACCCCGGGGGCGGAGGGGGTAGACGCTCTACGCAGTCCGTGGCCGGCCGGCCTTCTTTATGCCTTTCCTCCTCTCCCGATCCTTCCGTCGGTTATTCAGAAGATCTTGACGGAGCAGGCGGAGGTACTGCTGGTCGCTCCAATGTGGCCCAGACGACCCTTGTACGCAGACCTCGTCCATCTGTCCGTTTCGCGTTCTTGGAAGATTCTGGACGACCGGATTCAGCTCAACCAGGGGGCTCTCATACACCCGACCCCCCAACTATTACAATTAGCCATGTGGCACTTGAGCGGGCTATTCTAGCGGCCCTTCACTATTCTGATGAAGTCATTTCCACCATTCAAGCGGCCCGTCGCCCGTCAACTACCCGTATTTACGAGGCTACCTGGCAGGCCTTCTGTCGATGGTGCCGTCACACCGGGGTCGATCCCACCAAGGCCAAGGTGCCCCAAGTTTTGGACTTCTTACAATCCGGCCTCAACAAGGGGCTGGCACCGAACACACTTCGCTGCCAGGTCACAGCCTTGTCAACGGTGATTGGGGGAGGTCAAGGCCGCTCCTTATCTCAGCACTCGTGGGTCCAAACCTTTTTGAAGGGCGCTTCCAACTTACGACCGCCAACCGTACACCGTTATCCCACGTGGGACTTGACCT
Source organism: Thamnophis sirtalis (assembly GCF_051295495.1). Lineage (NCBI taxonomy): Eukaryota > Metazoa > Chordata > Lepidosauria > Squamata > Natricidae > Thamnophis > Thamnophis sirtalis. The sequence goes on from NW_028261384.1 coordinate 125,593,290, forward strand.
TGGTTCTCAGAGCTCTCATAGCTGCTCCCTTTGAACCTATCCACTCCATCAGCCTCTGGTTGTTGACGCTCAAGACGGCCTTTCTAGTGGCTATCACATCAGCCAGGAGGATGTCGGAGTTAGCAGTGCTTTCAGTTCGCGCGGATCTTTGCATCTTCCATCCGAACAGGGTGGTGCTTCGTTTGGACCGACCTTCTTTCCTAAGATAAATTCGCTGTTCCACAGGACACAGGAACTTGTCCTGCCGGACTTTTGCCCTCACCCCTCTCATCCTCAGGAACACCAGTGGCACCATCTGGATGTTTGCAGGGCTCTTCGCCGCTATGTGAAGCGCACGGCGTCGTTCAGAAGGTCAGAGGCACTGTTCGTTTCCTTCCAGCCTTCGTCAATGGGCCAGAAAGTTTCTTCCCATACCATCGGCCGATGGTTGAAGGCGTGTATTGCGTTGGCGTACGACAGTCACTCATGGCCGGTTCCCAGGCGGATCACCCCTCACTCGATCAGGAGTGCGGCCACCACAGCAGCCTGGGCTACGCAAGCGTCTGTAGAGGAAATATGTAGGGCGGCCACCTGGGCGTCGCCCTCACCCTTTATTCGACACTACAAGATTGATGTCTATGCCTCGGCTGAGGCGTCCTTCGGGCGGAGAGCATTGCAAAGGGTCCTTCCTTCTGCAGAGGAGCCTGACCAGCCTAGCTCCCGCCCTGGGACTTAATTGCTTTGGCATATCCCATGATTGGATTCCCGGAGCATCACACAGGAGAATGACTGTTGTCTTACCTGAACGGTCCTTCTATGGGTGCTGCGAAGGGAATCCAAACCCGCCCGCAGTTTCGGCTGGCCAGGGCTCCACCTTGATTGTGACTCTCTGACTATCTTATCTCTGACTGGACTTTACCGCTTTAGTGCCAGAATTGCCTGCGGCTTGATTGACATTGACATACTTGCTTCTTCGGCAGACTTCATGCGAGAACTGAGGAAAGGAAGGAAGTCCAGCCAGAGGAGGCATGGTTTAGAAATTTACATACTCAGTCTCAAGGCTAAAGGGCTAAGTTAACCCATGATTGGATTCCCTTCGCAGCACCCATAGAAGGACTGTTCAGGTAAGACAACGGTCAACTTCTCCCGGGAAGTCCATTCAAGGAGCCGGACCACATCCAGGTCACGACGGACGCCAGCCTGTTTGGATGGGCAGCCCACGCCCTGGACAGGGTGGCTCAGGGACGCTGGTCGGATCAGGAGTTGACAAACAGCATAAATTGGTTAGAACTACGGGCCATCCGTCTAGCACTTCTAGAGTTTCGGGACATTGTCTCACACAATCACGTGTTGGTCTTGACCGACAATGTGGCCTCCAAGGCCCACATCAACCACCAAGGAGGCACCCATTCGAGGGCTCTGATGCTGGAGGCGGAGAAGTTGCTCCATTGGGCGGAGTCCAGACTCTCATCGATTCGAGCGGAACACATCTTGGGTGTGGCCAACACACAGGCGGATTGGCTGAGCAGGGCCACGGTGGATCACGGGGAGCGGCAACTCAACCCCCTTCTGTTCCAGGAGCTCTCTCGCCGGTTCGGCCAACCCGAGGTGGATCTATTTGCGCACCCACACAACACGCAACTCCCCCGCTTTTACACCAGATACCAGACCCGGGAGCGGAGAGGGTAGATGCTCTGCGCAGTCCATGGCCGGCCGGCCTTCTCTATGCCTTTCCTCCTCTCCTGATCCTTCCATCGGTCATTCAGAAGATTTTGACAGGGCAGGCAGAAGTGCTGCTGGTAGCTCCAATGTGGTCCAGATGGCCCTGGTACACAGACCTCGTCCATCTGTCCGTTTTGCGACCTTGGAGGATCCCGGACGATTGGATTCAGCTCAACCAAGGAGCTCTCATACACCCGAACCCCCAACTGTTACAGTTAGCCGTGTGGCACGTGAGTGGGCTATTCTAGCGGCCCTTCACTATTCAGACGAGGTCATCGCCACTATTCAAGCGGCCCGTCGCCCTTCGACTACCCGTATTTACGAAGCCACTTGGCAGGCCTTCTGTCGATGGTGCCGCCGCACCGGGGTCGATCCCGTCAGGGCTTCGGTGCCTCAAGTTCTGGACTTCTTACAATCCAGCCTCAACAAGGGCCTGGCACTGAAAACACTCTGCCGGCAGGTCACAGCCTTGTCTACGGTGATTGGGGGAGGTCAGGGTCGCTCCTTATCTCAACACGCATGGGTCCGGACCTTCCTGAAAGGTGCTTCCAATTTGCGACCACCGACCGTCCACCGTTACCCCACATGAGACTTGACTTTGGTTCTCAGAGCTCTCACATCTGCTCCCTTTGAACCCATCAATTCCATCAGTCTCCGGATGTTGACTCTCAAGACTGTGTTTCTGGTGGCCATCACGTTGGCCAGGAGAGTGTCGGAACTGGCAGCGCTCTCGGTTCATGCGGATCTCTGCATCTTCCATCCGAACAGAGTGGTGCTTCGTTTGGACCCGACCTTCCTTCCTAAGATCAACTCATTATTTCACAGGACACAGGAGCTCGTCCTGCCGGACTTCTGTCCGCATCCCTCCCATCCTCAGGAACGCCAGTGGCACCATCTGGATGTTCGTCGGGCTCTCCGCTGCTATGTGAAGCGCACGGTGTCGTTCAGGAGGTTGGAGGCACTGTTCGTTTCCTTCCAGCCTTCCTCAATGGGACAAAAGGTGTCTTCCCATACCATCGGCCAATGGTTGAAGGTGTGTATTGCGTTGGCGTACGACAGTCATTCACGACCGGTTCCCAGGCGAATCACCCCTCATTCTACCAGGAGTGCGGCCACCACAGCGGCCTGGGCTACGCAAGCGTCTGTGGAGGAGATATGTAGGGCGGCCACTTGGGCGTCGCCCTCACCCTTTATTCGACACTACAAGATTGATGTCTATGCCTCGGCTGAGGCATCCTTCGGGTGGAGAGTGTTGCAAAGGGTCCTTCCTTCTGCGGAGGAGCCTGACCAGCCTAGCTCCCGCCCTGGGACTTAATTGCTTTGGCATATCCCATGATTGGATTCCCTGAGCAGCACACAGGAGAATGACCATTGTCTTGCCTGAACGGTCCTTCTATGGGTGTTGCGAAGGGAATCCAAACCCGCCCGCAGTTTCGGCTGGCCAGGGCTCCACCTTGATTGTGACTCTGTGACTAAGTTCATTTCTGACTGGACTTGACCGTGCCTAGTACCGGATTGCCTACGGCTTGATTGACATTGACATACTTATTCTTCAGCGGACTTTGTGCGAAACTGAAACAGTCCAGCCAGAGGAGACGTGGTCTAGAAATTTACATACTCAGTCTCAAGGCTAAAGAGCTTAGTTAACCCATGATTGGATTCCCTTCGCAGCACCCATAGAAGGACCGTTCAGGTAAGACAATGGTCATTTGCGTCCGACCACGTCCCTACTTCACCTAGGGACCATCATCAATTCCGTGACGTGCGAGGTTTCCCTGTCTCTGGAGAGACGGCAGAGCATACAACACCTGGCGCATCGAGTGCTGTCCCAGAGGCTGTTACCGCTCGCGACGTTGTCCAAGCTGCTGGGGAAGATGATCTCCTGCATCAACGTGGTTCCCTGGGCCAGGTTTCATGCTCGTCCGCTCCAGTGGTTTCTTCTACCCTTACAGAGAGTGCACACCAGTCATTCTCAGATCAAGATGCGGCTTCCGAGCAAACCCCGAAGGTCCCTGCGTTTGTGGATGTCCTCCAGACTTCTCCGGGGATGCCCCTTCAAGGAGCCAGAACGCATCCAGGTCACAACCGACGTCAGGTTGTTTGGATGGGGAGCCCACGCCTTGGACAGGGTATCTCAAGGACGCTGGTCGGATCAGAAGTTGACGAACAGCATAAATTGCTAGAGCTATGTGCCATCCACCTGGCCCTTCTGGAGTTTCGAGACATTGTATCACACAACCACGTGTTGGTCTTGACCAACAATATACCCTCCAAGGCTGACAGCAACCGTCAGGGGGGCACCCATTCCAGGGCTCTGATGCTGGAGGCGGAGAAGTTGCACCATTGGGCAGAGTCCAGACTCATCGATTTGGGTGGAGCACATCTCGGGCGTGTCCCACACAGAGGTGGATTGGCTGAGCAGAGCCACTGTGGATCAAGGGGAGTGGCAACTCCACCCCGTTCTCTTCCAGGAACACTCTCGCCGGTTCGGCCGACCCGAGGTGGACCTGTTTGCGCATCCGCACAATGCTCAACTGCTACGTTTTTACACCAGGCCCCAGACTCCTGGAGTGGAGAGGGTGGATGCTCTGCGCAGCCCATGGCCGGCCGGCCTTCTCTACGCCTTTCCTCCTCTTCTGATCCTTCTGTCGGTCATTCAGAAGATCTTGACAGAGCAGGCGAAAGTGCTGCTGGTCGCTCTGATGTAGTCCAGACGGCCCTGGTACGCAGACCTCGTCCATCTGTCCGTTTTGCGTCCTTGGAGGATTCCGGACGATCAGATCCAGCTCAACCAGGGAGCTCTCGTCTACCCGAACCCCCAGTTGCTGCAGTTAGCCGTGTGGCACGTGAGCGGGCTATTCTAATGGCCTTTCACTATTCCAACGATGTTATTGACACCATTCAAGTGGCCCATCCACTACCCGTATTTACGAGGCCACATGGTAGGCCGCCTGTCGGTGGTGCCGCCGCACCGGGGTTGACCCCGTCACGGCCTTGGTGCCTCAAGTTTTGGACTTTTTGTAATCTGGTCTCAACAAGGGTCTGGCACCGAACACACTCCATCGGCAGGTCACAGCCTTGTCTACGGTGATTGGAGGAGGTCAAGGTTGCTCCTTGTCTCAGAATTCGCGGGTCCGAACCTTTTTGAAAGGTGCTTCTAACTTACGACCACTGACGGTGCACCGTTACCCCACATGGGACTTGACCTTAGTTCTCAGAGCTCTCATATCTGCTCCCTTTGAGCCCATCCACTCCATCAGTCTCCGGTTGTTGACGCTCAAGACTGTGTTTCTGGTGGCCATTACATCGGCCAGGAGAGTGTCGGAGTTGGCGATGCTCTCTGTTCATGCAGATCTTTGCATCTTCCATCCGAACAGAGTGGTGCTTCGTTTGGACCCGACCTTCCTTCCTAAGATCAACTCATTATTCCACAGGACTCAGGAACTCGTCCTGCTGGACTTCTGTCCGCATCCCTCCCATTCTCAAGAACGCCAGTGGCACCATCTGGATGTTCATAGGACTCTCCGACGTTATGTGAAGCGCACGGTGTCATTCAGGAGGTTGGAGGCACTGTTCGTTTCTTTCCAGCTTTTGTCCATGGGACAGAAAGTGTCTTCCCACACCATCGGCCGATGGTTGAAGGCATGTATTGCATTAGCGTACGACAGTCACTCGTGACCTGTTCCCAGGCGTATTACTCCTCATTCTACCAGGAGTGCAGCCACTACAGCGGCCTGGGCTACGCAAGCGTCAGTGGAGGAAATATGTAGGGTGGCCACCTGGGCGTCGCCCTCACCATTTATTCGACACTACAAGATTGATGTCTATGCCTCGGCTGAGGCGTCCTTCGGGCGGAGAGCATTGCAAAGGGTCCTTCCTTCTGCAGAGGAGCCTGACCAGCCTAGCTCCCGCCCTGGGACTTAATTGCTTTGGCATATCCCACGATTGGATTCCCTGAGCAGCACACAGGAGAATGACCGTTGTCTTACCTGAACGGTCCTTCTATGTGTGCTGCGAAGGGAATCCAAACCCCCCTGCAGATTCGGCTGGTCAGGGCTCCACCTTGATTGTGACTCTGTGACTAACCTTTCACTTTTTTCTGACAGGACTTTCTTACCTTAACTTACTACCTGGATTGCCTACGGCATGATTGACATTGGCATACTACTTTGGCGGACTTTGTGCGAAAACTGAATCGGTCCGGTCAGAGGAGGCGTGGTCAAAATTTACAAATTCAGTCTCCAGGCTAAAGGACAAAGTTAACCCATGATTGGATTCCCTTCGCAGCACCCATAGAAGGACCGTTCATGTAAGACAACAGTCATTCTATTATTTTTTGTACTTGTTTCATCCTAATGCAGTGCATGTGATTAAAGTTCTCTTTTCTGTATTTCTTTGTGCAGGTTATTGGAGTAAGGGAGGGTGCAGAAGTCCAGCAAGGCAGTAATCTTCTCTCTGTAAGTAGCTGTCTTTATTGCTGTTTATGCTGGATTCATCCTTAATATAGTAAGTGCAAGCGATTAAAGTCTTCCTTTCTGTGTCTCTTCTTTGTGCAGGTTATTGGAGCAAGGTGGTGAGGTGGTGATGCAGAAGATGGAGAAAAGGACAGTAATCTTCCTTTTTGATGACTTTTTGTGCTTGTTTCATCCTAATGCAGTGCATGCGATTAAAGTCCTCTTTTCTGTGTTTCTTTGTGCAGGTTATTGGAGTAAGGGAGGGTGCAGAAGTCCAGCAAGGCAGTAATCTTCTCTCTGTAAGTAGCTGTCTTTATTGCTGTTTAAGCTGGATTCATCCTTAATATAGTAAGTGCAAGCGATTAAAGTCTTCCTTTGTGTGTCTCTTCTTTGTGTAGGTTATTGAAGCAAGGTGGTGAGGTAGTGATGCAGAAGATGGAGAAAAGGACAGTAATCTTCCTTCTCTTTGACTTTTTGTGCTTGTTTCATCCTAATGCAGTGCATGCGATTAAAGTCCTCTTTTCTGTGTCTCTTTGTGCAGGTTATTGGAGTAAGTGGGGCGGGGGTACAGAAGTCCAGCATGGCAGTAATCTTCCCTCTGTAAGTAGCTGTCTTTATTGCTGTTTATGCTGGATTCATTCTTAATATCGTAAGTGAAAGTGATGAAAGCCTTTCTGTGTCTCTTCTTTGTGCAGGTTATTGGAGCAAGGTGGTGAGGTGGTGGTGTGCAGACGATGGAGAAAAGGACAGTAATCTTCCTTTTCTATGACTTTTTGTGCTTGTTTCATCCTAATGCAGTGCATGCAATTAAAGACCTCTTTTCTGTGTCTCTTTGTGCACGTTATTGGAGTAAGGGGGGGGGGTACAGAAGTCCAGCATGGCAGTAATCTTCCCTCTGTAAGTAGCTGTCTTTATTGCTGTTTATGCTGGATTCATCCTTAATATAGTAAGTGCAAGTGCAACATGTGCAACCAGTAGTAAAAAAAATTGAATTTCACTGCTGCTTCAAAGGCAGCCCTGGGCGGAGCGTATTACAGTAGTCTAACCCAGTGAACCTTCAGGATCGCGGAAACCCTTTCAGGAATTCATGAAGTCAACAAATATTTTAAAATATCTCTGATTAATTAAAAACACAGAAACATAGAAAAAACTGATGTCATAAACAAGAGATGGTGCTCTAACAAGTCTACCCTTCGAGTTTGTTTTTGGTTTCTTTCTTATTTATTTTTATTATTTGTCCATTTTATTATTTTTCTATTTTATTTATTTTTATTTTTGTGGCAAAAGAACACTAAGCATATTTAAACCAGTTCTCCCGAATAGGTGCGAACTGGTTGAATCCCATCACTGCAAAGGTTTTTGTGGTTCACTGTCTGGTCAGAGTATATTCATAGGTTGGAATAGGGAAGAAGGTCAGCCACAATCGAGTCCAATGTTGTTTTATTTCTTCTGCAGTTAGTATTATTTAACAGGATGAAGAGGCAACAGAGTATGACCGCTAGGGCAGTCATTTTTCCTATGTAAGTAGCTATTTTATTACTTTGTGTTCTTGTTTCATCCTTAATATAGTAGTAAAGCAATTAAAGTCTTCCTTTCTGTATCTCTTTGTGCAGGCCATTCATTGGAGAAAGATGATCAGGGTGTGACTCCAACACACAAAAGGACAGTAACCTTTCTTTTCTATTATTTTGTGTGCTTGTTTCATCCTAATGCAGTGCATGCGATTAAAGTCCTCTTTTCTGCATCTCTTTGGGCAGGTTACTGGAGTAAGGGGGGGGGGGGGTACAGAAGTCCAGCAAGGCAGTAATCTTCCCTCTGTAAGTAGCTGTCTTTATTGCTGTTTATGCTGGATTCATCGTTAATATCGTAAGTGCAAGTGATTAAAGTCTTCCTTTCTTTGTCTCTTCTTTGTGCAGGTTATTGGAGCAAGGTGGTGAGTGGTGGTGTGCAGAAGATGGAGAAAAGGACAGTAATCTTCAATTTCTATTATTTTTTGTACTTGTTTCATCCTAATGCAGTGCATGCGATTAAAGTCCTCTTTTCTGTGTCTCTTTGTGCAGGTTATTGGAGTAAGTGGGGGGGGGGGTACAGAAGTCCAGCATGGCAGTAATCTTCCCTCTGTAAGTAGCTGTCTTTATTGCTGTTTATGCTGGATTCATCCTTAATATAGTAAGTGCAAGTGCAACAGGTGCAACCAGTAGTAAAAAAAATTGAATTTCACTGCTGCTTCAAAGGCAGCCCTGGGCGGAGCGTATTACAGTAGTCTAACCCAGTGAACCTTCAGGATCGCGGAAACCCTTTCAGGAATTCATGAAGTCAACAAATACTTTAAAATATCTCTGATTAATTAAAAACACAGAAACATAGGAAAAACTGATGTCATAAACAAGAGATGGTGCTCTAACAAGTCTACCCTTCGAGTTTGTTTTTGGTTTCTTTCTTATTTATTTTTCTTATTTGTCCATTTTATTATTTTTCTATTTTATTATTTTTCTATTTTATTTATTTTTATTTTTGTGGCAAAAGAACACTAAGCATATTTAAACTCAGTTTAATGATGATCAACCAACTATCTCCGCTGGAAGTTGGTTCCAAGCTTCCACCACTCTTTCTGTGAAGTCATACTATCTAATATTCTTTTTGAACTTACCTCCTGCTGTCAGTTTGAGCTTATGCCCCTGGTACTCTTGATTTTTGCTTAACAATTAATTTATAGTGTAGTAATTATTGATAGGTATAACCCACATAAACCAAAGGTTCAGTGATGGTATTCAAATAATGTAACAACCGGTTCTCTGCCCTAATGGAGTAGGCGGGGCACAGTGGTCATGTGACTGGGTGGGGGTGGCCAACTCACTGTCACTCATGTCGATGGGTGCTTCGCCTTAGCTGTTACAATGGTAATAAGGGTTAACTGGAGAGGCAGTTTCTATAAGCAGGACAATAAAGATTAGGCTGGAAACAACACCAGAATGTTTCCTTTCTGCCTTCTTTACAGGATTAGCCCTGGAAAGTGGAAAAAAACAAAGTGATATTTCTTCCAACAATCAGTTCTCCGAACTGCTTAGAAAATTAACAACAAGTTCTCCCGAATAGGTGCGAACTGGTTGAATCCCATCACTGCAAAGGTTTTTGTGGTTCACTGTCTGGTCAGAGTATATTCATAGATTGGAATAGGGAAGAAGGTCAGCCAATGAATAGACGTGGCAACTGGATCAGCCAATAAGCGCTGTTTGGAAACTGAAACAGTATTTGCTGGAGACAGCAAGGAGCCTGGCGTAGCTTAGTTTAACTTCTGTGCTAAAGCAGCAAACTAATCTGCTGCTGGAACTGAAAAACCATGCTTGTGTGTTTGCTTGTACTCTCTATCATGTTAGACAAACCATTCTTGGTATTGTATATGTGTCTTATGTGTTATTATGTACATAAAGAGAAGCTTATGAATCCTGCTGCAGGTCCTTTCTGTTACCTATAGTGGAGTCCTCAGTTTACAACCACAATCGAGTTCAATGTTGTTTTATTTCTTCTGCAGTTAGTATTATTTAACAGGATGAAGAGGCAACAGAGTATGACCGCTAGGGCAATCATTTTTCCTATGTAAGTAGCTGTTTTATTACTTTGTGTTCTTGTTTCATCCTTAATATAGTAGTAAAGGAATTAAAGTCTTCCTTTCTGTATCTCTTTGTGCAGGCCATTCATTGGAGAAAGGTGATCAGGGGGTGACTCCAACACACAAAAGGACAGTAACCTTTCTTTTCTATTATTTTGTGTGCTTGTTTCATCCTAATGCAGTGCATGCGATTAAAGTCCTCTTTTCTGTATCTCTTTGTGCAGGTTATTGGAGTAAGGGGGGGGTGTACAGAAGTCCACCAAGGCAGTAATCTTCCATCTGTAAGTAGCTGTCTTTATTGCTGTTTATGCTGGTTTCATCCTTAATATCGTAAGTGCAAGTGATTAAAGTCTTCCTTTCTTTGTCTATTCTTTGTGCAGGTTATTGGAGCAAGGTGGTGAGGTGGTGGTGTGCAGAAGATGGAGAAAAGGACAGTAATCTTCAATTTCCATTATTTTTTGTACTTGTTTCATCCTAATGCAGTGCATGCGATTAAAATCCTCTTTTCTGTATCTCTTTGTGCAGGTTATTGGAGTAAGTGGGGTGGGGGGTACAGAAGTCCAGCATGGCAGTAATCTTCCCTCTGTAAGTAGCTGTCGTTATTGCTGTTTATGCTGGATTCATCCTTAATATAGTAAGTGCAAGTGCAAGGGGTCAACCAGTAGTAAAAAAAATTGAATTTCACTGCTGCTTCAAAGGCAGCCCTGGTCGGAGCATATTACAGTAGTCTAACCCAGTGAACCTTCAGGATCGCAGAAACCCTTTCAGGAATTCATGAAGTCAACAAATACTTTAAAATATCTCTGATTAATTAAAAACACAGAAACACTGATGTCATAAACAAGAGATGGTGCTCTAACAAGTCTACCCTTCGAGTTTGTTTTTGGTTTCTTTCTTATTTATTTTTCTTATTTGTCCATTTTATTATTTTTCTATTTTATTCTTTTTCTATTTTATTTATTTTTATTTAAACTCAGTTTAATGATGATCAACCAACTACCTCCGCTGGAAGTTGGTTCCAAGCTTCCACCACTCTTTCTGTGAAGTCATACTATCTAATATTATTTTTGAACTTACCTCCTGCTGTCAGTTTGAGCTTATGCCCCTGGTACTCTTGATTTTTGCTTAACAATTAATTTATAGTGTAGTAATTATTGGTAGGTATAACCCACATAAACCAAAGGTTCAGTGATGGTATTCAAATAACGTAACAACCGGTTCTCTGCCCTAATGGAGTAGGCGGGGCACAGTGGTCATGTGACTGAGTGTCACTCATGTCAATGGGCACTTCGCCTTAGTTGTTACAATGGTAATAAGGGTTAACTGGAGAGGCAGTTTCTGTAAGCAGGACAATAAAGATTAGGCTAGAAACAACACCAGAATGTTTCATTTCTGCCTTCTTTACAGGATTAGCCCTGGAAAGTGGAAAAAAACAAAGTGAGATTTCTTCCAACAATCGGTTCTCCGAATTGCTTAGAAACTTAACAACCAGTTCTCCCGAATAGGTGCGAATTGGTTGAATCCCATCACTGCAAAGGTTTTTGTGGTTCACTGTCTGGTCAGAGTATATTCATAGATTGGAATAGGGAAGAAGGTCAGCCAATGAATAGACGTGGGAACTGGATCAGCCAATAAGCGCTGTTTGGAAACTGAAACAGTATTTGCTGGAGACAGCAAGGAGCCTGGCGTAGCTTAGTTTAACTTCTTTTTTTTTATTCTTTTTTTTTATTATTATTCTTTTTTATTACACAATGGGAAAGGGAGAAAATGGAAAAAAGGGGGGGGAGGGGAAACCCATCTTCACATACAATATGTCGTTTGATCACAGGTGCATCCCTACTAAGTTTATACATCCCGTATCTCTCTGTTATATATTTAATAAGCACCACAATAAGCTAGGGTTTAAAAAACAAAACAAAAAACAAAAAAAAACAAGAGAAAAAAAAGGGTGGGGGGAGGGGGGAAAGGCCAAAAAAGACAAAAACAGTCCAAAAGGGGGGGGGGGGAAACAACCATCATCACATGCAGCATGTCGTTTGGTTACGGTTGTTTTAACATCTACATCTTCAAATAATATTTACCATCTCAAATATTTCCTCTAATGTAACTAAAGGCCTCATTTTCCTTCTACCATATATATTCAGTTAACATTAGCATTGTTTTCCCCCAGAGAGTATACTTCTATTCATTGTTAACCTTGCATTTCATACCTTCAAACAGAGATCTTATTCCTTCATTGTTCAACAAGGCATCGCTGCCTATATATACCAGTTTTCATTTGTTCCCCTATTAGAATTGCCTTATCAGCAGCAAAATATCATTATAGTAAGATCTTAACCTTATACATTATATCACCAGACCTTATATTAGTACTTCCTTATATCAGTGTTGAATTATTTCATAGCATAATTATATCATCATTTACTTTTTCCAGTTAAGGCATAAGTGTATCATTTTTCATTTCCAAAATTTTGTTTTTTTCCCCTTAGCCATTGATAAAACAAATTCCATATCTTATAAAATTGTTCATCCTCTTGCTCTCTAATCTCAAATGTCAATTTACTCATTTCGGCACAGTCTATTATTTTTCAAATAACTTCTTCCTCTTTTGGTATTGTTTCATTTTTCCAGTTTTTTGCAAATACAATTCTGGCTGCTGTTAACACATTTACAATCAAATATTTTAAGTCTTTGTTGTAGGTTTCTGGTAAAATTCCCAATAAAAAGACCTCTGGTTTAAAGTCTATTTGTTTGTGTATCATTTTCTCCAACCACATGTGGATTTTAGTCCAGTATCTTTTGGCTTCAGTGCAAGTCCACCACATGTGGTAGTATGAGCCAGGTATCTGATGACATTTCCTACACTTTTCTGATTTATTCTTAAACATTCTTGCGATTCTGGTCGGGGGTAGATGCCACCTGTAAAACATCTTATACAAGTTTTCTCTATATGCAGTAGACATTGTCATTTTGTAATTTTGAGACCACAATTTCTGCCAATTCTCTAAATCAATCCCATACTTAAAAAATTTTCCCCACGCAATCATAGTTTCTTTAACTTGTTCTTCATGCAATTTAAACTCCAATAAATATCCATATAGTTTTTAAATTACTTTTTCATCAGTACCTGTTAGAATTTTGTCTAGCTCAGTCATTTTATTATAGAGACCTTTAGTTTTTCTATCTTCATTATATCTAGATTGTATCTGTACATATGAATACCAGTTCATTTCCATCCCTTCTTGCTTCAACTCTTGACTAGATTTGAGCTCACCCTCTGTATTCAATAATTCTGTATATCTAACTGTTTGTTCCTTTTTATGTATTATCGGATACGAAAATGCTTCAATTGTTGATGTCCAGACTGGAATTTTTAAATAATGTAATTTTTTAATCTTTTCCCAATTTAACAACAACGCCTCCCTTATATAATGTCTTCTAAAATAACCATGTGGTTTAGTTCCCTTATACCATAAGAAAGCATGCCATCCCAACAGCAAATTGTGACCTTCTACGTTCAATAATCTAGAGTTTTTTAATGATATCCACTCCTTAATCCACATCAGGTTTGCTGCCTGATAGTATAGCTCCCAATCGGGTAACCCAAAACCTCCTCTTAATCTAACATTTTGTAGTAATTTAAGTTTTATTCTAGCTTTTTTCCCTTGCCAAATAAATTTCAAAACTATTTTATTTAAGTCTAGAAAAAAATCCTTACCCAGTCTGATTGGGATTGTCTGAAACAGATATAGAATTCTAGGTAAAATGTTCATTTTAATTGTGGAAATTCTTCCCATCATTGATAAATGCAAGTTTTCCCATTTCTCCAAATCGATTGCTATTTGTCGTTTTAATCTGACATAATTATCCTCTTTAAGAGTGCTACATCTAGGTGATAAATGTATCCCCAAATATTTAATCTTACTTGTGTTTTGAATCTGCAACATTTCTGACAACTGCTCCTTTTGTGTAGCTGGGATATTCTTTGTCATGATCTTTGTTTTATCTTTGTTTATTTTTAGGCCTGCTACTTTTCCATATTCCTCTATTCTTTCTAACAATTTGAGTGCGGTTTCTAATGGATCTTCAAGAATAAAAACTGTCGTCTGCGAACGCTTGCAATTTATATTCTTCTCTCTTAATTTTCATTCCTCTTATTTCTTCTTCTTCTCTGATCTTTCTATTTAAGACCTCTAGTGTTAGGACAAAGAGTGGTGGTGATAGTGGGCAGCCTTGTCTTGTACCTCTCTTTATTTCAATCGGTTCTGTTAGTTCTCCATTTACCATTATCTTTGCTGCTTGTTTCTGGTATATCGTTCGTATAGTTTGAGTGAATTTCTTGCCAAAGTTCATCTGCTCCAGTTGCAAAAACATAAACTGCCAATTCACATTATCAAAGGCCTTCTGCGCATCGAGGAACATCAGTGCCAGTTGTTTTTCTGGGTGGGCCTCATAGTATTCCAAGGTATTCAAAATTATTCTCATATTGTCTTTGATTTGTCTTTTAGGTAAAAAGCCAATTTGATCTGAATGGATGAAGCCATTTAAGTATTTTTTAAGTCTCTCAGCTAGTATAGATGCAAATAGCTTGTAGTCTGAATTTAATAAAGAAATTGGTCTATAATTCTTGATTTGTGTTAAATCAGTCTCTTCCTTGGGTAGTAGTGTGATATACGCTTCTGACCATGACTTCGGTATTTGGTTCTCAGTCATCACTTCATTCATGACTTGTAGGAGTGGGAGGGTCAATATTTCTTCAAATGTTCTGTAGAATTCCACGGGTAGGCCATCTGGTCCTGGGGCTTTCCCATTATTTTGTTTTTTAAGTGCCTCTGTTAGCGCCATCATTGTTATTTTACTTTCTAACATTGTTCTGGTTTCATCTGGTACCTGGGGGAGATTGGCATCTTGTAGATACTTTTTGACTCGTCCTTCCTCCACCTTCTCTTGTTCATAGAGTTTAATGTAGTAGTCGTGTATAATATATATTTTTCCGGTATTTCCATACTGAATTTCTCCTTGTTTATCTCTTAGTTGAAGTATTTTCTTTGTTTCTCTCTCTTTTTTCATCTTATATGCCAACCACCTGCCTGGTTTGTTCGCATTTTCAAAATAATTCTGTTTGGCACCTCTAATTTTTTGTGCCAGTTCCTCCTTTTCTAATAGGTCCATTTTGTGTTTAATTATGTCCATTTTTATTTTAACATCTTTTTTTTGTGGTGCTCTCTGTAGATCTCTTTCAAGTATTTTATATTCATTGTCTAGAGCTTTATGCATTTGTCTTTTCTTTGAGTTTCTCTTCCTTGTGTAATCTACAGGGCGGGGCATAACCTTTTCCTAGGGGGTCACAGCAACACTTGTAATAACAACACAAATAATTCATACACCATTCGAAAGCCCATCAAAAACTGAGTTTATTGACACGATTTAATAGTCAGTATGACCACCATTAGCCCTTCGAACAGCATTCAAACGAGGTGGATAAGAACACAACAAATCTTCAAACAGTTCCGTTCGATTTTCCAGATTTTTCAACACAGTTTCCAAATTCATTCTCAAAGTTTCAACCGAAACAAATTTAACATTTAATAGCTCATTCAATTCAGTTTTTTATGGGCTTTAAAATGAGGTGTTGCGGAAGTTGTAAACTGCTGTCGATCTTGCTGTGACCCCCTAGGAAAAGGTTATGCCCCGCCCTCTGGAAAATCTGGAAAATCGAACGGAACTGTTTGAAGATTTGTTGTGTTCTTATCCACCTCGTTTGAATGCTGTTCGAAGGGCTAATGGTGGTCATACTGACTATTAAATCGTGTCAATAAACTCAGTTTTTGATGGGCTTTCGAATGGTGTATGAATTATTTGTGTTGTTATTACAAGTGTTGCTGTGACCCCCTAGGAAAAGGTCATGCCCCGCCCTGTATTGTCAAACCTCTGATAACAGCCTTCATTGTATCCCAGAGATTCTGCAACAACGTATCTTCTTTCCTATTTTCTTTAAGGAAAAGGACTAGCTCTTTCTCCATTTTTTGTACAAACTCTTTTTCTTTCAATATAGTGTTATTTAGTGTCCATCTAGATCTTGCCCTTTGGCCTTTCCATTTAGTTAAAATTGGATTGTGGTCCGCCCAGGTACTTGCTTCAATCTCAATTTCTTTTATGTTGGAGCTCAACTCCGCTGAGACCCATATCATATCTATTCTAGAGAGTGAAGAATGTCTATTTGAGTAGAAGGTATATTGTTCTTTTTTAGCGTTTCTTTCTCTCCATATATCTTTTAGATTTAGTTCATCTGTCATCCTAAAAAAAGATTTCAGCAGAAGCTTCCTATTTAATTTTTTTGTTTTATGTGTTTTATAGTCCATATTTTGATTCACAATGCCATTAAAGTCTCCCATCATACAAATATCAACATAGTCTAGTTCCAAAACTTTTTTGTGTAGTTTTTTGTAAAATTCATCTTGTTTTTCATTGGGGGCGTAGATTCCAATTAGGAGTGTCTTTTTGGTATCCATAATTTCCACCATCAAAATTCTTCCCTCTTCCTCTGCGTAGACTACTTTTGTTGGGATGTTGCCTTTAATATAAAAGACCACTCCTCTTTTCTTGCAATTTGCCAATGATGAAAACATTTTCCCAAGCTTTGGTTGAGTTAGTAAGTGTTCATATTTCTTTTGAATATGTACTTCTTGCAGACAGATTATGTCAAGTTGTAATTTCTCTAATTTATGGAATACTTTCTTCCTTTTAGTTGCCGAATTAAGTCCATTAATGTTGATTGTAATCATTTTTCTTTCTTCCATGTTTATACTTTATATACAGGATTTATCGCTCTAGTAGATCTAGGTTCTCGTTTTTCTTTGCGGCTCCCATTCCCTGTCTCCCCTTCTTTCTCACTTCCACCTACTGCTCCTTCTATTTTTTCGGTCGCGGTTGCAGATGGTTCCAGTATTTGTATCACTGCATTGTCTTTCCCAGCTTTCTCCGCCGTTTCTCTAAAGTATTCTTCGTAGAAAGCTTCTGCCTTCTCAGTTGTATCTATTCTGTGTCTTTGTCCTTGCCAAGTACATAGTAAACCTTCTGGTATGAGCCATCTATAGTTAACACCTTTTTTTATCAATACTTTAGTCAGAAATTGATATTCTCTTCTCCTCTCTCTCACCTCTCTTGGAATTTGTTTGAGTACTACAATCTCCTTACCTTTATATTCTAGTTTTCTATCTCTCATTTTCTGTAAGATTTGTGATTTAATTGTTTTCTTAGTAAATCTTACATGCACTTCCCTTGGGAGAGCATTTCTCATTGCATATCTTGTGTATACTCTAAAAGTCTCATCAATTGTTTCTTTTATTTGGTCCTGGGACATCCCCAGAACATCTATCAAAATATTTGAAATTATCTGAACTAAGTCCTCTCCTTTTTCTTCTTCTATGTTTTGAAATCTGAAGAAAAATTCAGACCTGTCCATCTCCCATCTTAATATTCCACTGCTCTCTCTTTCTACATCACTTAGTCTGATCTCTAGCTTTTCAGTTTTCTTCTCTCCTTCTTGAATCTTATTTTCAATTTTTTGAATCCTATTTTCGTATTTCAGCATCCAGTTGTGTATACTTTCTACTTTTCCTTCCATATTATCAACTTTTTGCACTATGCTTTGGTTTTGTTGTTCCATTGCCTCCATTTTTTTTACAAGGGTATCGTTTCCTGCTTGCATTTTCTGCATCATTTGTATGAGTGTTTCAAAGTTGGCTTCCTTCTCTTTTTCCTGATGGGACATCGTCTGTGTTGTCCTCTGGCCTCCCGCAGGTGAGGGGGCAGGGGTTGATGTAAAGCCAGAGGCAGCTGCTTTTCTATTCATAGCCAATTAGTATTGGAGGGTGGAGGGTTATAAGTATGGTGGATTAAGTACGTGAAGTACACAGAGGAGAGGGGGGGATAAGAAAAGGGGGGAAAAGAGAAAGGGGAGGAAAAGGGAGAAAGGAGAGAAAAGGAAGGAAAGAAAAAGGAACTTTTTTTTTGTTTCAAAGATGAAAGGGATGCAGTAAGAGTACAATAGAAAATATATATATAAATAAGAGAATATGAAATAGTAAAAAAGAAAGACACCCCCCCCTCCAAAAAGGGAAGAAGAGGTGCTTCAGCTACAAGTGAGAAAAGAAAAAAGCAGAAAAAATGTAATAGTCAAGAGGTGATCCAAAGGTTAAAAAGAATAATCAAAACAGAAAAAAAAATGTAAAAGATCAAAAGGTCGATGGTGATGATCAAAAAAGAAAAACTCAATGTCGATGTCTCCACAGCAGATAATATGAAAATGGTGTTGGGAGATGAAAGGATGCCAACAAGCTAAAACAAATGGTTTTTTCCGGACTCTTTCCCCCCCCCCCCCAAGATAAGAGTCTCTCCAAGGTCACTCTCAGCCTTGCTGTTTTATCTAACAGGTTCCCAGCTGCGTAAACACGTAAATCAAATGCATTACAGGGTGGATTTTAATAACAAAGTTCAAGTCCACAAGATGGCAGTTTTGGCTTGTAATTTGTAGTTTACAGCTTGTTTTAGTCCGTTCTGTGGCGTTTGTTAGTTACTAATTATTAAAAAAAAAACATCAAAAGGGCTAAAAGGCAACGAAGAAGAACAAACAAAAAAAACCAGAACTTCAAAGCACTTTAAGTTTAAAATTTAGTGCCCCATTAGATTCGAAGTTAAAGGTATCGACAACAAAAAGAAGGAACACAAAAAGCCGATTTAAATTACAGGAAAGTCCAGCCCGGCTTCCAAGAATTAAAAAAAGGAACAGAAAAATAAACTTCCAAATGGCAAACATTTATCGCCGCCGCTTTTCTCACTTATCAGCCTTATTTTAAACTAAGTTTCCAAATTTAGAGTGTTCTCTTTCCAACAAGAAAAAAAGATTTAAAACTCACACCAAACGACATGTTCCTATCCAGCTCTATCTCTGGGCTTTTGCAGTTGTAGTCAGCATCAAGCTGATCCGGAAGTCACTGGATTAGGGAGGCTTTCCTTAGGTTCCCAGAGATTTTGCGAACATCTCTGGGACCACTGGAGTTCCCCCCATGTCACTGTCTCTACGGGACAGCTTAGATTCAAACGAATCGTCCAAAAAAGACCCCGGTATAGATGGTCATTCAGGAACTGCCTGAAGGTCCGTCTTCTCACTGCTAAGCCCCGCCTTCTCCCCCAGCTTAGTTTAACTTCTGTGCTAAAGCAGCAAACTAATCTGCTGCTGGAACTGAAAAACCATGCTTGTGGGTTTGCTTGTACTCTCTACCATGTTAGACAAACCATTCTTGGTATTGTATATGTGTCTTATGTGTTATTATGTACATAAAGAGAAGCTTATGAATCCTGCTGCAGGTCCCTTCTGTTACCTATAGTGTAGTCCTCAGTTTACAACCACAATCGAGTCCAATGTTGTTTTATTTCTTCTGCAGTTAGTATTATTTAACAGGATGAAGAGGCAACAGAGTGTGACCGCTAGGGCAGTCATTTTTCCTATGTAAGTAGCTGTTTTATTACTTTGTGTTCTTGTTTCATCCTTAATATAGTTGTAAAGCAATTAAAGTCTTCCTTTCTGTATCTCTTTGTGCAGGCCATTCATTGGAGAAAGGTGATCAGGGGGTGACTCCAACACACAAAAGGACAGTAACCTTTCTTTTCTATTATTTTGTGTGCTTGTTTCATCCTAATGCAGTGCATGCGATTAAAGTCCTCTTTTCTGCATCTCTTTGGGCAGGTTACTGGAGTAAGGGGTGTGTGTGTACAGAAGTCCACCAAGGCAGTAATCTTCCCTCTGTAAGTATCTGTCTTTATTGCTGTTTATGCTGGATTCATCCTTAATATCGTAAGTGCAAGTGATTAAAGTCTTCCTTTCTTTGTCTCTTCTTTGTGCAGGTTGTTGGAGCAAGGTGGTGAGGTGGTGGTGTGCAGAAGATGGAGAAAAGGACAGTAATCTTCAATTTCTATTATTTTTTGTACTTGTTTCATCCTAATGCAGTGCATGCGATTAAAGTCCTCTTTTCTGTGTCTCTTTGTGCAGGTTATTGGAGTAAGTGGGGGGGGGGGGTACAGAAGTCCAGCATGGCAGTAATCTTCCCTCTGTAAGTAGCTGTCTTTATTGCTGTTTATGCTGGATTCATCCTTAATATAGTAAGTGCAAGTGCAACAGGTGGAACCAGTAGTAAAAAAAATTGAATTTCACTGCTGCTTCAAAGGCAGCCCTGGGCGGAGCGTATTACAGTAGTCTAACCCAGTGAACCTTCAGGATCGCGGAAACCCTTTCAGGAATTCATGAAGTCAACAAATACTTTAAAATATCTCTGATTAATTAAAAACACAGAAACATAGAAAAAACTGATGTCATAAACAAGAGATGGTGCTCTAACAAGTCTACCCTTCGAGTTTGTTTTTGGTTTCTTTCTTATTTATTTTTATTATTTGTCCATTTTATTATTTTTCTATTTTATTTATTTTTATTTTTGTGGCAAAAGAACACTAAGCGTATTTAAACTCAGTTTAATGATGATCAACCAACTACCTCCGTTGGAAGTTTTTTCCAAGTTTCCACCACTCTTTCTGTGAAGTCATACTATCTAATATTATTTTTGAACTTACCTCCTGTTGTCAGTTTGAGCTTATCCCCCTGGTACTCTTGATTTTTGCTTAACAATTAATTTATACTGCAGTAATTATTGATAGGTATAACCCACATAAACCAAAGGTTCAGTGGTGGTATTCAAATAATGTAACAACCGGTTCTCTGCCCTAATGGAGTAGGCGGGGCACAGTGGTCATGTGACTGGGTGGGGGTGGCCAACTCAGTGTCACTCATGTCGATGGGCGCTTCGCCTTAGCTGTTACAATGGTAATAAGGGTTAACTGGAGAGGCAGTTTCTGTAAGCAGGACAATAAAGATTAGGCTAGAAACAACACCAGAATGTTTCCTTCCTGCCTTCTTTACAGGATTAGCCCTGGAAAGTGGAAAAAAACAAAGTGAGATTTCTTCCAACAATCAGTTCTCCGAACTGCTTAGAAAATTAACAACCAGTTCTCCCGAATAGGTGCGAATTGGTTGAATCCCATCACTGCAAAGGTTTTTGTGGTTCACTGTCTGGTCAGAGTATATTCATAGATTGGAATAGGGAAGGAGGTCAGCCAATGAATAGACGTGGGAACTGGATCAGCCAATAAGCGCTGTTTGGAAACTGAAACAGTATTTGCTGGAGACAGCAAGGAGCCTGGTGTAGCTTAGTTCAACTTCTCTGCAAACTAATCTGCTGCTGGAACTGAAAAACCATGCTTGTGTGTTTGCTTGTACTCTCTACCATGTTAGACAAACCATTCTTGGTATTGTATATGTGTCTTATGTGTTATTATGTACATAAAGAGAAGCTTATGAATCCTGCTGCAGGTCCCTTCTGTTACCTATAGTGTAGTCCTCAGTTTACAACCACAATCGAGTCCAATGTTGTTTTATTTCTTCTGCAGTTAGTATTATTTAACAGGATGAAGAGGCAACAGAGTGTGACCGCTAGGGCAGTCATTTTTCCTATGTAAGTAGCTGTTTTATTACTTTGTGTTCTTGTTTCATCCTTAATATAGTTGTAAAGCAATTAAAGTCTTCCTTTCTGTATCTCTTTGTGCAGGCCATTCATTGGAGAAAGGTGATCAGGGGGTGACTCCAACACACAAAAGGACAGTAACCTTTCTTTTCTATTATTTTGTGTGCTTGTTTCATCCTAATGCAGTGCATGCGATTAAAGTCCTCTTTTCTGCATCTCTTTGTGCAGGTTATTGGAGTAAGTGGGGGGGGGGGGTTGTACAGAAGTCCAGCAAGGCAGTAATCTTCCCTCTGTAAGTAGTTGTCTTTAATGCTGTTTATGCTGGATTCATCCTTAATATAGTAAGTGCAAGCGATTAAAGTCTTCCTTTCTATGTCTCTTCTTTGTGCAGGTTATTGGAGCAATGTGGTGAGGTGGTGGTGCAGAAGATGGAGAAAAGGACAGTAATCTTCAATTTCTATTATTTTTTGTACTTGTTTCATCCTAATGCAGTGCATGCGATTAAAGTCCTCTTTTCTGTGTCTCTCTGTGCAGGTTATTGGAGTAAGTGGGGGGGGGGTGCAGAAGTCCATCAAGGCAGTAATCTTCCCTCTGTAAGTAGCTGTCTTTATTGCTGTTTATGCTGGATTCATCCTTAATATAGTAAGCGCAAGCGATTAAAGTCTTCCTTTCTGTGTCTCTTCTTTTTGTAGGTTATTGGAGCAATGTGGTGAGGTGGTGGTGCAGAAGATGGAGAAAAGGACAGTAATCTTCAATTTTTATTATTTTTTGTACTTGTTTCATCGTAATGCAGTGCATGCGATTAAAGTCCTCTTTTCTGTATCTCTTTGTGCAGTTTATTGGAGTAAGGGAGGGTGCAGAAGTCCATCAAGGCAGTAATCTTCCCTCTGTAAGTAGCTGTCTTTATTGCTGTTTATGCTGGATTCAGCCTTAATATAGTAAGTGCAAGCGATTAAAGTCTTCCTTTCTGTGTCTCTTCTTTGTGCAGGTTATTGGAGCAAGGTGGTGAGGTGGTGGTGCAGAAGATGGAGAAAAGGACAGTAATCTTCCTTTTCGATTACTTTTTTTATTGTTTCATCCTAATGCAGTGCATGCGATTAAAGTCCTCTTTTCTGTGTCTCTTTGTGCAGGTTATTGGAGTAAGGGAGGGTGCAGAAGTCCAGCAAGGCAGTAATCTTCTCTCTGTAAGTAGCTGTCTTTATTGCTGTGTATGCTGGATTCATCCTTAATATAGTAAGTGCAAGCGATTAAAGTCTTCCTTTCTGTGTCTCTTCTTTGTGTAGGTTATTGGAGCAAAGTGGTGAGTGGTGGTGTGCAGAAGATGGAGAAAAGGACAGTAATCTTCAATTTCTATTATTTTGTGTGCTTGTTTCATCCTAATGCAGTGCATGCGATTAAAGTCCTCTTTTCTGCATCTCTTTGGGCAGGTTACTGGAGTAAGGGGGGGTGGGGATTTACAGAAGTCCACCAAGGCAGTAATCTTCCCTCTGTAAGTATCTGTCTTTATTGCTGTTTATGCTGGATTCATCCTTAATATCGTAAGTGCAAGTGATTAAAGTCTTCCTTTCTTTGTCTCTTCTTTGTGCAGGTTATTGGAGCAAGGTGGTGAGGTGGTGGTGTGCAGAAGATGGAGAAAAGGACAGTAATCTTCAATTTCTATTATTTTTTGTACTTGTTTCATCCTAATGCAGTGCATGCGATTAAAGTCCTCTTTTCTGTGTCTCTTTGTGCAGGTTATTGGAGTAAGTGGGGGGGGGGTACAGAAGTCCAGCATGGCAGTAATCTTCACTCTGTAAGTAGCTGTCTTTAATGCTGTTTATTCTGGATTCATCCTCAATATAGTAAGTGCAAGTGCAACAGGTGCAACCAGTAGTAAAAAAAATTGAATTTCACTGCTGCTTCAAAGGCAGCCCTGGCCGGAGCGTATTACAGTAGTCTAACCCAGTGAACCTTCAGGATCGCGGAAACCCTTTCAGGAATTCATGAAGTCAACAAATACTTTAAAATATCTCTGATTAATTAAAAACACAGAAACACTGATGTCATAAACAAGAGATGGTGCTCTAACAAGTCTACCCTTCGAGTTTGTTTTTGGTTTCTTTCTTATTTATTTTTATTATTTGTCCATTTTATTATTTTTCAATTTCATTTATTTTTATTTTTGTGGCAAAAGAACACTAAGCATATTTAAACTCAGTTTAATGATGATCAACCAACTACCTCCGCTGGAAGTTGGTTCCAAGCTTCCACCACTCTTTCTGTGAAGTTATACTATCTAATATTATTTTTGAACTTACCTCCTGCTGTCAGTTTGAGTTTATGCCCCTGGTACTCTTGATATTTGCTTAACTATTAATTTATACTGTAGTAATTATTGATAGGTATAACCCACATAAACCAAAGGTTCAGTGGTGGTATTCAAATAATGTAACAACCGGTTCTCTGCCCTAATGGAGTAGGCGGGGCACAGTGGTCATGTGACTGGATGGGGGTGGCCAACTCAGTGTCACTCATGTCGATGGGTGCTTCGCCTTAGCTGTTACAATGGTAATAAGGGTTAACTGGAGAGGCAGTTTCTGTAAGCAGGACAATAAAGATTAGGCTGGAAACAACACCAGAATGTTTCCTTTCTGCCTTCTTTACAGGATTAGCCCTGGAAAGTGGAAAAAAACAAAGTGAGATTTCTTCCAACAATCGGTTCTCCAAACTGCTTAGAAAATTAACAACCAGTTCTCCCGAATAGGTGCGAACTAGTTGAATCCCATCACTGCAAAGGTTTTTTTTTTTTAATAAATGTTTTTTAATTTTAGTTTAAAACAGGTACACATCTTTCTTTACATCTGTAGAAAATGTATCAATCAATTACAGATAAGTTTTGGTACATCTCCTCCACAGTCAACCAACATAACTCATATTAACTAAAGCATTATTATATATCCATTTTCATTTAACTGTAATTATTATTTAGAAATATTGATAAAAGTAATAATCTTGAACAATCCCTGCCCACACCGGTGGGAGAGGAAAAAATCAAAAAAAAAAAAAGGACAAATAAAAAATAAAAATTAAAATAAAAAATAAAAGATAAAAATAATACAAAAAAAAAGACAAAAACGACAAGAGACAAGGCAGGAAAGCAAAACAAAACACAGGTGTCTATCATGAAAAAAAAAGAAGTATATCAACTGGTTACAACATGCTTTGGTGCTTCTCTTCCATTAACTCATATTAATTCAAATATCTTAACTCGAATATTTACCATATCAACATCATTATACCTCCAGTTTTAATTACCTATGGTTATTTAAACATCCTTCATCCTTAGCTATGCATTACATAATTAATCCATAACACATGCTGACAAATCATTTACTTATTTGTAAAATCCTCTATTATCATCAAATCCTCATATCCTATTTTAGCTGGACATCCATAATATTTAATTATATCATATATCATAACATTTTCCCAGTATTGATTAACATTTGATTGTATGTATTTTATTTAGTTTTTTAATAGTGATAATTATTGTAGTTAGTACTCTTTATGTATAATCTTCCAATTGTTAGTTATCATATCAACTCCACATTATATACATTACTATCAATATCAATTATTATTCAACTATATCTGTTACAAGAAAAAGCAATTAGGTTTAACTAGTTTTCAATTGTATTCTTCAATCTATCAGCCAGTTCCAAATTATATATATTACTATCCATATCAGTCATTATTCAGCTATATCTATTACACATTAAGGTAATCAGATTTAGCTAGATTTTAAATTACGTTCTTCCATCTATCAGCCAGTGTCTCTCCAATAGCAAGATCTTCTCCAGCCAATTGCCATGCGTTGGATAAATTTACCAAATGTTTTCATAAGCAAATCCAGACAAAGATATTTTGGCACCTTTGGACTCTGAATGTCAGTGATGAAATAATAATGTTGTCCTGGGCTTGTAAAATTTTCCAAATTAACTTTAATTCTCAAGGGTGGATTTTCCATTCCTCCTGCACTCTGTCTTTTTAAATGAGTCTTCTTTATAGCTCCCCCCCTCCTTTCTTCCTCTGAGATAGACCAGACACCATTTCTCACATTTTCCGTTTGTATTTCAGGAGCATTTAAACATTCAACGATCTCAGTTTTTACTTCATATTTTAAAATCAGATGATCCAATTTTCTTTCCAGCCTTTGATAAGAGTCAAAGAGTCCTCTGCATGCGGAAAAAAGAATCTGAAATGAAATCTTAGAGGTATTTTGGGACGCCATGATGTGTCGCAGTTAAAAAATTGCAAGCTCTTTTTTTTCCCCCACAGACTTCTTAGTCTCTTACAGGCTGTGCAATCTTATCTGATCGTAAACAAAGGCAAGTAATAAAGTAATAAAAGTGTCGAATCGTGACGGGCTAATTAGTAGAAAATAAATTTTACGATCCACTTAGGGAGATTCAGAGGGGGGAGGATGTCGAGGAGTTTCTTGAAGCATTTAAGAAGTAAAGTAACCACCAGCCATAAATCCATTAAAAAAAGCCAATTCGCCGCTAAATTTCCCTGTTCTTTGGTTTCAGTTATCTTAAGTTTTTAACGCGAACAGTCTCTCGGATGATAAAATCAGCTTACCAGATGACATCACTTCTACCATTCTTAGGGGCAACCTGCAGTTTCAGTTAGCACGCAGCTAATCCAAAAAGGAATTGGCACGAGGAGTTA
This sequence comes from Thamnophis sirtalis, assembly GCF_051295495.1. NCBI lineage: Eukaryota > Metazoa > Chordata > Lepidosauria > Squamata > Natricidae > Thamnophis > Thamnophis sirtalis. The sequence goes on from NW_028261384.1 coordinate 125,619,338, forward strand.
ATACCCCCCCCCCAGAGACTTGCGGGTGTCTCTGAGGTCCTGGGTCTCTCCTCACCTTCACTGTCGTCTACGGGACAGCTAGAGTTCAAAGAACCCGTCCAAAAATCCTTCAGTATAGAGGAATTTCAGGAGTAGCCTGAAACTCCATCTTCTCACTGCTAAGCCCCGCCTTCTTCCACTGCAAAGGTTTTTGTGGTTCACTGTCTGTCAGAGTATATTCATAGGTTGGAATAGGGAAGAAGGTCAGCCAATGAATAGACGTGGCAACTGGATCAGCCATTAAGCGCTGTTTGGAAACTGAAACAGTATTTGCTGGAGACAGTATTTGCTGGAGCCTGGCGTAGCTTAGTTTAACTTCTGTGCTAAAGCAGCAAACTAGTCTGCTGCTGGAACTGAAAAACCATGCTTGTGTGTTTGCTTGTACTCTCTATCATGTTAGACAAACCATTCTTGGTATTGTATATGTGTCTTCTGTGTTATTATGTACATAAAGAGAAGCCTATGAATCCTGCTGCAGGTCCCTTCTGTTACCTATAGTGTAGTCCTCAGTTTACAACCACAATCGAGTCCAATGTTGTTTTATTTCTTCTGCAGTTAGAATTATTTAACAGGATGAAAAGGCAACAGAGTATGACCGCTAGGGCAATCATTTTTCCTATGTAAGTAGCTGTTTTATTACTTTGTGTTCTTGTTTCATCCTTAATATAGTAGTAAAGCAATTAAAGTCTTCCTTTCTGTATCTCTTTGTGCAGGCCATTCATTGGAGCAAGGTGATCGGGTGTGACTTCAACACACAAAAGGACAGTAACCTTTCTTTTCCATTATTTTGTGTGCTTCTTTCATCCTAATGCAGTGCATGCGATTAAAGTCCTCTTTTCTGTGTCTCTTTGTGCAGGTTACTGGAGTAAGGGGTGTGTGTGTGTACAGAAGTCCAGCAAGGCAGCAATCTTCCCTCTGTAAGTAGCTGTCTTTATTGCTGTTTATGCTGGATTCATCCTTAATATCGTAAGTGCAAGTGATTAAAGCCTTCCTTTCTATGTCTCTTCTTTGTGCAGGTTATTGGAGCAAGGTGGTGAGGTGGTGGTGCAGAAGATGGAGAAAAGGACAGTAATCTTCAATTTCTATTATTTTTTGTACTTGTTTCATCCTAATGCAGTGCATGCGATTAAAGTCCTCTTTTCTGTGTCTCTTTGGGCAGGTTATTGGAGTAAGTGGGGGGGGGGTACAGAAGTCCAGCATGGCAGTAATCTTCACTCTGTAAGTAGCTGTCTTTATTGCTGTTTATGCTGGATTCATCCTCAATATAGTAAGTGCAAGTGCAACAGGTGCAACCAGTAGTAAAAAAAAATGAATTTCACTGCTGCTTCAAAGGCAGCCCTGGGCGGAGCGTATTACAGTAGTCTAACCCAGTGAACCTTCAGGATCACGGAAACCCTTTCAGGAATTTATGAAGTCAACAAATACTTTAAAATATCTCTGATTAATTAAAAACACAGAAACATAGGAAAAACTGATGTCATAAACAAGAGATGGTGCTCTAACAAGTCTACCCTTCGAGTTTGTTTTTGGTTTCTTATTTATTTTTATTATTTGTCCATTTTATTATTTTTCTATTTTATTTATTTTTATTTTTGTGGCAAAAGAACACTAAGCATATTTAAACTCAGTTTAATGATGATCAACCAACTACCTCCGCTGGAAGTTGGTTCCAAGCTTCCACCACTCTTTCTGTGAAGTCATACTATCTAATATTATTTTTGAACTTACCACCTGCTGTCAGTTTGAGCTTATGCTCCTGGTACTCTTGATTTTTGCTTAACAATTAATTTATAGTGTAGTAATTATTGATAGGTATAACCCACATAAACCAAAGGTTCAGTGGTGGTATTCAAATAATGTAACAACCGGTTCTCTGCCCTAATGGAGTAGGCGGGGCACAGTGGTCATGTGACTGGGTGGGGGTGGCCAACTCAGTGTCACTCATGTCAATGGGTGCTTCGCCTTAGCTGTTACAATGGTAATAAGGGTTAACTGGAGAGGCAGTTTCTATAAGCAGGACAATAAAGATTAGGCTAGAAACAACACCAGAATGTTTCCTTTCTGCCTTCTTTACAGGATTAGCCCTGGAAAGTGGAAAAAAACAAAGTGATATTTCTTCCAACAATCGGTTCTCCGAACTGCTTAGAAAATTAACAACCAGTTCTCCCGAATAGGTGCGAACTGGTTGAATCCCATCACTGCAAAGGTTTTTGTGGTTCACTGTCTGGTCAGAGTATATTCATAGGTTGGAATAGGGAAGAAGGTCAGCCAATGAATAGACGTGGCAACTGGATCAGCCAATAAGCGCTGTTTGGAAACTGAAACAGTATTTGCTGGAGACAGCAAGGAGCCTGGCGTAGCTTAGTTTAACTTCTGTGCTAAAGCAGCAAACTAATCTGCTGCTGGAACTGAAAAACCATGCTTGTGTGTTTGCTTGTACTCTCTATCATGTTAGACAAACCATTCTTGGTATTGTATATGTGTCTTATGTGTTATTATGTACATAAAGAGAAGCTTATGAATCCTGCTGCAGGTCCCTTATGTTACCTATAGTGTAGTCCTCAGTTTACAACCACAATCGAGTCCAATGTTGTTTTATTTCTTCTGCAGTTAGTATTATTTAACAGGATGAAGAGGCAACAGAGTATGACCGCTAGGGCAGTCATTTTTCCTATGTAAGTAGCTATTTTATTACTTTGTGTTCTTGTTTCATCCTTAATATAGTAGTAAAGCAATTAAAGTCTTCCTTTCTGTATCTCTTTGTGCAGACCATTCATTGGAGAAAGGTGATCAGGGGGTGACTCCAACACACAAGAGGACAGTAACCTTTCTTTTCTATTATTTTGTGTGCTTGTTTCATCCTAATGCAGTGCATGCGATTAAAGTCCTCTTTTCTGCATCTCTTTGGGCAGGTTACTGGAGTAAGGGGGGGGGGTGTACAGAAGTCCACCAAGGCAGTAATCTTCCCTCTGTAAGTATCTGTCTTTATTGCTGTTTAAGCTGGATTCATCCTTAATATCGTAGGTGCAAGTGATTAAAGTCTTCCTTTCTTTGTCTCTTCTTTGTGCAGGTTATTGGAGCAAGGTGGTGAGGTGGTGGTGTGCAGAAGATGGAGAAAAGGACAGTAATCTTCAATTTCTATTATTTTTTGTCCTTGTTTCATCCTAATGCAGTGCATGCGATTAAAGTCCTCTTTTCTGTGTCTCTTGGTGCAGGTTATTGGAGTAAGTGGGGGGGGGGTACAGAAGTCGAACATGGCAGTAATCTTCCCTCTGTAAGTAGCTGTCTTTATTGCTGTTTATTCTGGATTCATCCTTAATATCGTAAGTGAAAGTGATTAAAGTCTTCCTTTCTTTGTCTCTTCTTTGTGCAGGTTATAGGAGCAAGGTGGTGAGGTGGTGGTGTGCAGAAGATGGAGAAAAGGACAGTAATCTTCAATTTCCATTATTTTTTGTACTTGTTTCATCCTAATGCAGTGCATGCGATTAAAGTTCTATTTTCTGTGTCTCTTTGGGCAGGTTATTGGAGTAAGTGGGGGGGGGGGGTACAGAAGTCCAGCATGGCAGTAATCTTCCCTATGTAAGTAGCTGTCTTTAATGCTGTTTATTCTGGATTCATCCTTAATATAGTAAGTGCAAGTGCAACAGGTGCAACCAGTAGTTAAAAACATTGAATTTCACTGCTGCTTCTAAGGGAGCCCTGGTCGGAGTGTATTACAGTAGTCTAACCCAGTGAACCTTCAGGATCGCGGAAACCCTTTGAGGAATTCATGAAGTCAACAAATACTTTAAAATATCTCTGATTAATTAAAAACACAGAAACATAGAAAAAACTGATGTCATAAACAAGAGATGGTGCTCTAACAAGTTTACCCTTCGAGTTTGTTTTTGGTTTCTTTCTTATTTATTTTTCTTATTTGTCCATTTTATTATTTTTCTATTTTATTATTTTTCTATTTTATTTATTTTTATTTTTGTGGCAAAAGAACACTAAGCATATTTAAACTCAGTTTAATGATGATCAACCAACTACCTCCGCTGGAAGTTGGTTCCAAGCTTCCACCACTCTTTCTGTGAAGTCATACTATCTAATATTATTTTTGAACTTACCTCCTGCTGTCAGTTTGAGCTTATGCCCCTGGTACTCTTGATTTTTGCTTAACAATTAATTTATACTGTAGTAATTATTGGTAGGTATAACCCACATAAACCAAAGGTTTAGTGGTGGTATTCAAATAATGTAACAACCGGTTCTCTGCCCTAATGGAGTAGGCGGGGCACAGTGGTCATGTGACTGGGTGGGGGTGGCCAACTCAGTGTCACTCATGTCGATGGGCGCTTCGCCTTAGCTGTTACAATGGTAATAAGGGTTAACTGGAGAGGCAGTTTCTGTAAGCAGGACAATAAAGATTAGGCTAGAAACAACACCAGAATGTTTCCTTTCTGCCTTCTTTACAGGATTAGCCCTGGAAAGTGGAAAAAAACAAAGTGAGATTTCTTCCAACAATCGGTTCTCTGAACTGCTTAGAAACTTAACAACCAGTTCTCCCGAATAGGTGCGAATTGGTTGAATCCCATCACTGCAAAGGTTTTTGTGGTTCACTGTCTGGTCAGAGTATATTCATAGGTTGGAATAGGGAAGAAGGTCAGCCAATGAATAGACGTGGCAACTGGATCAGCCAATAAGCGCTGTTTGGAAACTGAAACAGTATTTGCTGGAGACAGCAAGGAGCCTGGCGTAGCTTAGTTTAACTTCTGTGCAAACTAATCTGCTGCTGGAACTGAAAAACCATGCTTGTGTGTTTGCTTGTACTCTCTACCATGTTAGACAAACCATTCTTGGTATTGTATATGTGTCTTATGTGTTATTATGTACATAAAGAGAAGCTTATGAATCCTGCTGCAGGTCCCTTCTGTTACCTATAGTGTAGTCCTCAGTTTACAACCACAATCGAGTCCAATGTTGTTTTATTTCTTCTGCAGTTAGTATTATTTAACAGGATGAAGAGGCAACAGAGTATGACCGCTAGGGCAATCATTTTTCCTATGTAAGTAGCTGTTTTATTACTTTGTGTTCTTGTTTCATCCTTAATATAGTAGTAAAGCAATTAAAGTCTTCCTTTCTGTATCTCTTTGTGCAGACCATTCATTGGAGAAAGGTGATCAGGGGGTGACTCCAACACACAAAAGGACAGTAACCTTTCTTTTCTATTATTTTGTGTGCTTGTTTCATCCTAATGCAGTGCATGCGATTAAAGTCCTCTTTTCTGCATCTCTTTGTGCAGGTTATTGGAGTAAGTGGGGGGGGGGGGGTTGTACAGAAGTCCAGCAAGGCAGTAATCTTCCCTCTGTAAGTAGTTGTCTTTAATGCTGTTTATGCTGGATTCATCCTTAATATAGTAAGTGCAAGCGATTAAAGTCTTCCTTTCTATGTCTCTTCTTTGTGCAGGTTATTGGAGCAATGTGGTGAGGTGGTGGTGCAGAAGATGGAGAAAAGGACAGTAATCTTCAATGTCTATTATTTTTTGTACTTGTTTCATCCTAATGCAGTGCATGCGATTAAAGTCCTCTTTTCTGCATCTCTTTGTGCAGGTTATTGGAGTAAGTGGGGGGGGGGGGGGTTGTACAGAAGTCCAGCAAGGCAGTAATCTTCCCTCTGTAAGTAGTTGTCTTTAATGCTGTTTATGCTGGATTCATCCTTAATATAGTAAGTGCAAGTGATTAAAGTCTTCCTTTCTATGTCTCTTCTTTGTGCAGGTTATTGGAGCAAGGTGGTGAGGTGGTGGTGTGCAGAAGATGGAGAAAAGGACAGTAATCTTCAATTTCTATTATTTTTTGTACTTGTTTCATCCTAATGCAGTGCATGCGATTAAACTTCTCGTTTCTGTATCTCTTTTTGCAGGTTATTGGAGTAAGGGAGGGTGCAGAAGTCCATCAAGGCAGTAATCTTCCCTCTGTAAGTAGCTGTCTTTATTGCTGTTTATGCTGGATTCATCCTTAATATAGTAAGTGCAAGCGATTAAAGTCTTCCTTTCTGTCTCTCTTCTTTGTGTAGGTTATTGGAGCAAAGTGGTGAGGTGGTGGTGCAGAAGATGGAGAAAAGGACAGTAATCTTCAATTTCTATTATTTTTTGTACTTGTTTCATCCTAATGCAGTGCATGCGATTTAACTCCTCTTTTCTGTATCTCTTTGTGCAGGTTATTGGAGTAAGGGAGGGTGCAGAAGTCCAGCAAGGCAGTAATCTTCCCTCTGTAAGTAGCTGTCTTTATTGCTGTTTATGCTGGATTCATCCTTAATATAGTAAGCGCAAGCGATTAAAGTCTTCCTTTCTGTGTCTCTTCTTTGTGTAGGTTATTGGAGCAAAGTGGTGAGGTGGTAGTGCAGAAGATGGAGAAAAGGACAGTAATCTTCAATTTCTATTATTTTTTGTACTTGTTTCATCCTAATGCAGTGCATGCGATTAAACTCCTCTTTTTTGTGTCTCTTTGTGCAAGTTATTGGAGTAAGGTGGTAGGGTGCAGAAGTCCAGCAAAGCAATAATCTTCCCTCTGTAAGTAGCTGTCTTTATTGCTGTTTATGCTGGATTCATCCTTAATATAATAAGTTCACATGATTAAAGTCTTCCTTTCTGTGTCTCTTCTTTGTGCAGGTTATTGGAGCAAGGTGGTGAGGTGGTGGTACAGAAGATGGAGAAAAGGACAGTAATCTTGCTTTTCTATTATTTTGTGTGCTTTTTTCATCCTAATGCAGTGCATGCAATGGAAGAGTTCATTTCTGTGTCTCTTCTTTGTGCAGGCCATTCATTGGAGTCAGTGATATTGAAGACTGGCAAGGACAGTCATCTTCCTTCTGTAAGTAGGTCTTTTATTGGTTTCTGTACTTATTTTAATTTTATTTAAGTAGTAATTTCTCACAAAATAATAAATTTCCTCTTTTATATCTTTTTGTAGATCATCCATTGGGGCAAAGAATTCAGTGACCCAGTCTTGGCCACTCTCACCCAGTCACATGACTGGCAAGCCACTCCCACCCGGTCACATAACTGCCAAGCCACTCCCACCCGGTTACATGGCTGGCAAGCCACTCCCACCCGGTCACATGGCTGGCAAGCCACTCCCACCCGGTCACATATACAGCACAAAGCAGGCCATGCCTACAGAAGAGGTTCCAAATGTTTTTGAAACCACCATTGACAAATCGGTAACTGATGCAGCAGGATTCATAAGCTTGTCTTTATGTACATAATAACACATAAGACACATATACAATACCAAGAATGGTTTGTCTAACATGGTAGAGAGTACAAGCAAACACACAAGCATGGTTTTTCAGTTCCAGCAGCAGATTAGTTTGCACAGAAGTTAAACTAAGCTACGCCAGGCTCCTTGCTGTCTCCAGCAAATACTGTTTCAGTTTCCAAACAGCGCTTATTGGCTGATCCAGTTCCCACGTCTATTCATTGGCTGACCTTCTTCCCTATTCCAATCTATGAATATACTCTGACCAGACAGTGAACCACAAAAACCTTTGCAGTGATGGGATTCAACCAATTCGCACCTATTCGGGAGAACTGGTTGTTAATTTTCTAAGCAGTTCGGAGAACCGATTGTTGGAAGAAATCTCACTTTGTTTTTTTCCACTTTCCAGGGCTAATCCTATAAAGAAGGCAGAAAGGAAACATTCTGGTGTTATTTCTAGCCTAATCTTTATTGTCCAGCTTACAGAAACTGCCTCTCCAGTTAACCCTTATTACCATTGTAACAGCTAAGGCGAAGCACCCATCGACATGAGTGACACTGAGTTGGCCACCCCCACCCAGTCACATGACCACTGTGCCCCGCCTACTCCATTAGGGCAGAGAACCGGTTGTTACATTATTTGAATACCACCACTGAACCTTTGGTTTATGTGGGTTATACCTATCAATAATTACTGCAGTATAAATTAATTGTTAAGCAAAAATCAAGAGTACCAGGGGCATAAGCTCAAACTGACAGCAGGAGGTAAGTTCAAAAATAATATTAGATAGTATGACTTCACAGAAAGAGTGGTGGAAGCTTGGAACCAACTTCCAACGGAGGTAGTTGGTTGATCATCATTAAACTGAGTTTAACTATGCTTAAGTGTTCTTTTGCCAAAAAAATAAAAATAAATAAAATAGAAAAATAATAAAATGGACAAATAATAAAAATAAATAAGAAAGAAACCAAAAACAAACTCGAAGGGTAGACTTGTTAGAGCACCATCTCTTGTTTATGACATCAGTGTTTCTGTGTTTTTAATTAATCAGAGATATTTTAAAGTATTTGTTGACTTCATGAATTCCTGAAAGGGTTTCCGCGATCCTGAAGGTTCACTGGGTTAGACTACTGTAATACGCTCCTCCCAGGGCTGCCTTTGAAGCAGCGGTGAAATTCAATTTTTTTTACTACTGGTTCTGTGGGCATGGCTTGGTGGGTGTGACGGGGAAGGATACTGCAAAATCTCCATTCCATCTCCACTCTGGAGCAAGCCAGAGGTGGTTGTTAAGTCCTTGGACTTACGAATGACAGCTCGGCAACAGCCAGGCGCGCCGGAACCAATCAGGTGCGACCTGCTGTGCGCGGGCTGTCAAACGTGTGGCTATTGGTCTCCCTGCTTCACAGCTCCGTATAAATAGCTGTTAAGCAGGGAGGGGGTGCCGGTCTACTCCTCTATCGCTTGTGAATGCCCTGTTAATAAACGGTTGTGTTTAACTCCCCTCAGACACCTCCTGCCTCATCCTTCTAGGGGATTTAACACTGGCGACGAGCTGGTGGGATCTTGGCTCTGAGCTACAATCTACAGAGGCAAACAAGCTTAGTCTGTTAGGCGCTCCGCACTGCCGGACAATTCTAGTGTCTCGCTATAGTTTAAACGGCATCTAGCTATGGCCGCAATGCCTCCATTCGCTCCGTTTGGGACTGCCGCCGAATCATGGGCTGCCTTCCTGGAGCGTTTTGAATGCTTCCTTATAGCTAATAACCGGCAGGGGTATTCGCAGGCTCGGAAGTGCAGCTTCTTCTTCAGACCTGTGGCCCCGAGATGATCGGGACGGCCCGCTCCTTCGCGGCCCCGAGACCTGTTTACAAGCTTAGCTGGGACATCAAAACTACACCAGTTGTTGGCTATCACGTTATGGAAAGAGCACAACTATTGTGAATCTCACTATTACTTCCTGCACTCAACGGACAGGGAAGGTTGCGCAAATATGTTGGTAGAATATTCCTCCACCAAGGGATATCACAGCGAAGTGGACATGTTTGTGGCTCAAGCTGTGTTGCAATTCCTCTGCTTGAAAAACGAAACCAGCGCCTTAGTGGTTTTCACGACGTACACAGAGAAGCACCCTTCCATAGAAAGTGCCCCCTCCTTTGTACAGCCCCATCCGGGCAAGCAGCTAGGGCATGCTGATGCCCTCAGCCGCTGCCCCCTTCCCTGCACTGACCCGCAGCCGATCTCATATCTGTCTGTCCTCTCCATCGCCGAGTTGGACCTTCCTCTCTCTGCCACTGACGTGGCCGCCCACTCAAAAGCTGACCCTGTCCTGTCCCAGGTCATGGCATGGGTCCTGAGGGGCTGGCCTACAGGGGGCGTCTCTCCGGAACCCCTTTAAAACTCGTCAGCTGGAGCTGTCACTCCACTGCGGTTGCCTATTGTGGGGTAACCGGGTGGTCATCCCTTCCGCCCTCTGCTACCAGGTCCTCCAGCGTCTCCATGCAGACCCACCCAGGGGAGGTGCGCATGAAAGCGCTGCCCCGGAGTTATGTCTAGTGGCCCTGCTTGGATGACGACATCGAGGCCTGGGTAGGGAGGTGCAAGCCCTGCCAGGTGTCCCGCCACGCTTCCTCCTGGGAGTGGGAGGTGCCTCGTGGGCCCTGGTCCCGCCTTCACCTTGATTTTGCAGGTCCCTTCCACAGCCAGGTATTCCTGGTCGCTGTGGATGCCTACTCTCACTGGGTTGAGTTGGTGCTTATGCGCTCCACCACCACAGAGAGTACAGTGCGGGCCTTGCGTCGTTTGTTCGCTACCCATGGGTTGCTGGACATCGTAGTGTCCGACAATGGCCCGCAATTCTCTTCCACAGTTTTCCAGGCTTTCCCGGCTGCCCAAGGGATCCGCCACATGCTGGTCGCCCCTTAACATCCGGCCAGCAATGGATGGGCGGAAAGGGCGGTCCGCTTGGCCAAGGTGGCTTTGGGCTGTTTGGATTGTGGTGACTGGCAGGCAAGGGTGGATGCTTACCTAATGGCTCAGTACTCCACCCCTTGCCCCCTCACACAGCAAAGCCCTGCGGAGCTGTTGATGGGTCGGCCCCTGTGGACCACTCTGGATAGACTACACCCCCTCTATTCAGGAATTCAGCCTGGCAACGTGGGGCACCCCTCCTGTTCTTTTGCTGTGGGGGATCTGGTGTGGGCCCGGAACTATTCAGGGGACCCCCGGTGGGTGCCTGCCACCGTCACCGATGTAACCGGCCCCTGTTCCTACAGATCCACCTACCCGATGGCTGCGAGTGGCGGCGCCACCTGGATCAACTGAGGCGCCGCCACCCTCCAGAGGCCTCCAGTCAATCTGACACGCAGAGGCCAGCCACCGACATCTTGCAGCCTGCCCCGGATCTGCCACTGTTTCCGCAAGACTCTCCATCAATGGCCTTCCCCGAGTCAGGTCTTCCCTGCCCGCGCGCCGGGACTCAGCACCCCTTTGCCGCAGCTCAATCCGCCCTCGCTCTCCCTTATTCTGCCCAGTTAGGCCTTCCGTTGTCAGGCCTCCCAAACCCCCTGGCCACCAACCGGCCTGTTCAAGAAACCCGCCGGCCCAAGCCGCGCCCCCTCCGTTTGGCCTACTTTTTCCGAGGATTCCGCCTCCTGGCCTAGGCCACAGTGATGTCACCCGGAGCTCCACTCCCTCCAGGGAGGAGCTACTATGGGGACGTCTTACCTCTCCAGTGCCACTTCTTCAACTGAGGCGTTCTGGGTGTGTCCACCGTCCGCCCGCCTACCTGCAAGAGTATGCATGCGTCACTTTGACACATGCGCCCTCGCTGGGGGGGGGAAGAGATGTTAAGTCCTCGGACTTACGAATGACAGCTCGGCAACAGCCAGGCGCGCCAGAACCAATCAGCCGTGACCTGCTGTGCGCGGGCTGTCAAACGTGCGGCTATTGTATAAATAGCTGTCAAGCAGGGAGGGGGTGCTGGTCTACTTCTCTATCGCTTGTGAATGCCCTGTTAATAAACGGTTGTGTTTAACTCACCTCAGATGCCTCCTGCCTCATCCTTCTAGGGGATTTAACAGTGGTATTTCCCTGTTCTTCTCACTACTCAAAATTTCCGTTACCGGTTCTCTAGAACCTGTCAGAAGCTGCTGAATTTCACCCCTGCTTTGAAGATAGGAAAAGTGCCTCCATTTCTAACTGCTTGAACAATTACGATGGGTCCTTTCTAAATTTCTTCCTCTGACCATTGATCTATTAGGAGATCTCCTGCCTCTCTTGTCTGATTGTTGCCTAGGCAACATGTCTTCCCCTTGACCCTCACGGTCATTCACACATTCCATTAGACTCTTGAAGTCTCTCTTGAAATTATTATTCTGCAAATAAAGAAGCACAACATTCTGTGATGTGCTGAGAGACCAATTCCTGTTAAAAACAATCCTCCTGCCTGGGTGTCCTCATGTACATCTAGGAAGGGGATGGGATTGAAGCCAAACTGAGGAATGGGATGAGAGAGTCACCAAGGTCTCTTTCTTTAGGCAGGTGGAATTGTGTCTGTCCGAAGTCTCCCGGAGCGACCTTTTCATTGGAATCCTTGGACAGCGCTACGGACAGGTCCCGAAGGAGACTTCCTTGCCGGAGGAGCCGCAATATGAATGGGTGAGAGATGATACTGATGTGAATCTTGGATGTTGATGATCCAGAAGAATGTTTCTTGACCTCAGAAATTAATGCATGGATTTCAACTTCCAGAATCCCCAGTCAGCATTTGGATTGTTGATGGTCCAGAACAATGTTTCTCAATCTCAGCGACGACTTTAAAATGCATCGACTTCAACTCCCAGAATTCCCCAGCCAACATCCTGGCTGTTGTTGATCCAGAATAGTATTTCTAAATCTTAGAAGCTAAATGCATGGATTTCAACTCCCAGAATTCCACAGCCAACGTCTGGGCTGTTGATGATCCAGAATAGTGTTTCTCTATCTCAATGTCTTTAAGATGGGTGGGAATTCTGGGAGTTGAAGTCCGCACATCTGAAATTTGCCGAGGTTGAGAAACACTAATCGGAGAAGGTACTAAATGAAAACTTCCTTTCCCAAAGGAACAAGAAAATAAGCATCAATTGGATGTGAAGAAAGTAGTGATTTAGCATTTGCCTATTGGGATGTGTGTGTCACATTAGCAGAGATTTGCATAATTTGTGTTTTACAAGCATACAGGTCTGGTGGGATTTTGTGGCCCCAACAGTTGTTAGGACAAGGTCCATAACATAGAGGCAGAGTAGAATAGAGTAGGGTAAGGTAGGGTAGGGTAGGGTAGGGTAGGGTAGGGTAGCGTAGAGTAGAGAAGAGTTGAGTAGAGTAGAGTTGAGTTGTGTAGAGTAGAGTAGATAGAGTATAGGGTAGAATAGAATGTAGGGTAGAGTAGAATGTAGAGTAGGGTAGGGTAGGGTAGGGTTATTCTATCCTACACTCTATTCTATCCTACCCCACCCTAGGGTAGGACAGGACAGGTGAGTTTATTTGGCCAGGTGTACATGCAAAGCAACAGAGTAATAATAATCATAATAATTATACCAATAAGCGGGGTAGTAGAGAAGATGAGAAGGCTAATAATACTACTTCCCCGCCGCACTGAAAGCGGCGGTGGTGAGACCCCTCCTGAAGAAACCATCTTTGGATCCAGCTGTTCTTAATAGCTATCGTCCTGTCTCCAACCTTCCCTTCTTGGGGAAGGTTGTTGAGAAGGTGGTGGCCTTTCAGCTCCAACGGTCCTTGGAGGAAGCAAACTACCTAGACCCCTTCCAGTCAGGCTTCAGACCCGGTTACAGCACAGAAACCGCTTTGGTCGCATTGATTGATGATCTCTGGAGAGCCAGAGATGAAGGACATTCCTCCATCCTGGTCCTCCTTGACCTCTCAGCGGCTTTCGATACCATCGACCATGGTATCCTTCTGCGACGACTGCGGGGGGTGGGAGTGGGAGGCACCGTGCTACGGTGGTTCTCCTCCTACCTCTCGGACAGGTCGCAGTCGGTGTTAGTGGGGGGGCAGAGATCGTCCCCTAGGCCCCTAAATTATGGGGTGCCTCAGGGCTCGGTCTTATCCCCCCTGCTATTCAACATCTACATGAAACCGCTGGGAGAGATCATCCGCAGGCACGGGATTAGATACCATCAATATGCGGACGATACTCAATTGTATCTGTCCGCCCCGTGCCAACTCAATGAAGCGGCAGATGTGATGAGCCGGGGTCTTGAGGCCGTTATGGACTGGATGAGGGTTAACAAGCTTGTGCTCAACCCAGAAAAGACCGAGTGGCTGTTGTGTTTTCCTCCCAAAGATTTGACTAATATTCCAACACTCAGGCTGGGGGGTCAAATTTTGCACCCCTCAGAGAGGGTTCGCAACTTGGGAGTCCTCCTGGATCCACAGCTGTCATTTGACCACCACCTAACGGCTGTGGCCAGGGGGGCATTCGCCCAGGTTCGCCTGGTGCGCCAGTTGCGACCCTACCTGAATCGGGGGGCTCTCACAACAGTCACTCGGGCCCTTGTGATCTCTAGGCTGGAATACTGCAATGTGCTCTACATGGGGCTGCCCTTGAAGAGCATCCGGCGGCTTCAGCTAGTGCAGAACGCAGCCGCGCGAGTGATCGCGGGTGTACCTCGATTCACCCGCATAACACCCATCCTCCGCGAGCTGCGCTGGCTGCCTGTCGATCTCCGGATGCGCTTCAAGGTGCTATTAATCACCCATAAAGCCCTACATGGCAGTGGATCTGGATACTTGAGAGACCGCCTTCTGCCAATTACCTCCCTGCGACCAATAAGATCCCATAGACTAGGCCTCCTCCGTATCCCATCGGCCAGCCAGTGTCGGCTGGCAACCACAAGGAGGAGGGCCTTCTCAGCAGTAGCCCCGGCCCTTTGGAACGAGCTCCCCGTGGAGATTCGTACCCTCTCCACCGTCCAAGCCTTCCGCATAGCCTTGAAGAACTGGCTCGCCCGTCAGGCCTGGGGACAAGGATAGTTGCCCCTCCCGAATGATGAATGTATGTTGCTTATTACTTTTATTATATGTCTTCTATCTTGATGTTTGTGTTCCCCCCTTCCCAGTTTTATGTGAGCCGCCCTGAGTCCCCTCAGGGAAAAGGGCGGCCTACAAATTCTAATTAAACTAAACTAAACTAAACTACAGTTTTATATCATGGGTAAATATACTTAGATATGAGATAGCATTGTGGGCCTAATTAATCGCCTTAATGAGTGTTGACAGGAAAGGCAGAAAATTAAGAGAATCAAGGTTTAACTAGAGCTAAATGTGACCAAAGAAGAAAACAACTGTTGAGAAAGTTCTCAGAATAAAAACTACTGTTTAAATATTCTCTCTGCAGGTGAAAACATACCCATCAGGCCGCTCCATCACCGAGCTGGAGGCTGTTCAATTCCTGAATGGCAACCATGACCCCACAGCAGAATCTAGGGCATTCTTCTATCTACGAGAGCCTGACTTTCTTGGGTAAATAATTCCTCTCAACTAATTTGCAGATGCTACGAGCACCTTTCCGCTTACTAGAAGGCCTGGTGGCGCAGTGGTTAGAATGCAGCACTGCAGGGTAGCTGTGACCACAGCCTGGAGTTTAATGTGGCTCCATAGCCTTCCATTCTCAATAAAATGAGGAGCCAGATTTTTGGGGACAATATGCTGATCTTGTAAGCTGCCCGGAAAATACTACAAAGCCCTAGGGCGCAGAGTATATAAATCTTATTGCTATTGTTACTTAAATCTAATCCACGTACTTAATAAAAAGGATATATATTTGTAGGCACTAGAAGGAACACATTCCTTCCTTCCTTCCTTTCCTTCCTTTCTTCCTTCCTTCCTTCCCTCCCCCTCCCTCCCTCTCTTTCTTTCTTTCCTTCCTTTTCTCCCTCTTTCTTTCTTTCCTTCCTTCCTTTCCTTCCTTCCTTCCTTTCCTTCCTTTCCTTCCCTCCCCTTCCTTCCCTCTTTCTTTCCTTCCTTCCTTCCTGTCCTCCCTCCCTCCCTCTTTCTTTCTTTCTTTCTTTCTTTCTTTCTTTCTTTCTTTCTCTTTCTTTCTTTCTTTCTTTCTCTTTCTTTCTTTCTTTCTTTCTTTCCTCCCTCCCTTCCCTTCTTCCCTTCTTCCTTCCTTTCTTTCTTTCTTTCTTTCTTTCTTTCTTTCTTTCTTATTTTTGTCATGTTTATGCAGAATATATTGGAAGTGGTGACCGTATCAGAGCTGTGTGCAACAAAATATCATTTTAATATGTGCTGATTAGTGTTCATTTAAAGTGACAATAAAATCTAATAGAGCTGTACAGCACTCTCTGTACAGTTTACAGAGTCAGCTTATTGCCCCCAACAATCTGGGTCCTCATTTTACAGACCTCGGAAGAATGGAAGGCTGAATCAACCTTCCTGTCAGGATCGAACACCAGGTGATAGGCGGAGTTTTGCCTGCAATGCTGCATTCTAACCACTGTGGCACCAGATTGATAACAATTGCCTCCAGTTCTTTGTTGTGGCCCGCAGCAGATTCGGACAGTGAGGAGGTTGGGGAGGGACATGGGCCAGTCCTGGAGTCTGGGGAAGGCTCTGATGAGGGCTTTGTGTCGGAGGCAGAGATGGGGCCAGAGCCATTTGCCAGTTATCAGCTGCCTTCAGAGCCAGACATCAGTGAGGCAGATGAACAGCTGGAGCCTGTGCACATGTGCAGTTGCCAGATGAAGGGAACAGCTAAAGAACAGGGGTCGACTTGGGAGTAAAGCCACAGGTGGACGATGAATGGGCCCCTCCCGGCCTGGTAGCTCTCCAAGCCAGATAAGGTCTGTGACTGTAAATCTTCCCTCGAAAGACTTTGCTGTATGTGAATGAGCAGAATTCACAGTCAATTAATAAAAGGAGTTTTTGTCTTGGGACAAGGAGCTTGCTGCATGCTATCGGGAAGCCTCAGTCAGAACATTCTTTTCCACACCTTCAAATGCTGCTTTTTAACCTCAACAGCAATTCTCACAGAAGGTGGATTGTCTTAATCATACATTTTGAGCAGTCTGTCTGTCTCGCCCTTCTCAGCACCGTACCAGAAGCGTGGAAGAAAGATTTTGGAGCTGAATCAGAAGAAGCTGCCCAACGCATGTCTGATTTGAAGGAACATCTCAGGAAACATGGGAGCTTGGCTGCCTTTAGCAGGTAAAGGAAGTGACAATTGTGTATGTACAACTGGGATAGCTGCGGAGTAAGATGGAGAACATATAGGTGATCCTCGAATTAACGACCACAACCGAGCCCAACATTTCTGTTGCTAAATGAGACAGTGAAGGGAGTTTTGTCCTATGTTATGACTTTTCTTGCCACAGCTGTTAAGTCGATCAGTGCAGTTGTTAAGTTATTGACACGGTTGTTAAGTGGATCTGGCTTCCTTATTTAACTTTGCATGTCAGAAGGTCACAAAAATAGCAATAGCACTTAGACTTATATACCACTTCATAGTGTTTTTACAACCCTCTCTAAGCGGTTTACAGAGTTGGCCTATTGGCCTCCCAACAATCTGGGTCCTCATTTTACCCACCTCGGGACGATGGAAGGCTGAGATAACCTTCAGCCTGGTGAGATTCGAACTGCCAAACTGCAGGAAGCCGGTGATCAGCAGAAGTAGCCTGCAGTATTGCACTCTCACCACTGTGCCACCGTGGCTCTTCAAGGCTGATCACATGACCCTTGGACACTGCAACTGTCATAAGTACATGCCAGTTGCCAAGCCTCTGAATTCTGATTGTACGACCATAGGTTGTAAGTGTGTTGCAAAGGTTGTAATTGTGAAAAATGGTCATAAGTCGAGGACTACCTGTAATGTGCCCTAACCTTTTTTTCTTTTTTTGTAGCTATGGCTGTGAGTGGGGTGGAGTTGCCCAAGGCCAGCCTTTTGTGAAAGGCCTTGAAGATTTTGGCCACAGAGTCCTGCAGGATGTGTGGAAATGCCTCCAGAACCACTTCATTGAGGTATCTACTTTTTTTTTTTACCAATAAAGGAAATATTTATAGCTTGGGGTTGAAATAAGGGTTCCTCGGAGCTCTCCGAACTTGGTTGTTTTCTTGCAAATGTTTTATTACCCAAACTAGGTATAGTGATACCTCGGTACTTGTCCATAATTGGTTCCGGGAGGCACGATGAGTACCAAAAACAATGAGTAACAAACAAAATTTTCCATAAGGAACAATGTAAATTAATTTGATTTAACTCTCAAACCAAAGGCAGTGCACATTTTGGGACAATATGTAAAAAGATAGGATTGTATATCACTACCTGAGATAGTATAGGATTGTATATCACTACAAATTAATACATACTTAGATTAAATAAAATAAAAGCTTCACTTTGTCTCAGGAGTGAAATCCAGCAGGTTCTGGAGAACCGGTAGTGGAAATTTTGAGTAGTTCAGAGAACCGGCAAATTGCCACCTCTGGCTGGCCCCAGAGTGGGTGGGGAGGGAATGGAGATTTTGCAGTATCCTTCCCTTGCCACACCCACCAAGCCACACCACGCCCACCAAGCCATGCCCACAGAACCGGTAATAAAAAAATTTGAATTTCACCACTGCTTCGTCTGTATTGATGAGGAAAAAAAGGAAAAAATACACAGAAGCTAACCTAAGACTTCAAGGGGATGTAAACAGGAAAATAGTTACCCTGTGACTAACACGCCAGCCTCTGATTTGGTTGGAAACGATAGTGGGTCATGAGGCAAAGAACACTGACAAGTTCTAGCTTGCACGTTGAGTATCAAACAAACAACAAGTACCGGGGCAAAATTTTCTCATCAAAACGCATTGAGTACCAAATTCGATGAATTTCCAAGCAGTTGAACTGAACTGCACTGTATCATCAACCAAGCTCAAGACTCTTTCAAAGCTCTGCTATAGTTGAGCTTGCCAAGAAAGTTTATTCAGAAATAAACTGAGCTTTATTTCTCTCGTCTCTCAACTTAGGGAGGTGAATCTGAACTCCCAACAGGCTCAAAGGAAGAAGAAGGAAACACTCTGCAAGAATCTTTCCAGGAATCTCAGCAAAGGAGATTTTGTGCCCGGACGAAGCTTCTGAATACCACAGCAGCTCAGATGCGCGGTGGCAAACTTTATGTTGTGAGCGGTGAACCTGGCCAGGGAAAGACAGTTTTTTTGGTGAGCACAAAGGGAAGGTTGAAGCAGTGGGGAGATCTGGAGAACTTGGAACAAGATATGGAGATATGGAACCTTAATATATAGCAGTGATGGCTAACCTTGTTGTTGCATGCCAAAAGTTAGTCAGGAAAGAAGGGGAAAGTTTTTTATAGGGTGATATGATTAAAAGCTAGACTAAGTGATAGAAATAAAGGGAATATTAATGTATTACATTTGTATTTGATAAAATGGAAGTAATAATGAGAAATAGAATAATTAAATAATGAAAGATTGTAATTAATATAGATGTATATTATTATGTGAATTATATACCGTATTTTTCGGAGTATAAGATGCACCTTCTTCCCTCAAAGGGTGAAAAGCTGGGTGTGTCTTATACACTGAATACAGCATTTTTGCCTCCCAAAACACCGCCCCCTTTGGAAAAATGGCTGGGCATAGCCTTTGGGAGGCTTCCAGAGTGCTCTCGGGGGATGGGGAGGGGAAAAAAATGAGTGAAAAATGGTCCGTTTTTTGCTCATTTCCCTGCCCCCAGGAGCACTCTATAAGCCTCCTAAAGGCTATGCACGCCCTTTTTGGCAAAAAACAGCTGGTTTTTTCCTTCCCCCCCCTCCCAGCCCCTAAGATCACTCTACAAGCTTCCTAAAGACTATGCGTGACCTTTTTTTGACAAAAAAAACGGGCCCATTTTGCGAAAATGCAGACCTTAATTTTTTTTCTAATATGCCTCTTCAAAACCTTGGTGCATCTTATACTCCCGTGCATCTTATACTGTGAAAAATACGGTAAGTTGATTGAATTGAATATCCAATCTGATCGGTTTTGTTTGTATTGGAATGCATGGTGCCCAGGTGCCACACTGTTCACACAATGATTTGACATTTTTATTTTAAAAAAAAAACTTGGGGACAAAAAAGAGACAAAGGGTTTTGTTGGAGAACTTGAGGCATATTCATTCCCCTCTGTGGGAGATGAACTTTTGCCTCCTTGTGTTTTGATAAAACTTGGACTGAAATGCTCCCCAAGAGAAAATTCTCCAACCAGGAAGGACTAGTGATTGGGTTGGTATTTGAGGTTGGCCGCTTTAATTCCAGGTTTGATGGGATTATGGAAGGAAGGTTTATCTTGGCTAGAATCCGTGACTGAAGGTTTTTTTCTACTTTTCTCTCCATCTCCACAGGCAGCCCTTGCAGAAAAGCTCAGGAAGATGGTCCCGCTGCATGGAGAAGGCCCTCCTCCCAAGTATCATGTTGTAGCCCATTTCACCAAGGCGGGACCCAATCAGACCAAAGCCCAAGTTGTGCTGGATCACATCTGCGCCTTGCTTAGGAAATTACTAGAGAACCCTCCGACCCCACCTAGAAGTTACAGGTTGGTTGAGTCCTAATTCTGCAGCTCTAGGCTTGACTAGGGAGATGTTGGACATCTCAAGACTGCCCTCCCAAGTATTAGTTTAGTTTACTTTGTTGTCATTGCACATGGTACAACGAAATTAAATGCTGTCTTCAGGGTACAAGCTTTTGTTCGCATAAAGGCTTAAACCTCCCCCTCTGCTCTTGCCGGATTCACTATTCCTGTCCTGCCGGTGAGCTATGTAGCCTTCCAGCTCAACAGCTGCATCCAGAATGAGTGAATGAAGCCAAGTTTCTGTGATTAGCAAAACACAGCAGTTCCTGATGTATTTAGTCTTTGCAATATGTAGCCTTCATTCGTTTATTTTGTGAGTAAGAGATCTTGCATTGGTAAGAAATATACTTGGAATTGGCACTACAACCAACAACAGCAAACACCGGCTGGCAATCTAAACGCCATGATACCAAATCCTTAATCTCTACCCACACCGACACCAAACGGCACCAGTTCGATTGGAGCAACACAGAAATCATTGGCCCCACTGCCCCCACCACCTCACGCTCGTGAGTTTATCAAAGCCTGGCACTCCACAAGCAATTCCAACAACAGACACACTGACCTACACCCAGCCTATGAACCCCTCAGAATCCAAATCAACCACGCAGCCAATCAGAGTCTGCACCGACCCTCAACCAATCCATGCAACTCCACGCTCCCAACCAGCACTTCATCTCCTAGTGACCATCACCCAGGGATGAAATCCAGCAGGTTCTGACGGGTTCTGGAGAATCGGTAGGGGAAATTTTGAATAGTTTAGAGAACCGGCAAATGCCACCTCTGACTGGCCCCAGAGTAGGGTGGGAAAGAAGATTTTGCAGAGTTATTCCCCTGCCACGCCCACCAAGCCACACCCACCAAGCCACACCCACCAAGCCACACCATGCCCACCAAGCCACGCCCACACAACCGGTGGCAAAAAAAATTGAATTTCACCACTGCCCTCACCTGATGTTACCTCACATCTGACAAGATAACTATTCAAGATTTTTAATTCACCTGCCATCAACACTTTAAAATAGAATAACAGGGTTGAAAAGGACCTTGGAGGTCTTTGAGTCCAACCTCCTGCTTAGGCAGGAAACCCTATACCGTTTCAGACAAATGGTTATCCAACATCTTCTTAAAGACTTCCAGTGTTGGAGCATTGACAACTTCTGGAGGCAATTTGTTCCATTGATGAATTGTTCTCACTGACAGGAAATTTCTCCTCAGTTCCTAAGTTGCTTCTCTCCTTGATTAGTTTCCACCCATTGCTTCTTGTTCTACACTCAGATGCCCTGGAGAATAGTTTGACTCCCTTTCCTTTGTGGCAACCCTATCATAAGATCCTATCATAAGACCCTTATTTGACACATGAACACATGAGGCTCATAAACAGGTGAACACTGACATTCCTTAAGCTCCGCTGAAGATGTTTACTTAGCCTGGTGATCAGATTTTGGAACCCAACCCACAAGCTTAGAGAACGAACCTTCACCCTCACACTACAACAAAACCCAGAATTCCCAGTCAGTCGGTTCATGGGGGCTCCTTGGTAGTTTTCTTCCACGTGTTTCATTTCCCGAACTAGGTAACATCATCAGTGCTAGTAAGGAGTGGGGTTTGCTCTCAGTATATACTCTAAATGGCTTGCCCTGTTAGTGTGAATCACAGCAGGGGCATTCTGGGAGTTGAAGTCCACGCATCTTCAACTAGTGGAGGTTGAAAATCATGGAATTATCCTGATCTTGCAAAGAAGGAAAGAGGGATGTTTATTTTTGCTTACAGAGGGCTTGTAACCCAGTTTGAATGCCTTCTCCACGCGGTGGCCAAGTTGCTGAAACGGCGCCAGTCCTTGGTGCTTTTGATCGACGGAGCTGACTTGATCCACACTGCTGGAGGAGAGCTGGTATCTGACTGGCTGCCTGAAAATATGCCCCAGGTAAGTTGCAGTTTCCTTTCATATCCTTCCCAGGCTTTGGCTCCGTTAGCCTGCTCCACATAGAGCTGTGATGGCGAACCTATGGCATGCGGGCCACAGCTGGCATGTAGAGGCCTCACTGCGGGGACCCCAGCTCAGCTTCACTGCTCATGTGCCTCCTGCTGGCCAGCTGGTTTTCGGGTCTCTGCTGCACATGTGGGGGGGGGGGGTAGGTGGGGATGCGTGCATGCACAGGGGTCATGCATATATGTACAGGAAGCATGCAAGGCATCCTGCATGCATGCATGGAGAAGAGGGAGGAATTGGGAAGGGTTGCACACACATGCGTCAGGTGGGGCGCATGTGAGGGTCATGCACATGCTTGGGGGCCACGCATACAGGGGGGCATGTGTGCATGCACGGGGGCATGTGGGGGGGTCATGCATGGATGTATAGAGGACGGGTTGTGCGGGGGGTTGTGTGCGCACCACTGACCCGGAGTCTCATCCTTCCTTGGCTCTGTGTCTCCCTGCAGCGAGTCAGTCTGGTTCTCAGCCTTTCTGCGGAGTCCATGTTGCTTGAATCCCTGAAGCAGCGGACGGATGCCGTCTTCATTCCCCTTGAGCCTTTGGCCCCTCCAGACCGGGCTGCCATCGTCCGCAAAGATTTGGCCCTGCATGGGAAAAAATTGGAGGAGTCGCCTTTCAATAACCAGGTAAACCAGTCAAGGTTGACTCAGCCTTACAGCCTTCCGAGGCAATGGTGGGTTCCGGATCCCGTTGCAACCGATACGCTGCAACGGGGCCCAGCGTCCACTACATGTACGGGCGCAGCGCACACATGCGTACTTACCGCCTGTGACATTCCAGCTGCTTGGTGGAGCGTCACGTAGGCGTCGTATGCTCTGTGCGCAAAAGCTCCAGTCGGCTCAAATACAGGTAAGGAGGTCGGGCGGGTGGGCCCTGCAGGGCATCGTACCGGAACGGGTGTACCAATCGTATCCCACCACTGCTCCGAGGTTAGTCAAATGAGGACCAGGATTGTTGGGGGCAAAATGCTAACTCTGTAAACTACTTAGAGAGGGCTGTTGTTCTGATCCGGCCTTCACAGAAGCGAGAAACAGACTCCCTGCAAAGAACCCCCCGCTCTTTATTTACACATTGGGAATCAACTGCATTCACCAACAGAAAGTCCCGGCAAGGATCCTACAAGAAGTTAACTGAAACAATAGTCCTTATAAGCACATTATGATCAATGCAAGGCTGTAAGCTGCAAATTAAGTTAGTTCAATCAGAGAAAGACAAACCTCAGTTTTGGCAACACAGTCTTTGTCACACGAAACACACAAGGAGCAAACTTTCCAGAAATGCGAACGATAGCCTGTAACAATCAAACCACTCCCTTCTCCTATTTATTCTCCAGCTAGGGAGGGGCCAGTCAGCATCCACATTTGTTTTGCTTCCCGAGCCGGCTCATTGTCCTCCGTTGTTCTCTCCTATCTGCTCTGCGCATTCGCGCATCTGGAACTGGCCCCAGCTGTTCCTCCTCCTCACTCATCTCTGACTCCGAAAGTAGCTGCCTCTCCGGTGGCTGGGAAATATCAGACGGCCCTAGATCAATCTCTATGTCTCGTACGGAGCATCCTCCTGAGCCCCCCCCCCCCCCGGCTCCAGAACTGGCTCAAGTTCTTCCCCAACCTCCTCATCATCTGAGTCTGCCACCAGCTCCGCTGGCAGCTGGCAGGCCACAACAGCTGTAAAAGCCCCGTGAAGTAGTATACCGTATTTTTCGGAGTATAAGACGCACCAAGATTTTGAAGAGGCAAATTAAAAAAAAAACCTTTTTGCACTCTGCAGACCTCCCAAAAAAGGCCCTTAAAAAAAAAAAAAGGACATGCATAGTTTTTAGGAGGTTTATAGAGTGCTCTTAGGGACTTGAGGGGGGGGGGGAACAAGAAAAAACCCAGCCTTTTTTCACTCATTTCTGCTCTTCCCAGCCCTCAGGAGCACTCAGGAAGCTTCCTAAAGACTCTGCACAGCCATTTTTGCAAAGGGGGAAAGGTAAAAAAATGCTGTATTCGACGCACCCAGATTTTCACTCTCTTTTTTGAGGGGAAAAGGTGTGTTCTTATACTCCCAAAAATACGGTATTGCTAAATGGCAAATCTGCAGATCTAGCCATGGTCAGTCTTGAACATTCTGTACAAGCGCAACCCCCAAATAACCATCGGTCATGCCTCTAGCATATTCAGGTAGTCCTCGACTTAACAACGGTTCACTTAGTGACTGAAGTTTACAACGTCACTGAAAAATTAAATTGTTAACAATTATGTCCGTTGCAGCATCCCCATGGTCACGTGATTTGTAGTCAGCTGCTTGACAACTGATTCACATTGTTACGGTTCCAGTGGCCTGGGAGGTGGGGGAATTCACGTGATCATCTTTTGCAACATTCTGACAAGCGAAATCAATGGGGATGCCCGATTCACTTAACAACAATGTTACTAATTTAACAACTGCAGTGATTCGCTTAACGAATGTAGCAAGGAAAATCGTTAAATGGGACAAAACACATTTTTTTTTACTTAGCCACATAAATTCTGGTCTCAGTTGTGGTTGTAAGTCAAGGACTACCTATATTGTCCCTACAGTGTAAATCAAATGGGATGGGAGCGCTTGATGCAGAGCCTTCAAAATTCAGGGGCTTCTAGCATTAAGGAGACCCGGGCTCAAATTTACATTCCTTCCTGAAGTTCATGGGGAGATTGTAGGCTAGCGAAGTCGTAACCCATTCTATTTGGAAGGAATGGGATAAAGAGTGGGATGAAACTCAACAAAACAAGGAATTTTGTTTCTACTTCTATAGGGTGGTGCCTTCCAGATGCTACATAAGGGCTTCTTTATCTTCCCTGGTTTTATTAGCTGGGAATTATGGGAGTCCTTGACACAGGTTTGATGAGAGGGTGAGGCAGAAGATTGGGGGACAGCAATGGAAAGGCACAGTGGATCTAATCTCTTCTCTCCACAGATGCGACTCGTGCTTCTCAAACGTGGCTCTCGGCAGCCTTTATACCTGAGCTTGCTAATCCAGGATCTGCGGCTTTTTGCCCTCTACGAGAAGGTAAGGGATTCCCTTTGAACAGGTGTGTCAAAGGCCCATGGGGTGCTTAGATCTGGCCCGTGGGGGCCGCCCTCAAAACAGTGAAGGACCAGCCCATGGTGCCTCTGCCAGCGAAAACAGAGCTCCCCCTGAGCTGGTTGCAGGAGGCAGTGGTGGCCGAAAGCGGAGCTCGGGAGCCTGTTTTTAGTGGCAGAGCGCTCGGGCCACCACAGGTACCCCCGACACCAGTGACATCAAGCTGGCCACGCCCACCATGGCCACGCTCATCCCAGCCTCCCCTCCCCAAATCAAACACAACTCCAATGCAGCCCTCAATGAAATAAAGTTTGATACTGTCTTACAAGAATTCTTGGGAGAAAGGGAGGCTTGGAAAAACAAGACTTCTGCACATCGCTGAGGTTTCATCTGTCATTCTTTTCTTTTTTTCTTTTTAAATATATCCATCTTTTTGGTCTCAGCTCTCGGAACGGATCCAGAAGCTTCCCATCTCTCTCCCCCTGATGATGCAACACTTGCTGGGTTGCATGGAGCAAGATCACGGGCTGGAGCTGGTTGCTATCACTCTAGTGTCTCTCTGGGCCAGCAGGGATGGTACGTTGCAAGGGGTTGTTATGTGCGAATATTCAGAGGGTCTCTTGCTTAGGGGGTGCCAGTGCCAGTGGTCATAAATAAGGGAGTTTCGTGCTCCCTGAGCTTGGTTGTTTTCTTGCAGATGTTTCATTACTCAAACTAGGTAACATCTAGGTAACATCTGAGCCACGATAGCACAGTGTGTTAAAATATTCATGACTGGGAGAGACATGGGAACAAGGTCAGCCAATGAATAGGCATAGCAACTAAGTCAGCCAATGGGAGCTGACATAGCAACTAAGTCAGCCAATGGGAGCTGACATAGCAACTAAATCAGCCAATGAGCGCTTAAACCGATCTGCGTCTGCAGAGAATTGAAACAGAAACTAAAAGAAAGCAGTCTGCTGCTCTGAGAAGTAAACTAGCAGTCTGTCTGGGCTTGTCTGCTGAAATGAAACTAACTACTGTGTTTGCCTGTAACTCTCCTGCCGTGTTTACTTGGAAGAACCACCTGTTGGTATTGTACATTTATTCATATATTATTATGTATATAGTTAATGAATCCAGTTGAACCAGTTATCTCTGTGTGTTTCTGGATCTGAATTTATGCAACGAAGTCTGACAGAATGCAGTACTGCTCACTGCTCACTCCAGGAGTTCGATCCTGGCCAGCTCAAAGTTGACTCAGGTTTCCATCCTTCTGAGGTGGGTAAAATGAGGACCCAGATTGTTGGGGGCAATAGCAATAGCAATAGCAGTAGACTTATATACCGCTTCATAGGCCTTTCAGGCCTCTCTAAGCGGTTTACAGAGAGTCAGCATATTGCCCCCAACAATCTGGGTCCTCATTTCACCCACCTCGGAAGGATGGAAGGCTGAGTCAACCCTGAGCCGGTGAGATTTGAACCGCTGACCTGCTGATCTAGCAGTAGCCTGCAGTGCTGCATTTAACCACTGCGCCACCTTGGGGCAAATACGTTGACTCTGTAAACCACTTAGAGAGGACTGTAAAGCACTGTGAAGTGGTATATAAATCTAAGCATTATTGCTAACATCAGTGCTAGAAGGGAGTAGCAGTTCTAGCACTGATAATATTACCTAGTTGGATAATGAAAAGTTTGCAAAAAACAAATCAACCACCAAGCTCAGAGAGCATCAACAACCTCTTGTTTCAACCCTGAGGTACAAATATTTTTTTATTAATGTGATATTTGATGAGTGGGAAGGAGGAAAGCCATCTTCCAGGCATGTTGTGGTGTAAGATTTGAACTTGACTCCTGAAGATAGTAATAGCACTTAGACTTATATACCGCTTCATAGTGCTTTACAGCCCTTTCTAAGCAGTTTCCAGAGTCAGCCTATTGCCCCCAACAATCTGGGTCCTCATTTTACCGGCCTCGGAAAGAATGGAAGGCTGAGTCAACTTTGAGCTGGTCAAGATCGAACTCCTGGAGTGAGCAGTGTGCAATACTGCATTCTGTCAGAGTCTTCATGTCACCTTCCCTAAATGACAGAAGAAAAGAAGGAGATGTATAAATATAATTAAGGCGGTGCTTTGATGCAAAATACCTCTAAATTGCTCCGTTCTTTGATCCCTGCAGGATTAATGGAACAAGATCTCTATTCTGTCCTCGCTATGTGGAAGGAATTAAATGGAACTACCGTAACCTTGGAAAAAGCCATTAATGCTGGAAGACACGTTGGCAGTTTCCCTACAGCTCTCTTCTTTGACCTGCTGCGGAGCCTGAGGGGGTGAGGAACTCACTTTTAGGGTTCTGGCTGAACAAAGATAATTCTCCTCTATAGGGTGTGAGTTGCTGTGTGTGTGGTAGATGCATAAATGGGGGCTTCGTGCCTGGGATGCCAAAAAAGAAGTGGAAATTAGATTATGTGGTCACTGGCCTGCACAAATATAAACAACCAACAGGGGGCAGAAGAGAGACATAAAGACTCTGTAACTGCTCCTCCTTCCTAATCATCTGGTGTTCTCCAATTTTGGTAGCCCTAAATAACGTTTTCCATTGATTTTTCTGGGTGACTTTGAACCCCAATTGTAGTCTCTCAATCTAGTGCAGGGATGTCAAACTCACATTGTCACAGTGTCATCACATGACATATTGCAGATTCCCCCCCCCCCCCTTTGCTAAACCGATCGTGGGCATGAGCAGCGCATGACACATCTGCCCCAGGGGCCGTGAGTTTGGCAGCCCTGATGTAGTGTATGTCATATGGAGGGCAGACTCTTAAGGATATCTGATTGTAGGGGGTCACCAACCTTTCAGATCTCAGGGACCACTAAATTCATAATTTTAAATCCCGCGGACCACTGATGTGATCTGCCTAATGACTGGCTGCGTGGGCGTGGCTAGGTGGTCATGTGACTGGGTGGGCGTGGCCAACTCGGTGTTATTTACATCGAGGGGCTCCTTGCCAGCCTCTACTCGCCCCTCCCCTGCCAGCCACTCCTCACCTATCCGCCTGGGCTTCTTAGGGCCCCAACAGGAAGCAGTTGCTGGAGCTAAGCAGCCACCATGAGAAAGAGTTGGCAAAACAGCTCAGTTCAAATTGGATCTGATCGAGAAGGAGTCTCAGTAGAAACACCTCACTGAGGACTTCCCAGCAGAGGGGAGATCTGCGGGAGTGCAAGACCAGGTACCTTTGCCTGGGGGTTCAGCAGGCTGAGATGGTCAGCCAGTTCCAGGCCATAATGCAGTCCCAGTGGAATAAGACCCTCCAACTCTTCGCCACTAGCGGTGCTTCCCTCCAGCCTTCTCCCAAAGCCCCACGCCAGGAGGCTGAAGCAGACCCCGAGTCGGAATTTCTGCCCCCCTCTGACCTGCACAAAAAGACCCCGAAGGGGGAGACTCTCTGTAACAACACAAACGTCCATTGCACATATCAATCCCAGGGGACCTAGTTTTAGGACCCCTGATTTAGTGCAATATGAAAAAAGGCAAATAATTTTTCTGCAAACCACCAATGTTTTCTCACAGACCCCCAGTGGTCCGTGGACTACCAGTTGGTGACTGCTGATCTAGAGAGGTGATGGCAAACCTTTTTGCAAAGGCATGCCAAAATTGTGGTCATGCGCTATCCCGTGTGCGCATATGCCCACACCCACAATTCAAAGTGCCCCACCCATGACCCCCCCCCAAACTTCTGGTTAGCCTGTTGGGTCCGTTTTTCACCTTCTCCAGGTTTTAGGAAAACATTCGGAGCCTGAGGAGGGCGAAAAACAGGTCTAATGATTAGCAAACTTCCGGTTGCCCTGTTGGGCCTGTTTTTCGCCCTCCTCAGGCTCTGAGGCCTGAAGCCTGGGGAGGGGGTGAAAACAGCCTTCCTCAGCCTTCCAGAAGGCCAAAAACCAGCTGGCCGGCATTGGCATGTGCGCCAGAGTTGACAGCTCACGTGTGAGCAAATATGGCTTCGTGTGCCACCTGTAGCACATGAGCCTTAGGTTCGATATCACGGATCTAGAGCCATGTTTCTCAACCTTAGCAACTTCAAGAGGTGTGGACTTCAATTCCTAGAATTCCCTTATCAACAGGCTGCCTGGGGAATTCTGGGAGTTGAAGTCCACACCTCTTGAAGTTGCCATAGTTGAGCAATACTTGTCTACGGTGGCAGAAGTGTACAGATGTAAAAGGCAAGTTAACTGAGACTCTTGCCTAAATTCTTTACTGAGGCGGTAGTTTCATCCTGAAGTGGTTGACAATGATTTTTTTTTAGGACAGAATGGGAACTAGGAAACTAAATCCATCTATCTGCTATTTCTCCATAGTCTTCTTGGAGCTTGCGGTTCCCCTTCGGAGCTCCCAGGTTCTCGGCTGCAACTTTGCGGCGCCCCCTTAAGAACGGCGGTAGAACGGCGCTACTTGAAAAAACCAGGACTGGAGCACACTGCTCATGTGTTCTTGGCAGGTAACAATTCTTTCAACCTTTTTTTCCCCTTAATTTTTTCCTCTTAATCTTCGGCGATATTTAAATTCAGGAAGGCCGCAATTAGTACGACTTCGAAAGGTACAATATTTGTTTTTAATGCGAATTGAAATGATCCCGGGTTATGTTTATGGCAGCCCAAAATTCAGTTAATTTGAGGCTGGCGCATGTGCAATTGAAGCTACCACATGTTAGGGTTTTTGACACTGCCCCAAAAGGAATGACAGAAAAACAGAGTTGGAAGGGACCTTGGAGGTCTTCTAGTCCAACCCACTGCTCAAGCAGGAGACCCTATACCAGAAGTGGTATTCAGCAGGTTCTGACCAGGTCTGGAGAACCGGTAGCGGAAATTTTGAGTAGTTCAGAGAACTGGTAAATGCCACCTATGACTGGCCCCTCCCCAATTTATTATCTGCCTCCTGAGTCCCAGCTGATCGGGAGGAAATGGGGATTTTGCAGCAAACGTCCCCTGCCATGCCCACCATGGCATGGTTCTAGATTGCTTCATTCCTTGTTTAGAATAGAA
This sequence comes from Thamnophis sirtalis, assembly GCF_051295495.1. Taxonomy (NCBI): domain Eukaryota; kingdom Metazoa; phylum Chordata; class Lepidosauria; order Squamata; family Natricidae; genus Thamnophis; species Thamnophis sirtalis. The sequence continues at coordinate 125,649,279 of NW_028261384.1, forward strand.
TAGAACAGAACAGAACAGAACAACAGAGTTGGAAGGGACCATGGAGTTCTAGTCCCTACACCACTTCAGACAAACATCTTCTTAAAGACTTCCAATGTTGGGGCATTCACAACTTCTGGAGGCAAGTTGTTCCATTGATTAATTGTTCTAACTGTCAGGAAATTTCTCCTCAGTTCTAAGTTGCTTCTCTCCTTGATTAGTAGCTTGAGTTCATTTTCTTTGTGGCAACCCCTGAGATATTGGAACACTGCTATCATGTCTCCCCTAGTCCTTCTTTTACTTAAACTAGACATACCCAGTTCCTGCAACCGTTCTTTATATGTTTTATCCTCCAGTCCTCCAGTCCCCTAATCATCTTTGTTGCTCTTCTCTGCACTCTTTCTAGAGTCTCTATCCATTGCTTCTTGTCTTGCCTTCAGGAGCTTTGGAGAAAAGAAAGAGACTGTCAGAAGTTTAACAAAGAATTTGTCCTAATTATATTAGGGCAAAAAATTGATGTAACTGAAAAACATGAACAGGGTCGTAATAGTACCAAATGCTAAAGATATTAATGTACCTGAATCTATTGCTTTTACAGTTAGTCCTTCACTTATGACCATAGTTAAGCCTGGCAATTAGGGTTATAAGTTGTAACCATTGTAAAACAGGTCATCACAGGACTGACCTGACTTTATGACCTTTTTTGCATCAATCATTAAGCGAATACCGCAGTCGTTATGTGAACCCATTGTAAATTGAGGATTGTATCTGTATTTTGCTTTCTGTAACTGCACTGAGACTCTTTAAATTAACAGTTTAAATTAAAAGTATATTATTTATATTGTTTTCTGTAATACTTCATTAATATACATACCAGTGGTGGGTTGCAGGCAGTATGCCCCGGTACGGGCATACCAGATCCTGCCTGGAGCACTGGGTACTGTTCTGATATGGTGCTTCGGAGGGCCCACCTGCCCGTCAGCGCTACTTACTGTGTTTTAAAGCTGTTGGTGCTTCCGCGCATGCGCATGGCACGTACAGCCCCTGCGTGACGCTCTGCTGAGCAATTGGAGCATTATGGAGGCTTGGGGAAGCATCATTTGATGCTACAATGCAGGAATACACCATGCGCATGGATGTAGGTGACGCAGGGCCGTTCCAACTGTGCCAGTTGGAATGGAATCCGCAACCCACCACTGATACATATCAGCTGGAACCAATTTTCACATTTTCCATAAAAATATCACTTTGGATAATACAAATTAGAATAACGAGACCATTTGGTGAGATTCATTCACTGTACTTTTTGAGATCTATCTGTACTTGTGTTTAATTGTGCCATCATTGAACAGATCATTGCAGCACCCCAGCCAACCTGTAGAGGGAAGCAGTATTTTTCATAGTGAGAGACAGTGTTTAAATTCAACCTGTTGGGGGCAGTAATGAGCAGTTGCCTAATATTTTTCTCCTCTGTAGCTCACTGGTGGAAACTTTCAGACCCGGATGGCTCCCGGACCTTCCAGAAGTCTGAGGCAGAGGCATTAACTGCTCTGCCATACCACTTGGTAAGTGACTTGAAAGCTTCTAAGCTTTAGAGAAGCTGAATTTGTCTGAATAAAAGCAGTTTCTTGGAGATTTAAATGGTTATAGAGAAAAATGAGCAAAATAATAGATTCTGTGTACATAAGGAACTGGAAATACATCTTTTAGGGAAAAATCCATTTTAAAACAGATCTTTACATACAGAGTTCTTTATTTTTTCCCCTTTCTGTTCAGTCATGTCTGATATTTGGAGGCTCCTTTGCAAGTCCCTGCAGTTTTTGGGAAGTGTTTTGCCATTGCCTCCTTCCTAGGGTTGGGAGAAAATGACTGGCTCAAGATAATCTAATTAGCTTTGTGCCCAAAATAGGACTAGAACTCACGGCCTCCTAGTTCCCTTCCTGGCTGGGGAATTCTGGGAGTTGAAGTCTACAAATTTCCAAGTTGCCAAAGTTTATTTTTATTTTATTTATTTTGTCAAGCATGTATAACAGATATAAGTATAAACATGATTATGAATACAGGAAATGGATACAAATAAGTGGGGATAGAAGGACAGAGATGGAAGGGACGCTGGTGCGCTTATGCATGCCCCCTTACAGACCTCTGAGGAATGAGGTGAAGTCCACAGTAGACAGTTTAAGGTTGAAGCTGTGAAGGTTTGAGGATGTAACTACGGAGTCAGGTAGTGCATTCCAGGCATTGACCACTCTTCTTGAATTATAATAATTCTTCCACAGGTCCAAAGTGGCCATTTGGATGTTCTGGCTTCTTTCCTGACTGATTTAACGGTTATCGGTGCTCATCTTCATCTCGGCCTCCTCCGTAGCCTCTCTGAAGCCCATGCACTCTACGGTGAGCCACTTTGGGATTGAAAATAGGGGCTCAAAAAGCATTGTTGTGATTTCCCCCCCCCTTCCCAAGTCACAGACTTGGAAAATGGCTGCAATATTTTAGCCGGGAGGTAAAAATTGCAGGCTTCATTCAGGGCACGGATATCCAACATTGGCAACTTTAAGACCTGTGGACTTCATCTCCCAGAATTCCACATGCTGGCTGTGGAATTCTGGGATTGAAGTCCATAAGTCTTATAGTTGCCAAAGTTGGACATACAAGTACCGTGTTTCCCTGAAAATAAGACAGGGTCTTATTTTCTTTTGACCCCCCGAAATAAGCGCTTGGCCTTATTTTCGGGGAGGGCTTATTATTTTTGAGGTGTAGGAGGCGGCGAGCGTGGTCACCTCATGGCTACTGCTGTGTTGCACATCACTGGTCCTGCCACTCTTTTTGCGGTGCCCATTAGTGACAGAAGGGGCCTGGTGGCTAGGATTGCGGGAGTGGCCATTACATAAGAGCATGTGGGGTGCATGGGGCATATTCCCCCTCCCTTTCCCCCTCTCCGGCCTCGCTTCCTCACCTCGTGTTGTTTGCGCGGCACGCAACCACAGGAAATGGCGGGGACTGGCTGCACATGTGTTAAAATATTTTCAGGGAGGGCTTATTTTTGGGGGAGGGCTTATTTTAGTGCATGTGCTCAAAAGCCCAATTGGACTTATTATCCAGGGAGGTCTTATTTGGGGGGAAACCGGGTATCCTAAAATTGATTGAAAATATGAATCTCTCCTTTGTCTTCTGTAGCAACAGCTGCTGGCTCAGAAGCCAGCGAGGCAGTCAACTTATTCTCTGACTTTTTGCAAAGAAACTTTGGGCTGCTTTCCCAGAATCCTCTACTGCTCTTGCAGCAGGCAGCTAATGAACCCAGTTCCTCAGGCCTTTGCATACAAGCCCAGGTGGCGCTCGAGAAATGCGGGAAACCTTTTCTGAAATGGATTAACAAGCCTGAGAGGGCCCAGCAAACCAGGAGGTAATTCTCTATAGGAAAGATGGGGTCCTTGTCTTCTCATGTCTTTTATTGTCTCCACCCACCCCCCACCCCCAACCTCTCCATCATTTATCAGAAAGGGACTTCTTTTTTTTGTTGGTTCGAAACAAAATAACAGAGTTGAAAAGGATCTTGGAGGTCTTCTAGTTCAACCCTCTGCTCAAACAGGAGACAAATGCCCCAAACTCTTTTGGGGCAGCCAATATTTTGTTGTTTATCCAAATAGCTTCTTCAATCTTGTCAAGTTGGTTATTTACATCCCAAAGACTTTCTGTCTATTCCACCTAGCAATCTTATTCAGATCAGGGGAGAAATTAAGCCACACCAGAGGATATAGATGGGGTACTATAACCAACTTGCTCAACTTGACTCCAAGATGCTTTTTCAAAAGGAAACTGACTGTTTTTTTTCCCTGAGGAAGAAGTTTTGCTTCTCATCCAAGAAGCTTCATCAGTTGTCATCCAAGAAGCTTTAGAACCGACGAAGCATGCAAAAGAATCCATGATAGCATAGGCCAGTTTTATATATATATATTTATATACATACATACATACATACATACACACACACATACATACATACATATATATACACACACACACATACATACATACACACACACACACATATATATAGATATATATATGTGGGAATCGAACAAAAATCGAAATGTGTGTGTGTGTGTGTGTGTGTGTGTGTGTGTGTGTGTGTGTGTGTGTATATATATATATATATATATATATATATATATATATATATATATATATATATATATATATATATATATATATATATATATATATATATATATATATATATATGTTGTATTTGTGCTGATAAATAAATAAAGGGAGACTAGTATAGATCTATTTCAAGCTATTTAGCTCTCATCAGCTAGCCATACCCTTACTGGGATTTGAACCTGGCCTATATTACATCCTAGGCAAACTTCTTAGCCATTAGGCCACAGGCTCTTATCCTGTTATCAGCGAAGCCAGGGTGAAAGGTATCTATTACATATATACATATACACATACACACACATACATACACACACATACATACACACACACACACATACACACACACATACACATACATACATACACATACACATACACATACACATATATATATTTAGTGTCACAACTCCTGGTATGCCCCAATTATGGGAGGAAGCTAACAGCTTCCATTATCTGTCAATCGGCTCGACACAAGAGTCCATCACGACAGAAACCCAATATTTTTACTGTTGCCTTTGTTTTATTTGTGTTATTTTTGTGCTTTATTTTTTATGTGTGTATATATATATACACACACATACATACATACATACATACATACATACATACATAAACACACACATACTATAGAATTAGACAATTGGCAAAAACTTTGGGAAAGAAACTACAAACTATGTCAATAGCACATAAAGAAAATCTTTACAAAATGTTCTACAGATGGCATTTGCCACTAGCAAGAATGGCAAAGATGTTCCAAAACACCTCACCAACATGCTGGAAATGTAAACAGATACTGGGTTCCTATTACCATATGTGGTGGACCTGTCCAACGGCGAAAAAAATATTGGTTAAAGATAAAAAGGTGGTTAGAAGAAATGACAACACAACAAATAAAACCAGAATTGTTCTTGCTAGGTATATTACTGAGAAAATATAATAAAATAAGTACATATTTAATATTACATGTAATAACGCCAGTGAGAACTATATACACACAAAATTGGAAAAACAGAAATATACCTATATACCTATAGATGAAAATATAATAAAGAAAATATTAGATTATGTCAAAATGGACAGGTTAATGATGAAAATTATGGATCAAGAGGAAACAATACTATTTAATTTGGGACCTATTTTATAAATAGTTAGAGAATAGAAGCAGGTTAGCAATTTATAATTAAGGACGATGAATGAAATAAAAGTGTGTGTGTGTGTATGTATGTATGTATGTAGGTAGGTAGGTAGGTAGGTAGGTAGGTAGGTAGGTAGGTAGATAGATAGATAGATAGATAGATAGATAGATAGATAGATAGATAGATAGATAGATACACACACACACACTCTCTCTTATGGATTATATTTGATTATGGATTAAATTGTATAGAACAATTAGAAGGGAAGATTACATTGTATGTACTATTCTCATATTATGAGAAAAATGGCTATAATTATGGTGTGTATAAAACTCTGTGTATTTAAAAGAGATGTGAAACAGACAGTACACTGCCGTTGCAGAAATGGAAACATTATGTATAACAAAGGAAAATCCATAATAAAAACAATTTTAAAAAAAAGAACTGATGAAGCTTCTTGGACGAGAAACAAAACATTTTCTTCTTAGAGAAAAACACTCCAGTTGCCCTTTGAGACAGTAATGATCTGGATGATTGAGAATCTCCACATACATTTGCTTAGATGGAAGAACTGCTTGTATAAGTAGCGAAACATTTTATACTGAAAAGAAAAATGCAGCTGCCATAACTTAATTTCCAGGCAGCTCTAACTGGATGACCGAGAATCTTCATTGGCCTCTTTTCTTTTACTTAACAGCCTCGTTTTGAACCTTCCTTCCACTCCTTCATCTGTTTCTCTTGCTCCTTCGGGAAAACTGGCCATCGTGGGTACTGTGGAGGGGACATTACATCTGGTAGAGATGAATACTGGACAGGTAAAAGTGACAACGTTTTAGTTTCAGAAGTATTCAGGCTGTGTCCACTTAGAGAAGTTTGCTTCCCAAACCTTTTCCTTCATTATTCAAGTGCTGATCTGAAAGTCTTCTCAAATTTCAAAGGCCAGTTGTAAAACTTTTCCTTCCGCACCCTTTATTACTTTGAGCAGTCATGAAACAACTGGTCATAACTTGAGGAGAGCCTGTATTATAAAAACAATATCAGTGAATGGTCTTTATGCCATATCAACAAATTACCATTGGTAATACATCCATTTTCATCTTAATAGGAATGCCTTGGGAGGTTTTTGAATATATTTTAGTATACATGGGAAACTTTAAGTCAGTTTAAATCAGAGGTGGGTTCCTACCAGTTCGCACCTATTTGGTAGAACCGGTTCGTCAAATCTACCAAACTGGTTAGAAGAGGTTCCACCAGTGGACCCGGAAAGCAGGCCACACCTACAGGAGAGGTTCTAAAATGTTTTGAAACCCACCACTGGTCCTTGGATATGATTATTCTACACTGTCATGCTCATATATATAAAACTCAGTGCCTGTGTGAAAGGTAAGGATGACTACTGCGTTTGTGGTGCAATCAGAACATTGCGTGTGTTGAAGTTGTTTTAACGCAAACCAAAGATGCCTTTTAAAAAACAAGTTTACATCATATTCTTATGCATGCCAGTGCTGTGTGTGAGGTAATTTAAGGTGGTTCTGACAAGTGTCGTCGGCATCTTCATATCCGGTCACATGGGCGGCAAGCCACTCCCATCCGGTCACATGGGCAGGAAGCCACTCCCACAAAGGAGGCCACACCCACAGAGTAGGTTCGAACAATTTTTGAAACCCACCACTGGTTTAAATGTGGCTGTTGTGATGGATAATGGGTTTATGGGTGATTACCCAAACAAAAACCACTTTTAGCTAATTTGGGGTAATTTCTCCAGGTTTTGGGGAGCACGGAATTAGAACATATCTGCAGTTCTTTAGAGCAATTGTCTGTTTTTGCAGGGCTGCACAGTGGTCACACAATCTTGGGAACGGAAAGAGTTGGTTTAAAGAGCTGCTGAGATATGCTATGTACACGCCTTCCATGTACTTTTTTGCCTTTTTTAAAACCATTTTTAACTAATTTTCTTTTTTTTTTTAAAAGAAAGAAAACAAATAAGTAAAATTCAAAAATGATGCAAAGATAATTAGTAAGCAAACAAATAAGTTACAATGAGGTACCGTTATTGCTCAGTATGGCGTTGATAAAAAGTTAAATATATTATTTTCGACAATAAGGAAAAGGAGTTTTAGAGACCTGAGCCAAGTGCCACCATGAACAAAGAAGAAAAACTGCTAAAAACAATGTCTTTAATCTTTGAAATTGAAGCCTGCATAGGCTGCTGCTTTATAGCCCTCTGCCCAAATTCACAAAGCAAAAAAATATTTGCATTGGATGAATATGGTTGGGTAAAAGAGGGTCATTGGATATGATTTCTGATTGCGAATTCTCCCCCTTCCGATGATTTAGGAACAGAAATCCTTGCTGACCTCTTGTGATGGAATCTCGGCCTGTGCCTTCTTGTCAGAAACAACGGTTTGTCTCGGGGCATTCAATGGACGCTTTGAACTCTGGAGCCTGAGAGAAGGATGCAGGTATTACGGGCTGAGGGAATTTTTTTTTTAATCTTGAATACAGATAGTCCTGGAATTACGACTGCAACTGGGACCAGAATTTCCTTTGCTAAGCAAGACAGTTATTAAGTAAATCCTGTTCCCGGTTTTGCGACCTTTCTTCCCACGGTTTGCTGGAAGAAATGTCCTTCAGTTCCAAGTGTGGGGAAAAGACACTGGATTCATGGAGGCCGTTTGGAAAGATGGTTTTAATGGTGGACAGGATCACATGCCTTGAAGATGTTGGGTGAAGAAGAAAAAAAGGGGAAGAGATGCTGAGAGTGCCTGAGTTTTATACCCTCTCTAGGCTTTCGAATTTGAGCTTGTATTCTTTTTGGTTGTCAGAGTTTCAGGGACAATTCTGTAGGCGGTTCTGAGTCCCAGCTTGGTTGAGTCTTGCTGAATTTATTTATTTATTAGACTTATATACCGCTTCATAGGGCTTTCAGCCCTCTCTAAGCGGTTTACAAATTTTTTTAGCAAATTGAGTCAGCAACTTGCCCCCACAGTCCAGGTCCTCAGTTCACCCACCTTGGAAGGATGGAAGGCTGAGTGGACTTTGAGCCGGTGAGATTTGAACCGCTGAACTGCAGATCACAGTCAGCTAAAGTAGCCTGCAGTACTGCACCCTAACCACTGTGCCACCTCTGCTCATGCTGATATAATCTTCCCAGGTGCCATGTAGTGAGATGGGTAGAGAGCTCTGGGCAATTCCAAAGTAATAGAATAGTAATAGAAGGAAGTACATCTTTGGCTCAGGCCTTAATGGCCCATTGACAAAGGTGGTGTGTGTGTGTTTGTGTGTGTGTGTGTGTGTGTGTGTGTGTGTGTGTGTGTAAGTTTCTGCCTCCCTTTTAGAGGAAATATTCTGCCCTTTTAATATTTCCTAAAATATCTCATTTTTCTAGGAGAGGGGTGGGTGCTGGCTTGCTACAGGTTGTTAAATGATCGCTGAAGTTGTGAAACCAGTCCAGTGGTGGGTTGCAAGTGATACGCCCCAATATGGGCGTACCCGAGCCAGCCTGGAGCACTGGATACAGTTCCGGTATGGTGCTCCAAAGGGCCCACATGCACACCCTTGCTTCTTACCTGCCCTTTAAGCCTTTGGCGCTTACGCGCATGGCACCTGTGCGATGCTCCGCCGAGCAGCTGGAGCATTGTGGAGGCTTGCGGAAGCGTCGCAGGCCAGTACGATGCATGTGTGTGCTGCGCGCATTTGCACATGTGCCATGCGTGCGCTTGTGGGTAAAACCGGGGCCGTTCCAACTGTACCAGTTGGAATGGAATCCGGAACCCACCACTGAACCAGTCATAGGATTCCGGGATGCTGCAACATGCTGATTGCCAAACACTCAAATTTTGATCACATAATCATGGGAATTATGTGACAGTCTTAAGTGTAAGGGCCAGTCATAACTCATTTTTTTCACTGCCGTGGCTAAATGAATGGTTGTAAGTCAATACTACCATATTTTTCGAAGTATAACACGGACCAAGATTTTGAAGAGGCAAAAAAGTTTTTGCATTCTGCAGACCTCCAAAAAACGGCCCATTTTTCGGTTTTTGTGTCAAAAAAAGGGCATGCATAGCCTTTAGGAGGCTTATAGGGTGCTGCTGGGGGTGGGGGCAAAAATGAGCAAAAAAATGGCCCGTTGTTTGCTCATTTCTGCCCTCCCCAGCCACGAGGAGCACTCTGGAAGCCTCCTAAAGCCTCTGCACGGCCATTTTGGTGAAGGGGGCAGGGTTTCAGGAGGCCAAAAATGCTGTATTCGGTGTATAAGACGCACCCAGATTTTCAGCCTCTTTTTTGTGGGAAAAAGATGTGTCTTATATTCTGAAAAATACGGTACCTGAAATGGAAGAAAAGCACAGAACAGCAGTTAAGTAAAGCTGGAGGGGACGTGGTAGTTCCAATATTTGAGGAGGTGCCACAAAAAAAGAGGGAGTCAATCTTTTTTCCAAAGCACCTGAAGACAAGACCAGAAGCAAGGGATGGAAACTAACCAAGAAAAGAAGCAATCTAGAATTGAGGAAAAATTTCCTGACAGAACAAATGTTTAATGGAACTACTTGCCTCCAGAAGTTGTGGGTGGTCCAACATTGGCGGTTTTTAAGAAGAGATTGGATAACCATTTGTCTGAAATGGTATAGAGTAGTGGTCTCCAACCTTGGCATCTGTAAGACTTGTGGACTTCAACTCCTAGAGTTCCTCAGCCATCTTTGCTGGCTGAGGAACTCTGGGAGTTGAAGTCCACAGGTCTTACAGTTGCCAAGGTTGGAGACCATAGAGTCTCCTGTTTGAGCAGAGGCTGGACTAGAAGACTTCCCAAGTCCCTTTCAACTCTGTTATTCTGTTATTCTGAAAGAAAGGAAACGGAGATGCCACCCATGGAATTAATTAGCCTGCATTTGTAAAATTTAAAGTAGGGTTACAGTGTAAAATCTTGGGATGGGCAATTTGATGGTATTGAGTTGCCTGTAGACCCTGAGTCCTCTTTATCACAATCTCTGGATCTCCCTCCAAACCACAAATGCAAAGATCAGGACATAATTTCTGTCTATTTTGAGATAGGAAATGTAATAAATGAAACTGCATTTAATTTAGAGCCAAATCATTTTTTAAAAGGCTGTCCTATCTTCACTTTTCTTAGCTCTTTTTTTTTTTCTTGTGTCCTTCTTTGAGGCTTTAATACTCCTGCCACAGCAGAGGAGTTTATTGTGAAAATGTCAGTTTACCAAGATGGCAAAATTAACTTGTTTGATTAGAAGAAAAAAAATGAGGAAAAACTTCTTTGAAAAACTATAAGCCTGATAGGTAATGAGCAAAAAAATGATAATGATGATTTATGATTTGGGTGACTAGAAAAGATGCAGATTAAGGAAGGGATGGACGTGATTTATCAAATATCTAGGAACGTGGCACGACAAAACCGTGCTCGACTAAAGCGCGCCCGATTAAACCGCTTCGCTGACGTCATCAACAGGGCGACAACAGCGAGCGCGGAGAAAGAAGGGCGCTTTAAATAGCGCTTTGAAAGCAAGCCGATTCAAGTTAAGGTAAGGGTTAGGTTTAGGGTTAGCTTTAGGGTTAGGTTTAGGGTTAGGTTAAGGGTTAGGGTTAGGTTTAGGATTAGGTTAAGGGTTAGGGTTAGGGTTAGGGTTAGGGTTAGGTTAAGGGTTAGGGTTAGGTTTAGGATTAGGTTAAGGGTTAGGGTTAGGGTTAGGTTAAGGGTTAGGATTAGGTTTAGGGTTATGTTAAGGGTTAGGTTTAGGGTTAGGTTTAGGGTTAGGGTTAGGTTAAGGGTTAGGTTTAGGGTTAGGTTTAGGATTAGGTTTAGGGGGTTAGGTTTAGGTTTAGGGGTTAATTTTAGGTTTAGCATTTACAGCGTGCTTCTGTCTCTGCGCTGTTGTCGCCCTGTGATGACGTCAGCTACGCGGTTTCGTCAAACGCGCTTTAGTCGAACGCAGTTTTGTGGTGGAACCATCTAGGAAAAGATTTCAGATACTTCAACATAAATTATTTCAGGAAATAAAGGAACAGCCATTTGTTGTTCGGTTAAGAAGGACGGTAGGTAGTGAACTGTTACAGAGTAGGTTGGAACTCAATGTTGTGCATTGTCTTTTTCTTGTGCGTTGTCTTTGGTTTCCTTCTTGTTTAAACTGTTGATTACCTGACATAAAACTCCTAATAAATATACATTTTAAAAAAAAGGCTTAGTGATCCTGCATTAATTCAGGTCACCTAGCAACCACATCTGAGTGTCCTTCTGTTTCTTTATTACTTTAGGATCCTGAGCAAGGACGCTCACAAGGCCCAAATTACAGACTGCTGCATCAATTCAGATTGCAAACTATTAGCTTCAGTATCACTGGATGGCACTCTTAAGGTATTATTGACTGGGTTTAGGGGAAGGGGCGGCACAAAGAACTGGATTTAAGCATAAATTAAACCGATAACAGCTTTTTCTCAATCTTGGCAATTTGATGGCATGTGGACTTCAATTCCCAGAATTCCCCAGCCAACATGACTGGTTGGGGAATTCTGGGAGTTGAAATCCCTACACCTTCAAATTGTCAGAGCCTCATTGTCTGAGAGGGGGCCTCATAATTTCAGGTTTTTAAGTTTATTTGTCTCAGTTTTATTATAATGTTCTATATGAAAGTCTGTATGGATTAACTTTCCCATTTGGCTCACATGACCTCAATAATTTATTAAAATGTGCTTTTTTATGTATATTTTTACCTCCTGTTCAAAGAGAGCTGCTTTCCGCCCGTTACAGATTGGGTATACATCTTGAGAGCAGTTCAATTATTACAGTGCCTACTTCTCTGTCAACAATTGCCCAACAGAACCATTATAGCTTCTCATACTTCAGGGGTTCATTATGCCTATATTCGGAACTGAGGGTAATAGTTGCAACAATTATAAGTGTGTTTGAATCTTGTACATTGATATGGCTATAGACTAATCAAATAATCATGCAGTGCCTGGAGACAGTAGAAATATGAGAAAGAACTGGAGAAGATAAACAAAATACAAAGACCTGCAAATAGAAATAGAATGACTATGGCAAAGGCAAACAAGGGTAGTATCAATAATAATAGTTCCAACTGAAGCACCACTTGAAAATGCCTTGGGTGCAGTGCCAAAACAACTGGAGCACCACTTGAAAACCAAAGGCATTGACAAATTTGACACCAATTGCAGAAGCTTTACTTGGAGCTGCTTCCATTCTGTGACAATGTCTATAACACCATCAAATGTCCAGATTTGCCTATCCCAGATTCTTGATAGGACTTGATAGGTAGACAAAAATGCCAAACCCAGACTGAACATCTGGCTGACTGTGATGATGATGATGATGATGATGATGATGATAATAATAATAATAATAATAATAGTGGGGCCCGACTAGTAACCAATGCCAAATCCGGTGAAACAACTGGCCGCTGTGATACAATTGCATAATAATAATCTGGTTAAGATCAGGAGCATTGAAAAAAGAAACAGAAGGCTTTATTTTGGCAGCTCAAGAACAAGCCTTAGCCACAAACTGCATGAAGGCCAAAATTCAACATGTTACCACCAACAACAAATGTCTCCTTTGTAATGAGAAAGACGAGACAGTTGACCACTTGATCAGTGGGTGCAGCAAAATTTCACAAACTGACTACCTACAATGCCAGGACCGCATTGCTAAGATCATTCATTGGAAATTGTGCCAAAAGTTTGGATTTGAGTACAGCAAAAACCACTGGGAACATCAGGTTCAGAAGGTTTTAGAGAATGAGAAAGTCAAGATCTTGTGGGGCTTCAAAATCCAGACTGACAGGCACTTGGCCCACAACACACCTGACATAACCATAGTTGAAAAGAAAAAAGTATGGTTCATTGACATTGCAATACCTGGAGATGCACGAATTGAAGATAAACAGCAAGAAAAAATCACAAAGTTTCAGGACTTGCAAATTGAAGTTGAGCGACTGTGGAAAAAGAAATCGTGTGTTGTCCTGATTGTAATTGGAGCCCTTGGAGAAATACCTAAAGGGCTACCTCACTATTTGGAAATTTTAAATTTATCAGACTTGAACATTCTGATTCTACAAAAAACCACCCTACTTGCAACAGCTTATATCCTCCGACATTACCTTAACAGTTCCTAGGTCCTTGGTTAGGACTCGAGCTACCAACCAACCCCAAAGGCGGTGAACCTCACCAAAGATTAAGCACATCATGATAATAATAATAGGTCCTTGGTTAGGACTTGAGCTGTTGAGCTACCAACCAGCCCCAAAGGCTGTGAATCTCACCAAAGATTAACCTAATAATACTACTACTAATTATAATAAAAACAGTGATACCTATTTTCATCGGGGCACTTGGTACTATGTCCAAGAATTTTATAAAACACATCAAGAAATTGCAGATTTCCGCAGTAACACCAGCGGAACTGCAAAAAACTGCGCTACTCGGAACAACATACATCTTAAGAAGGTGCTTGGTTGATACCTAGGATGCTGCCAGCAACCAGTATCAACATTAGCACCAGTCAATGGTATTTGTGATGTGCTTTTGAATGTTCAGTTGGCTGAGTTTCATGTTTAATGAATAAAGTATAAATTATAATAATATACCGTATTTTCACCCATATAACCCGCGGGTTATATGCGGTTTTTACATGCACAGCGCCCCCCTGCGGGTTATATGCGTGGGCGGGGTATACAGAAAATATTTTACACGATCGGAGGCTTACACGATCGGAGGCTTGCTTCTTTCTCCGTTTCTTCCCCCACCCCGATCTCAGCTGTTTCCTTCTCCTCCGTTCCTTTCCTCTTCCCCAGCGTGCGCAGGCTTCTTTCTCCGTTCCTTCCCCCACCCCGATCTCAGCTGTTTCCTTCTCCTCCGTTCCTTTCCTCTTCCCCAGCGTGCGCAGGCTTCTTTCTCCGTTCCTTCCCCCACCCCGATCTCAGCTGTTTCCTTCTCCTCCGTTCCTTTCCTCTTCCCCAGCGTGCGCAGGCTTCTTTCTCCGTTCCTTCCCCCACCCCGATCTCAGCTGTTTCCTTCTCCTCCGTTCCTTTCCTCTTCCCCAGCGTGCGCAGGCTTCTTTCTCCGTTCCTTCCCCCACCCCGATCTCAGCTGTTTCCTTCTCCTCCGTTCCTTTCCTCTTCCCCAGCGTGCGCAGGCTTCTTTCTCCGTTCCTTCCCCCACCCCGATCTCAGCTGTTTCCTTCTCCTCCGTTCCTTTCCTCTTCCCCAGCGTGCGCAGGCTTCTTTCTCCGTTCCTTCCCCCACCCCGATCTCAGCTGTTTCCTTCTCCTCCGTTCCTTTCCTCTTCCCCAGCGTGCGCAGGCTTCTTTCTCCGTTCCTTCCCCCACCCCGATCTCAGCTGTTTCCTTCTCCTCCGTTCCTTTCCTCTTCCCCAGCGTGCGCAGGCTTCTTTCTCCGTTTCTTCCCCCCCCATCTCAGCTGTTTCCCTTCTCTTTTACTCGTCGCGGGTTATATGCGTGGGCGGGTTATATGCGTGGGCGGGTTATATGCGTGGGCGGGTTATATGCGTGGGCGGGTTATACGGGAAATATTTTACACGATTCGGAAAACCCGCGGGTTATATGCGTGTGCGGGTTATTTGCGTGGGCGGGTTATATGGGTGAAAATACGGTAAATTGACAAAACCCTCAATTTTTTTACATTTTTTAAAAAAAATTCAGCTCTGGGAAGCTGCCCGAGGACATGTACTCCACCAGTGGGACTTCTCGTGCCCTTTGAACTGCGTGACCTTTCATCCAAACAGTCAGTTAGTGGCTGTCGGTGGATGGGACAGATCGGTTGCTGTCTTGGATACAAATGGAATGAGCAAGATCTCGGTGAGGTTGAGAGGGACTCGGTGTATAACTGGGAAGATGGATGATTGAGGAAGACATGTCAATCAATGGAACTGGCTCTGGGAGTCATGAGGAAGCAGTCAGTTGTCTTTGACCACCATTGTCTCTTGCAGGTCATGAAGGATCATGATTCCTCCGTCCACTGCATTTCCTTCTCTTCTACTGGGAAAGTTTTGGCGGCGGCTACTTTGGCTGGTTCCATCACCCTGTGGTCGTGGCAGGAGGCCATCATCCTGGGCTCATTCAAGGCTCACTCTGGATGCACCTCGGTGGCTCGGTTCCTTTCCAATGAAAAACTTCTCACAGCAGGAGAAGACTGCAAGGTGCAACTTTGAGCATAATGAATGAGGTTGAAGATTGATGGGAGGGACATAAGGGTTGATGAATTGGTTTGAGGCTGGTATTAGAAGATTCTATTGCACTTGTAATGTACCAATCTTGATTTCAATAATTTCAATTTCTGCTGGAACGCTCCAGATATAATGTATATATGTATGTATGTATGTATGTATGTATGTATGTATGTATGTATCAGTGGTGGGTTCTGGATCCCGTTGCAACCGGTATGCTGCAACAGGGCCACATGTCCAACATTGCCGAGCATGCTGCGCACACATGCACATCCACTGCCTGCGACACTCCAGCTGCTTGGTGGGGTGTTGCGCAGGTGCTTTAACTGCGTGCATGCAGGTGCGTAAATGGCCCGTTTTCTTCAAATATTGGTAAGGAAGGAGGGCGGCCTGGCGGGCCCTCCAAAGCACCGTTCTAGTACAGTGGCTGCTGCTTCCAGCAGGCACCAGTATGTACATACCGGGGCGTACTGCCCGGAACCCACCACTGTATGTATGCATGTATATACGTATGTATACATGAGAGAGAGAGAGAGAGAGAGATCTATATATATAGTTTAGCTCAGTTGCAGCAGGAACAAAAGAAGCTGCAATTCATTATGAAAAAGTCAGCTGTTAACATGCTTATATTGCCAAAAAACTATTTTGTTGAATAAACCTGCAACTTCGCAGTTGCTTTGTTATTTTAAAAAATCCAAATATTTCTTTGCAGTACTCCCAAAGTGAATATATAATTTGATTAAAATTATCAACAGTTCCTTAAAACCATTGTTTATTATTACTGTTAAAAATAACACTATAATACTTCAAAAACATTTAAAATCAATATTGGCTTCTGCACCACGATGAAATCAATAGTGCCTGTGTACTGTGAAGACTTTTGGTCCTTTTTCCCCAATAAAAATGGACTCAAGACTGAAATGACCTTGGATATAGGCAGCTATTAAAGCAAAATTCTGGGGGGGGGGGGAAAGATATAGATTAGATATAGATATAACTCAGGATGGTTTCCAATTAGTAATAATCTAGTGTAAACTTATGTAAATTCATCGATATAGATTACTTTATTGAGATTCTTCTCTCCCCCCCCCAACTCTCTTTATATATATTAATTAATAATTAAAAATGGTTTGTCATGAGAATAGAATAAAATAGAACAGAACAGAATTAAATTCTTTTTTGGCTAAGTGTGATGCACAAGGAATTTGTCTCCAGTGCATAAACTCTTGGTGTACATCTATGTAAATCAAGTGATAAATCATGATAATAAATAAAAATAAAATAAAGATAACAATAAAAGTAAGATCTACAAATATAAGCCCATACAGCTTTTCCTTTATAAAGAAGGCATTTGAAATACCCATAGTTTATGTGAGGGGATTCAAACTGGGTGAGGATTCTGAGATACCCAAAGAGCCCAGCCTTAGGACAAATTGGTTTCTAATTCACATTTTTCCAACTCAGAAACAGTCTACAATATGCAGAATCAGCTCATTTTCTAACCCATTCGTTCCACTGGAAACCCATTTTTCATTATTATTAAATACACACCCATTCCTATGAAATCCGATGTCGTCTACATTGAGATTTAGCCACAAATAGAACAAACCAATGAAATGTTGTCTAATTGATCATTGTGTCTTGATGCACAGGTTCAGATTAGCAAAGGACACTTGGGGCAATTTTGGACCACTTTAGGATCAAGAATTCTTTCCCCGGCCCTGTGCATGGCCTCAAACCTTGATGGAAGCCAACTGGCGGTGGGACACCATTCAGATGGCATCTGGATCTACAGCCAGCCTTGGCGTAAGACAATTATGGTTGGAAGTTTCTTCTGGAGGGGTGATGAAGTTTGATTAATTTATTATGGGGAACTGTGGCAAAACGTTCCTTCCTTCCTTCCTTCCTCCCTTCCTTCTTTCCTCCCTTCCTTCTTTCCTCCCTTCCTTCTTTCCTTCCTTCTTTCCTCCCTTCCTTCTTTCCTTCCTTCTTTCCTTCCTTCCTTCTTTCCTTCCTTCTTTCCTTCCTTCCTTCCTTCCTTTCCTTCCTTCTTTCCTTCCTTTCTTCCTTCCCTCCCTCCTTTTTGTTCATCTACTCCATTTATCTATATATCCATCCATCCAACCCCTCTTTCTCTCTCTCTGTCCTTCCTTCCTTCTATCCCTCTCTCCCTCTCTCCCTCCATTTCTTCTTTCCCTCCCTCCTTTTTGTTCATCTACTCCATCTATCTATATATCCATCCACCCAACCAACCCCTCTTCTCTCTCTCCTTCCTTCCTTCCTTCCTTCCTTCCTTCCTTCCTTCCTTCCTTCCTTCCTTCTATTTCTTCCTCCCCCCTCCCTCCTTTTTGTTCATCTACTCCATCTATCTATATATCCATCCATCCATCCATCCATCCCCCCATCCATCCCCCCTTCTCTCTCTCCGTCCTTCCACCCCTTAATTTCATCCCCAATTATTTGATGTCTGAAACAGAACATCAAGTGTTTATTACTTGAAGTGTAGAAACCGTATTTAATTTCTAGCCTCATGAATGGTCATCCTAATTACTGACTCTTTCAGCTGAAGTTCTACATGATGACCAATGTCCTAGATCCATGATGGTGGACCAAGGGCAAGGGGGCCACAGGGGGCACGCAGAACACTCTTTGTGGGCACGCCAGCCATCACCCCAGCCCAGCTCCTCTATGCATGTGCGCACGCCAGCCAGCTGCTCTTTGGGTGTCTTCCGTGCATGCGTGGAGAATGAGATACATGCGGGGAATGTGCGTGTGCATGCGTGGGCGGGCAAGGAACCAGAGCGGGGGTGCTTGCATTGCATTTGGGGGTTCGTATGAATGTGCACCCCCTGCCACCCCATTTTGGCCCCGGAAGGCCTCCTGCACCAATAGGTGAAGGGGGGAGCGGGGCGCATGCATGGGATGTGTGGACATGCACGAGGGTGCATGGACAGGGGGGTGCTCACATTGAATTTTGGGATTTCACATGCACTCTTTGGGCACTCGGCACCAAAAAAGGTTAGCCGTTCTGTTCTGACCTCCCTCGTCCTACACCAAAGCACGCTGAGACAAAGATACTTCAAGGATTTATTAACACACAGACAAGACCTTGGCAGCAATCCAGCACAGGCCATACATTGGCAGCAATCCAGCACAGACTAACCTTGGCAGCAATCCAGCCTGCCAAGCTAGCCACGAGAGTTCTCCAGCTCTAGTGAATACGTTGACTCCTGCAACGGGGCGTGTGCACAATTATTCCTTTTATAGTCTTGAGAGGAGCCTAATTACCACCAGTTGAGTGCAATTATCTCCTGTAACTGCGTAACTGTTCCTTACGCCTATTAGCTCTCCGTTGCCAGGCATCCAGGACCAACTCCCTTGTCTCCTCCCCACTGCTCCAATGCATGACATCACGATCACACTCCCTTGTCTCCTCCCCACTGGTCCAAGGCTCAGGCGCCTCCTGGTGGCCAACCAGCCTCTCTGCACCCTGCTTGGAGTCAGAATCCTGTCCAGGGTCCTCCACATTCTCCAGAGCCAACATAGGGCCCCTCCCTGTCGGAGTCTGGTGGCAGTTCCAATGGCTCCTGCTGGGCCACAACACATCCCCGTCCTAGATGAGCTGTCATTTGGGTCAAAAGAACTGAGTGGAAGCGTAATTTCCTGGCAAAAGTGCCCATTGGAAGAAGAGCCCAACCCACAGTTGTGCAAAGCCCCTCCTGGCCACGGCTGCCATCTGATGACTCAGGAGTCATGAGTCCAGGAGAACCCCCAAATTATGCACTGGTTCTATTTGGGGCAGTGCCCACTGCCTCCAAGACCAAAGGTGGCCAATTCTCCATGGACCAAAGGACCCCAAACCCAGAACCACTCAATCTTGCGGGGATTCAGTTTCCAAACCCATTGCTCCCTATCCAGCCCCTAACAAAGGGAGGGCTAATCTCTTTGTTGGCGTGTGCCAACCGCGTGCGCATGCACAAAACAGTGTGCACACTGGGTGCCCACCCATAATACAATGCACTCAACACCCCCTGTGCTCCAGGCTGTCTTGTGCATCCGTGTGCGACTCCCCCTGCGCAGCCTCTTTACCCGGGCATAGGATCCGTGTGACCGCTACGACCCGTTTTGGGCCTAGCAGGCCTCCCTGAAGCCTCCTGCGCCCAAAAACAGGGCATGGGGGGCATGCCACCCCTCCTCTCAATCCCCCTGCCCCCTGCACATGCACGCATGCTCCCCCACGCATGGGTGTCTCCTGCATGCGTCCTGGCTCCCCCCCCCACGCATGCCCAGCAGAGACCTGAAAATCATTTGGCCAGCGGGAGGGGTGTGTGCATGCGTGGTAGAGCTGAGCTGGGGTGATTGCTCACCTGCTCCCAGAGAGGGCTCCATGTGCCACCTGTGGCACGCCTGCCATAGGTTTCTCATCGCGGTCCTAACAGGCTCTTTGTCGCTAGAGTACGAAACTTTAGATAGTTTTTAAACTTATGTATGTTCTTTCATTCTTGTAGGCTTTCAGACAACCCCGGTTCATTTGCAAGGAAGCGATGTGGCCGTCTGCAGCCTGGCCTGGTTACACCATGTATTTTTGGTTGCGGGCCTCGGCGATGGGTCCCTTTGTGTCTGGAAGACTTTTGAGAGCAGCTCCAATTGCTGCCATCAGTTCAAGGCCCACGAGAAAGCTGTGATGGGCCTTGCGGTGTCTGATAAGCTGGTGGCTTCTGTCTCAGGTGAGTCCAGGGGGGGATTGCAGTGGTTTCTTTGAGGACTTCAAGAACCAGAAAGGGTTTGAACAAAGAAAGGGAGTCACTTGTGGGAGGATTCAATGGAATTGCAAGTAGCAGTATCTGGCTGAGCTCGTCTAGGCTTGATAACTAAGTAGGATTCAGCTTAGTTGGAACTTGGGTGGCAGGAAATCCCAGGTTTTTAGAACAGATTGAGGAGCCAAAAACTGCAGCAGTGATGGCAAACCAGCCATGTCGCAAAAGTGCTTTTTTCAGGAGGCAACTGGACTTCCTTGTTTTTGCTTTTGAAAACGTTTTGCTTCTCATCCAAGAAGCTTCTTCGGCCCTGACTGAATGGTGTGGAATGGAAGGATTTATATTCCTTGCAGATGGCTGGTAATTTGCATCCTTTTAGAGGGTCCTTGAAGCACTTGGAAGTTTATCTGGGTTGCCTGAGTGGTGTTCCTGATTCCTGTAGTCTGCAGTTTTTTTCCTCTGGAAATCCATTATTCCTACTCCCACACCATTCAAAGGGTGTTTATCACGAATTGTATAGCTTAAAAGGCTGTAGAGATTCTCACTCATCCAGGTCATGGTTGTCCCAAAGGGGCTTTTATGAGGAGGCAACTGAACGTTCTTGTTTTTCTTTTGAAGACGTTTCGCTTCTCATCTAAGAAGCTTCTTCAGCTCTGACAGGATAGAGGGGCATGGAAGGATTTATAATCCTTGCAGACAGCTGGTCATTTGCATCCTTTTAGAGGATCCTTGAAGCACTTGGAGGTTTATCTCTGTCCATAGGGTCACCTGAGAAGTTGCCCCTAATTCCTGTAGTCTGCAATTTTTTTTTCCCTCTGGAAATCCATTATTCCTACTCCCACACCATTCAAAGGGTGTTCATCCCAAATTGCATAGCTTAAAAGTCTGTAGAGATTCTCAGTCATCCAGGTCATGGTTGTCCCAAAGGTGCTTTTTTTTCAGGAGGCAACTGGACTTTCTTGTTTTTCTTTTGAAGACGTTTCACTTCTCATCCAAGGAGCTTCTTCAGCTCTGACAGGATAGAGGGGAATGGAAGGATTTATATTCCATGCTTCCAGGGCCTGTACGCTGCATTTTTTCCCCTCTGGAAGTCCATTCCTACTCCCACACCATTCAAAGTGTGTTCACCCCAAATTTCCAGAGGAATTTCAGAGGAAAAAATGCAGACTACAAGAATCAGGAGCATTATTCAGGTGACCCTGAGGACAGAGATAAACCTCCAAGCGCTTCAAGGACCCTCTAAAAGGATGCAAATGATCAGCTGTCTGCAAGGAATGTAAATCCTTCCATGCCCCACTATCCTGTCAGAGCTGAAGAAGCTTCTTGGATGAGAAGCAAAACATTTTCAAAGAAAACACGAAGTCCAGTTGCCTCCTGAAAAAAGCACCTTTGGGACAATCATTACCTAGATGACTGAGACTCTCTACAAAACTTTTAAGCTATGCAATTTGGGATGAACACCCTTTGAATGGTGTGGGAGTAGGAATGGATTTCCAGAGGAAAAATTGCAAACTACAGGAATTAGGGGCAACTACTCAGGTGACCCTGAGGACAGAGATAAACCTCCAAGTGCTTCAAGGACCCTCTAAAAGGATGCAAATGACCAGCTGTCTGCAAGGAATATAAATCTTTCTGTGCCCCACCATCCTGTCAGAGCTGAAGAAGCTTCTTGGATGAGAAGCAAAACATCTTCAAAGAAAAACAAGAAAGTCCAATTGCCTCCTGAAAAAGCATCTTTGAGACAACCATGACCTGGATGACTGAGAATCTCTACAGACACTTCTATGTTCCAAGAAAAATTCCATCAAATCACTTAGGAATTTAACTTAACTTCAAGGAGGCCTCACTTTTCTTCTTTTGGTGAATAGAGATATTTGTCTCATTTAGTTACAAATTTGTGATAACATGAGGAAGGAAGAACCTCACTGTTGGTAACACAAACCCTACTTTCTCCTGTGTGCTGCTCCGGGAATCCAATCATGGGTTAACTTAGCCTTCTAGCCTTGAGACTGAGTATGCAAATATCAAAGTTACGCCTCCTCTGACTGGACTTCCGTTTCCTCTCCAGTTCTTATTACTCAGTCAAGCCTACGAGACTTATTTTCAACGCTCTCTTGATTAATTGCTAATATTTCAAGATTAAGGATGAATTTACTTGGTTCACTGTGGATTTCTTGCTGGATTGGAGGTAAAGCGGCAGATTGCTGCCAGCCGATTCCTCCCTCGCTGTTTCCCTTAAAGGGATATCGGATCGCTACAGCTGGAGTGGGGCGTTCTCCGCCTGCCCTCCCTTAACATCAGCGCGCAAGGAAGCTGAGTCTCCCAGCGCTGCTCTCCACGCCGGATAGCACCCGCCCGCGAGCGCGGTCAGATCCGAGGCTTTGGCTTGTCGGAGCGGGTCTCCCCCCCTCCCCGCCTCCCTCCTTTGTGCCCTCGCTGGAGCGGCTGCCGGAGGATTACATGAATCGGCTGTTTGGGAATTTCCCCTGCGGTTCCTTTGAATTTCGCGCCTTTGATGCCGGTGACCTTATTTGGAAGCGCTTTTCACACATGCGCAGTAATGCCTGGGATGAGAAGGCAGATTTTGCCCGCGCGCTTGAGTTTGCGCACTGCTTCCGCCCCTCCCCTTTCCCTCACTCGAGTTTGCTGACTCAGGGAGGAGGTCGCTTCTCTTGGTCTCTGCTTCCACGTGGCGTTCTTGGCGAGTGCTTTCAATTGCATTCCTTTGTTTCGCTGATTGAGCTCTTTCAAATTCATATCATGGCTGATCAATCGGTATTGCAAGGTACTGTCCGGCCAGTTTCTGAGCCCCGCTCCCCTGGCGAGGGAGGGGCCAGCCCTGGGCCTAGTAGGGCCGCGACCAGGGCCTCTACTAGCAGGCCTCGAGCCTCATCTACTGTTCGGGATAAGTCGCACAAGCGCAAAGACAAGGCCAAGGTTCCCCCCAAGGCATCTGGGGCTCCTATTTCTTCCCCTCCGGTTCTGATTCAGCAACCTGGGTCTCCGGTGAGGGTCGTTGAGCAGGGTTGGTCTCCTGATATTCAGCTTCCCCAGGGCCCTATTCCTGAGGTAGGGGCTTTCGGGCCTCGTTCCCCCCCAATTATTTCGGAGGCTAGTGGGGCTTCTCTTTGTTCACCTCCACGCGCTGGGCCCTCTGCCACGTTCACCCCCACAGCTGCAGGCCTCAGGCCTCTGGAGGGCCAGGATTTGGGCCTTTCTGCTGAATTCTACAGCATGATCTCAGAGGCTATTTCCAGAGGGGTGGATGCGGAATTAGCGCGTAGATCCCAGGTCTCCAGGCCTACTCTGGCCTACTCAGGCCTGGCTCCCCAAGCAGTACAAGGGGATTCTTCCATTCTGCAAACTGATCCTCCTTCCCCTTTACACTCTGTGTTTAGCGCACAATCTCCCTTAGTGGAGGAAGGTGAAATCCAGGATAGGGAACTCTCTGGTGACGAGGGCCTTCCTGTGGACCAGCCTCCGCCCCCTGGGCTTTTCAGGCACACTCTTTTCAAATCCCTGCTATATAAGGCCAAGACTACCACCCACATGGGGGAGGCAATTTCTGCAGAAAGTGCTGCTGTGGGCCTGGATGCCACCGAGCGGCTCTTTGCTGAGCAGGTGGCTCTGCAAGATTTTATTCCATCTCCCAAGCTTTTTCTTGATTTAATCCAAAAGCAGTGGGATGAGCCGACCGCAGTTAAGCCCCCTGGGTCTGGTGATAGGAAGCTTTTCACATCTTCTCCAGAGTTGGAGGCCCTCCTGCAGTTTCCCA
The DNA here is from genome assembly GCF_051295495.1 of Thamnophis sirtalis. Lineage (NCBI taxonomy): Eukaryota > Metazoa > Chordata > Lepidosauria > Squamata > Natricidae > Thamnophis > Thamnophis sirtalis. Next base: position 125,673,302 of record NW_028261384.1, read on the forward strand.
CAGTGGATGCTCCCATCGCTGCTCTTGCTTCACCGGCGTTAATTCCTTCTGAAATTTCGGAAGGATTGAAGGCCGAGGACCGCAAGGCCGAATCGGTCCTTCGCAAGACTCATCAGGCAGCAGCATGGGCCTTGCGATCAGCCACTGCAGCTTCCTTCTTTAATAGGACTTCTTTAGTTTGGCTGAGACAACTACAGGAAAGGCTGGATCCGGAGGAACTGCGCCTCCATCAGGATGTCACCAAACTGATAGCGGCCCTAGAGTTTTCTGCCGATGCCACCCTTAGCGCGGCAAAGTTTGCATCCCGAGCCGTGGTTTCCAATGTGGCTTCTCGCCGTTTGCTCTGGCTCCGCCACTGGCAAGCTGATATCAAATCCAAGTGGCGTCTAGCATCCACGCCCTTTAAGGGCGGGGCCTTGTTTGGTTCAGTGCTGGATCCCATTCTCATTGAGACTCGGGACAGACGTAGGGTGCTTCCCTCCACAAGTGCCCGTGTGGCCAGAAGGCCACAGCCTTATGGTAGACGGCAGCCCTTTCGGTCTGGGGACTCGGGGTTTACCTCTGCCCCCTATGTCCCCAACTATACCAGGGGGTTCTCCCAGGCACAGGACCGTGGCCAGGACCGAGCCGGGGCCAGAGACAGGGGGCGCCAGCAGAGTCAGGCGCAGAGTAGACGATCATTCCGAGGAGCGGGCAACCGTTCCTTTCGCAGATACCGCTGACTCGCAGGAGGCAGGGCCCATAGGAGGACGTCTCTTGACCTTCGCCCACCGGTGGGCGGAGCTCACGTCAGACGCCTGGGCCCTTCAAGTAGTGAGTTTGGGTCTCACGCTAGAATTTCTATCCATCCCCCCGAGAAGGTTCATCAGGTGCCCTGTGCCCAGGTGCCCGTCGAAGCGGCGCCTTATGGACACCGAGATATTTCATCTTCTCACCATCAGGGCCATAGAGCAAGTTCCCAAAGGGCAGGGAGGCCTAGGGTTTTATTCCATCTTGTTCCTAGTACCAAAGAACTCCGGGGGATGGAGGGCAATCCTAGATTTGAAACAGCTCAATCAGTATATCAAATACCAAAAATTCAAAATGCACTCTCTAAAGAGCATATTGGCTTCCATCCGCCAAGGCGACATGATGACTTCCATAGACATCAAAGAAGCGTACCTCCATGTGCCCATTCATCCGGCACATCGGAAGTTCCTGCGGTTTCACTTCAACGGCCGTCATTATCAATACCGGGCCTTGCCATTCGGCCTCTCCTCGGCCCCGCGCGCGTTCACCAAACTTCTGGCAGTATTGGCAGCCTCCCTTCATTCAATTCCAATACGCATCAATTGTTATTTGGACGGCGTGTTGGTGCTGTCGTCCTCTCGAGATCAGGCCCTCCGAGACCTACGGGTCACGATGGACGCATTGCGGGACCATGGATTTGTCCTCAATCTGCCCAAGAGCCACCTGCGCCCAACCACGTCCCTCCTTCATCTGGGAACCACCATCAACTCGATGTCGTGCGAGGTTTTCCTGTCCCCGGAAAGAAGGCAGAGCATATACCACCTGGCGCATCATGCGCTATCCCATCGGCGAGTACCGCTGCTGTCGCTGTCCAAACTGCTAGGGAAGATGATCTCCTGCATCAGCGTGGTGCCCTGGGCCAGGTTCCATGCGCGTCCTCTCCAGTGGTTCCTGCTGCCCTTCCAAAGAGCGCATACCAGTCATTCCCACATCAAGGTGCAGCTCCCGGGCAAGGCCAGGCGGTCCCTGCATTGGTGGATGTCGTCCAGGCTCCTCAGGGGATGTCCATTCAAGGAGCCGGACCGCGTTCAAGTTACAACGGATGCCAGCTTATTCGGATGGGGGGCCCATGCCCTGGACAAGGTGGCCCAAGGTCGATGGTCGGATCAGGAGCTGGCGAACAGCATAAACTGGCTGGAGTTGCGGGCCATCCGTCTGGCTCTCCTGGAGTTTCGGGACATTGTATCTCATCACCATGTGTTAATCTTGACCGACAATGTGGCCTCCAAGGCTCACATCAACCGCCAAGGGGGAACGCAGTCCAGAGCTCTGATGCTGGAAGCGGAAAGGTTGTTCCATTGGGCGGAGCCCAGACTCTCATCGATTCGGGCGGAGCACATCTCGGGCGAAGCCAACACTCAGGCGGACTGGCTGAGCAGAGCGACTGTGGATCAGGGGGAGTGGCAGCTCCACCCCATTCTCTTCCAGGAGCTCTCTCGCCGCTTCGGCCTGCCCGAGGTGGATCTGTTCGCTCACCCGCACAACGCACAACTTCCCCGGTTTTACTCCCGATACCAGACTCCGGGGGCGGAGGGAGTAGACGCTCTACGCAGCCGTTGGCCGGCCGGCCTTCTCTATGCCTTTCCTCCTCTCCCGATCCTTCCGTCGGTCATTCAGAAGATCTTGACAGAACAGGCGGAAGTGCTGCTGGTCGCCCCAATGTGGCCCAGACGTCCCTGGTACGCAGACCTCGTCCATCTGTCCGTTTCGCGTCCTTGGAGGATCCCGGACGACAAGATTCAGCTCCACCAAGGGGCTCTCCGGCACCCGGGCCCTCAGCTGTTGCAGTTAGCCGTGTGGCACGTGAGCGGGAGATGCTAGCGGCCCTCCACTATTCGGACGAAGTCATTTCTACAATTCAAGCGGCCCGTCGCCCGTCGACTACCCGTATTTACGAGGCTACCTGGCAGGCCTTCTGCCGCTGGTGCCGACGCACCGGGGTCGATCCCATCAAAGCCTCGGTGCCCCAGGTTCTGGATTTCTTGCAGTCCGGCCTCAACAAGGGGTTGGCACCAAACACGCTTCGCCGTCAGGTCACAGCCTTGTCGACGGTGGTCGGGGGTGGCCAAGGCCGCTCCTTATCCCAGCACTCGCGAGTTCGAACCTTCCTTAAGGGTGCTTCCAACTTACGACCGCCGACGGTACATCGTTATCCCACGTGGGATTTGACCTTGGTTCTCAGGGCCCTTACAGCTGCCCCCTTTGAGCCTCTACATTCCATCAGCCTCCGCTTGCTGACACTCAAGACGGCCTTCCTGGTGGCCATAACATCGGCCAGGAGGGTGTCGGAGCTAGCAGCCCTTTCGGTTCGTGCGGATCTTTGCATCTTCCACCCGAACAAGGTAGTGCTTCGTTTGGATCCGACCTTTCTTCCAAAGATAAACTCGTTGTTTCACAGAACTCAAGAACTTGTCCTGCCGGACTTTTGTCCTCACCCGTCTCATCCGCGGGAGCGTCAGTGGCACCATCTGGATGTTCGCAGGGCTCTTCGTCGCTATGTGAAGCGCACGGCGTCGTTCCGAAGATCGGAGGCCCTGTTCGTCTCCTTCCAGCCATCTTCAATGGGACAGAAGGTGTCCTCCCACACCATCGGCCGATGGTTGAAAGCTTGCATTGCGTTGGCGTATGACTCCCACTCCAGACCGGTTCCAAGGCGAATCACTCCTCATTCCACCAGGAGTGCGGCCACCACAGCGGCCTGGGCGACGCAAGCGTCTGTAGAAGAGATTTGCAGGGCGGCCACTTGGGCATCCCCCTCGCCTTTTATTCGCCACTACAAGATTGATGTCTTCGCCTCGGCCGAGGCGTCCTTTGGGCGGAGAGTGTTGCAAAGGGTCCTTCCGTCTGCGGAGGAGCCTGACCAGCCTAGCTCCCGCCCTGGGAGTTCATTGCTTTGATATATCCCATGATTGGATTCCCGGAGCAGCACACAGGAGAATGACTGTTGTCTTACCTGAACGGTCCTTCTATGGGTGCTGCGAAGGGAATCCAAACCCGCCCGCAGCTTCGGCTGGTCAGGGCTCCGTTTTGATGTGACTCTCTGACTTGTTACTGACTGGACTTGACTCTGTAGTGCCGGATGACTTGCGGCTTGTTTGAGGATTGACATAATGATCCTTCGGTGGACTTCGTAAAAGAACTGGAGAGGAAACGGAAGTCCAGTCAGAGGAGGCGTAACTTTGATATTTGCATACTCAGTCTCAAGGCTAGAAGGCTAAGTTAACCCATGATTGGATTCCCTTCGCAGCACCCATAGAAGGACCGTTCAGGTAAGACAACGGTCATTCTATAGGTTTTGGTGGAGATGTGTATAGTTAGAATTATGTTGGAGGGGGTGTTGTGTACAAGCGGGTTTATTTTTTATTTCAATGGCAACTGGATTACTCTTTAAGATCCCAGCTTGGATCTTAAAGTCCTGGCAGTCAGTTGGTTTTCTCGATCCTTCTAATTCGAGCCAGACTCTTTTCAGGAGCAGAGATGAATTATGCAATCTGGAATGAAATATTTGCGAAAGGTGTCTCTGGGTGTGTTCAGAATGCTTGTTTTTAATTACTAAGTCACCCTCCCACTTTTTTTTTGTTTAGTTTTTGCAACCCAGTTTTGCAATAAAGAGGCAGTGCTTGTAAGAACAATACCACCTCGGGAGGGAGGAGAATGGGGTTTATATTTGAGTTTAAAGTATCAATATCCAGGTGATTGTGAGGTTAGAAGAAGGAGATGTTGAAAGAATTCACATGTTCTGTGAAACCACCAAAAGAAATATATTGCCCTAACTTCTAAGTTACTGTTCTGACCAAGGCTTCCCAAGAACATGAAACAAACTCCTTGTCCTGACAAAAACCCCTTTTATTAATTTGCTGTGAATTCTGCTCATTCACGTCCAGCAAAGTCTTTCAAAGGAGGGTTTACAGTCCCAGACCTTATCTGACTTGGAGAGCTGACAGCCGATATCTGCAAAACTCGGCAAGGAATTCCAGAGAGTCACAAACCAATTAAGCGAATTAATTGTCTCCTGCAAACTCCATTCCACCTTTCGTTCCTCTTTTATTTCCTCTGGGAGGGGCCATTCATTGTCCAACAAGTCAGCCCCTGTTCTTTAGCTGTTCCCTTCGTCTGGCAACTCTGCGCATGCGCACACTGGGAACAGGCTCCAGCTGTTCGTCTGCCTCACTGATATCTGACTCTGAAGGCAGCTGATAACCTGCAAATGGGCCTGGTCCCATCTCTGCCTCCAATGCGGAGCACTTTCAGAGCCTTCCCCAGACTCCAGGACTGACCAATGTCCCATCACAACTTCCTCACTGTCCGAATCTACTGCCAGCTACACTGGCCGCTTGTGTTCCACAACAGTTACAAATCTATTGACTTGTCTTCACTTTTACTTTCATCTATATATTTCTTTTTTCCAGATGATTTCACCGTTGGGCTCTGGCTTTCAGAGACCCTGAGACCAGGACCTGCCTTGCAAGCCGGCATCTCACCACTCTCCATCCTCCGTGGTCACACTTCTGGGGTGACCTGTTGTTCCTTCAGCCTTGACGGCAACTATCTTGCTACCGGAAGCAAAGACCGGGTAAGGTTGCCCTATGACCTTAACCCAAGGGCAGAATAACTTTAGCATGTGACAAAGAAGGTGGGAGGAGCTTCTGGGCTACAGCTTCCCTGTCACACCTAATTCCAGTCCAAGAATATTGGTGCATTCATCAGTTGTGCAGTGGGATGGTGAGGCTCCATCTGCTAACAAATGTCTGCTGGAGTGGTTTGCTCACCTGGTCACCTGCTTAGAATCCCTCATAGCCTACATATTAATCTTTCTGGCCTATGAGAAATGGGTGCCTAAGAAAGTAGGAAGAAGGAGACTGGAGGCTAAAACATAAAAAAAAACAGTTGCTGGAACTGAGTATATCTAGTTTAATGAAAAGAAGGACTAGGGGAGACATGATAATAGTGTTCCAAAGTCTCAGGGGCTGCCACGAAGAAGAGGGAGTTAAGTGATTCTCCAAAGCACATGAGGACAAGAAGCAATGGGTGGAAACTAACCAAGGAGAGAAGCAACTTAGAACTAAGAAATTTCCTGACAGTTAGAATAATTAATCAGTGGAACAACTTGTATCCTTATCCTTATCCTTATCCTTATCCTTATCTCTTCTCTACTCTACTCTACTCTACTCTACTCTACTCTACTCTACTCTACTCTACTCTACTCTACTCTACTCTATTCTTATTCTACTCTAATGTACTCTATTCTTATTCTACTCTACTCTTATTCTATTCTACTCTATTCTATTCTTATTATACTCCATTCTTATTCTACTCTCCTCTTATTATACTCTACTCTACTTTACTCTATTCTTATTCTACTCTACTATACTCTATTCTTATTATACTCTACTCTTATTCTACTCTACTCTACTCTATTCATATTCTACTCTACTCTATTCTTATTATACTCTACTCTATTCTTATTATACTCTACTCTATTCTTATTATACTCTACTCTACTCTATTCTTATTATATCTACTCTACTTTATTCTTATTCCACTCTATTCTATTCTTATTCTGCTCTACTCTATTCATATTCTACTCTACTCTATTCTTATTATACTCTACTCTATTCTTATTATACTCTACTCTACTCTTATTATACTCTACTCTACTTTATTCTTATTCTACTCTATTCTATTCTTATTCTACTCTATTCATATTCTACTCTACTCTATTCTTATTATACTCTGCTTATTTAGAAGGCAAGATATGGAATGTGGTGAAAAAAAGTCTGTTTGATAACAAATGAATAGAGCAAAAATGGCTACAATTCTTTGCTTTGAATGTGTCTCCTCCCAATCTCAGGCCTTGTTTCTATGGGATGTAAGGGACCCTCTTCAGAAGGCTCCCTCTCTCTTGCGCTCCCTGCTTTTCTGCCACCAGGACTGGATTTCCAGCTGTGCTTGGATTGGCACCATGTTGGTGAGTGTGGAGAAATTCACAGAGCATGAACTTCTGGGCTCCTGAGGAGGAGAATCCCCAAGGGGCTGGGTTAGTTATTGTCATTGACCAAAAAGGAGGATCCGCCATCTTGCCATTGGCATAACATTTGCAAGTCCACTGTTGTGAATCACTAGGAAAAGAGGGCCAGGCTAGAAACCAGGAGACTCTTGAGTTCCAGTCCCGCCTTAGACATGAAAACTGGCTGTGTGACTTTGGGCCCATCACTTTACCTTAGTCCCGTTCACCTCACAGGGTTGTTGTTGTGGGTAAGATAGGAAGAGGAAGAAGTATTAGGTATGTTCATAGCCTTGAGTTATTTTTAAAAATGGAAATAAATCTTTTAAAAAAATGTGTGGCAGATGGGAACTTTCCTCTGAGTCCATCAAAGAGGTAGCACTCTCTTACCATTAATGTCTTCAGCCAGCCCGGATTTCCAAAAAGAAGAAATAAAAGAAGTAGCGAAGTGCCCCAAGGAGAGCTTGCTGACTTACCCATATGCGGCTTTCCGAGAAAGAGAGAGAAGAAATGCAGAGACAGAGAGAGAGTGAGAGAGATACAGAGGGAGAGAGAGAAAGAGTCATAGAAAGAGAGGGGGAGATCGGCTGATGGGCAAGGGTCTTTGGTGAGGGCTTTCTCCGAGCCTGACCTCTAGGGTGGGTGTATGAGGTTTGGTGGGGCCAGCTCCTTTTTCCCGCTGTCCTGAACCACTTAAAGCTGTGGCTGGGCACTGCTGGCACATCCCACTTTCTGATGTCCCCTCCCACTGGATCTCATTTCCACCCCATCAGCCCTTGTGTTAGTGAGGCTGGCGTCGGTTGCAGCTGGACCAGGGTAGTGTCTCGGGGCAAAGAGCAGGTTGTGCATCTCCCCAAGTGACCGAGGCACGCCCAGCACCAACAAGGGCCGGAAGAAGCTCCACAAGAACGAGGCACTGGAGAATCAGGCTGCTTCTCCATCCTCTGCCGTCGCCCTTACCTTCTCAGGCCAGGCGAAGGAGGAGAGGGGAGGGCAAGTGGCGGGTTCAGCCAGTGATGAGACAGGGAGCCGCAGCAGAGGGCCCAAAGAGACACAAGCAGCTCCAGAGCCGGGGGTTGCCGACACCTGGTCTAGTGTAGGGGTGTCAAACTCGATTTCATTGAGGGCCGCATCAGAGTTGTGTTTGATCTCGGGAGGGGGGTTGTATTCAGCCCGCAGGCCTTGAGTTTGATGCCCCTGATCTAGTGGTTAGGGTGCTGAACCTGTTGAACTGAAGGTTGGCAGTTCGAGACTCAAGTACCATGTGACGGGGTAAGGTTGCTTTTGGGGGGGGGGGTCATTCTTATATAAGGTATATTGGAATTGGTGACCTTTTGAGAACAGTAGGTAGTGAAATTTCATTTTAATGTATGCCAATTAGTGTACATTTAAAGTGACCATAAAGTTATTCTAAGTCCTGTTCTAGCTCCAGCTCCTGAAAACTTAACAGTTTGAAAGCATGCAAATGTGAGTAGATAAATAGGTACCACTTAAGTGGGAATGTAACAGCGTCCATGAGCCTCGGCTTATAGTCATGCTGGCCACATGACCACAGACGTGTCTTCAGATAATGCTGGGTCGCTCAGCTAGAAAACAGAGATGAGCCCCGTCCCCCAGAGTCAGACACCTTCAAAAAAAAGGGGGGGGGCTAGACCCAGAAAACTACCATATTTTTGGGAGTATAAGACGCACCTTTTTCCCACAAAAAAGAGGGTGAAAACCTGGGTGCGTCTTATACACTGAATACAGCATTTTTTGCCTCCTAAAACCTTGCTCCCTTCACCAAAATGGCCATGCATAACCTTTAGGAGGCTTTCCGAGTGTTCCTGGGTGCTGGGGTGGGCAGAAATGAGCGAAAACCAGGCCAGCTTTTTTGCTCATTTGTGGGGGCTTCCACCTCCCAGGGGCACTCTACAAGCCTCCTAAAGGGCTATTCTGCATTTCTAACTACTCTTTCTGACCCTTGTTCTTTTGGCAACAGCTCTCTGGCTCCAATGATGGTACCGTTTGTCTCTGGGATATGACAACTAACGAGTGTGTCCAGAAATTCCTGGGGCACCAAAGCCCAATCTGTGGAATCACAACTGAGGTAAGGGGATAGGCCAAAGGTGGAGCATTTTCAAAGGATGATTCTGCAGAAAAATCAAATCCAGAAAACACTCAAAGATAACCGATTCAGCTGGATTCATTAACTTCTTTTTATACATAATAACAGATGACTAAATGTACAATACCAATAGTAGAATCTTTCAATGTGATAGAAGTTACAGGCAGAACACAAGCAGGAGAGAACATTTTCATCTCAGAGTTCAGAATGTTTCAGTTTTTATTCTCAGTACAGACTCAGATTTGTTTAAGCTCCCATTGGCTGACTTAGTTGCTATGCCTATTCATTGGCTGGCCTTGTTACCATGTCTTTCCCAGTCATGAATATTCCAACAGATTCTTTCCTAAATATGTCTTTGCCTCTCCTCCACATTTCAGTGATTCTATAAAACAAAACGACAGAATTTGAACCCAGAAGGGAACCCATTGAAAACTCTGTAAAGAAGCGCAAAGAGTTTAGAATTGAAAATCACTTTTGGGGGGATTTGAAAGAGGCGATTTTGATCTCTCCAGAATTGATCCAAAATTCTTCTGAGCTCAGAGAAGTTGTCCTGAGCTTGATGTGATCCCTTTGGGAGCAGCATCGGAACACTTTCTGTAAAGTCTTCCGACGGCCTCTTTCAAATTCAGAACGAGCCATTTTGAGGTTCAAAACATTGTGGGCGCTTCTAGAATGCTGTCTCTGTGGATGAGGGTGGAAGAGAAAACAGCTTTGCATTCAAGGTCATGTTTAGGGGGAAAAATAAATAGTGCCTTGGAGAAAACCTGAAAGAAACAGAGATAGGGATAAAAACATTTTAACGATGCTTAACCTTTAAGGACTGAAATTGGCCTGAAATCGTTATTTGCAATTAGATTTGCTATTTTGTATAATCTTCACAGTTCCAGGTGTAAAAGTGAGCTTGTATGGTGAGATGGGCGGCAACAAATTGAAGGGAGGGAGGGAGGGAGGTATGGGATGTAGGATGGGTTCTGGCTATCACTACTACTGGTTCGTTCAGGGACGCAATGCGCACTCACATGCACAGTGCAATAAAAATTGCTCTGCGCATGCCCTGAAGGCAAAAACAAGATGGCGCCGCCTACGGTGCCACCAAGGGAACCGGTTCAATGGTGTGGCAGGCCTGGGTTGCTGCCAGTTCCAATGACTCAGGCCGGCAAGATACTACCGGTTCAGCCGAACCAGGCCGAACCAACAGGAACCCACCTCTGATGGGATGGGATGTGTTGAATGAATGAATGAGTATTATATTGTATCTAGCTCAACCAGAAGCATCTTCCCAAGAGTATAAGAAAACTAACATCATCTTTGAATGTTCAGAAAGTAATATTGTTATTGCTGATAACTAATATACAGGTAGTCCTCGACTTACAAAAATTTGTTTAGTGACCGTTTGAATTTAACAACGGCACTGAAAAAAGTGACTTATGACTATTTTTCACAGTTATGTCCATTGCAGCATTTCCATGATCACGTGATCAAAATTCAGATGTTTGACAACTGACTCATATTTATGACGGTTGCAGTGTCTCTGGATCACGTGATCCCCTTTTCCGACCTACTGACAAGCAAAGTCAATGGGGAAGCCAGATCCATTTAACAACCGTGTTACTAGCCTTAACAACTGCAGCCTTAACAACGGTGGCAAGAACGGTCATAAAATGGGTCAAATCTCAACAACTTAGCCTCACTTAGCAACATAAATTTTGAGTTCAGTTGTGATCGTAGGTCGAGGGCTACCTGTTCTTGTACTTTTGGGAGGACGCTGTTATCATTTCCAGCATTTAGTGTAGAATTGGCATAGTAATTATTTCTGTTGACTGTGGCTCATTCATAGCAGATTCTTGTTAGTGTCAGCCTCTCCTTGACTTGCTTACTATCGGCTGCCATAGAAACAGGGAGGGTGGGGGCACGGTATTTGGGAAGGGAATTATATGGTACTGGAGGAATAGGTAGAAGAGAGTTTTGTTCTCACCATCTTCTGTGTATGCTGATGTTTGGTCAAGGCCAACCGTCTCGCATACCAACCTAATGAGGCCTTTTGAAGATGCACCCCACATGACACCTTAGGGAGTTGCAGATTGGACACTGGGCTGGGGTAATTGGAGGGAGGGGGCTGGGTAATCATTTGATATGTACTTGTTCGTGCCTTTTTGGCTTAGATTTTGCTTTCCTTTCGCTGTATTTGTATTTGTATTTGTATTTTATTATTTGTATGCCGCCCTTCTCCGGGAGGACTCAGGGCGGCGAACAATTCAAGGGGGAAAAAAGGGGGGGAACATAAAAGACAAAATACAAATAATAAAACTAGACAACAGTCGCACAACCATACATGTCGAGAGGGGAGGGAACTCATCACCCCCAGGCCTGCCGGCAAAGCCAGGTTTTGACGGCTTTTCGGAAGGCCTGGAGAGAGGTGAGGGTCCGAATCCCTGCGGGGAGTTCATTCCAGAGGGCCGGAGCTGCCACAGAGAAGGCCCTCCCCCGGGTAATAGCCAGGTGGCATTGGCTGGTAGATGGCACCCGGAGGAGGCCAACCCTGTGAGATCTAATGGGTCTGTGGGAGGTAATTGGCAGCAGGCGGTCTCTCAAGTACCCAGATCCAATACCATGAAGGGCTTTATAAGTTACGACTAGCACCTTGAAGCGTATCTGGAGACTGATCGGTAACCAGTGCAGCTGCTATCTTTTCATAACCAGTAAAAGTATCTTTAATTCCATGAACAATGGAGTTGGGAGTTTTCTTTCTTGGTTATTAATGGAGGCACACCTGACAGTCTATTGATCCTTTTGCCTCATTTTAGCTGTCTACTCCTAGCTTATTTAACTGGGTCATTACTTCCTAAATGAGTTCGGCTGTGGGACATTAGTTCTCAGCATATTCAACTAATATTCTGGTGGGGTCTTCTGAGAATTGTGTTTACCCACCGCTCTGAAGGATACTCCATTCTGTGTTGCAGCCAGCTGCAAAACCGTTTGCATGTTCCCAGCCAATCCCACAGAGCAGTTGCTACACATATATCATGACTGTAACTATGCCTGACCATGCTTCTTGTTTTATTTCCCTGAACTCTTCCCTTTCTGCATCCTTGCACACAGAAAGACCATGTCATCTCCATGGGCAGAGATGGGATGCTGATAACATGGAACCTCCAGGGAGTGGAAGAAACTCGCTTCTTGGCTCACCCGAGCCAGACCAATCACTGCACTGGCTTCAGGGATCCATGTAAGAGATTTCTTGGCACTGTTTTGCAAAAAACATGACTCTGTTTTGGAAGACAGGGACTGGGGAGGAGGTGAAAGTCCTGTCTGCATTGTTTACCCTGTAATGCAAATGAATCTTTGGTTGTGTATATTTTTATATCGGGGTTTAATTTTGATACAGATGATGCTTCCATTTGTGAAAATATACATTAAAACATGCTTAAATTTGATCAAGCCATCTTCCCTTAAGCCCAGAGACAGAGAGAGACAAAAACATTACATTCTGATCTAGTGGTTAGACCTCATGGTTAATGCACAGGGCTAAAAACAGGAGACTGTGAGTTCTACTCCCACCTTAGGTATGAAATGTGTCTCTCTCAGCCCATCTTACTGTTCTGGCCTAGGCTTCCCAAAAGCATGAAGCAAACCGCTGATTCTGACAAAAACCCCTTTTATTAATTGACTGTGAATTCTGCTCATTCACATCCAGCAAAGTCTTTCAAGGGAGGATTTACAGTCACAGACCTTATCTGGCTTGGAGAGCTGACAGGCTGATATCTGCAAAAGTTGTCAAGAAGTCTCTGAGAGTTATGAACCAATTAATCAAACTAATTGTCTCTTGTCTCCTGCAAACTCCACTCCCGTTTTGCTCCACTTTTATTTCCTCTGGGAGGGGCCATTCACCGTCCACCTGTGGCCTTGCTCCCAAGTTAGCCCCTGTTCCTTAGCTGTTCCCTTTGTCTGGCAACTCTGCACATGCGCACACTGGGAATAGGTTCCAGCTGTTCCTCTGCCTCACTGACGTCTGACTCTGAAGGCAGCTGTGGCCCCCTCTCTGCCCTCGACACAGAGCCCTCATCAGAGCCTTCCTCAGACTCCAGGATTGGCCCAGGTCCCTCCCCAACCTCCTCACTGTCCGAATCTGCTGCTAGTTCTGCTGGCCTCTGGCGGACCACAACCCTTATCTCACAGGGTTCTTGGTGTGGGGAAAATAGGAAGAGAAAAGTGTGTTGGATACATTCGCCGCCTTGAGTTATTTATAAAAATTATAAAGGCAGGATAGAAATAAATAATCTTGCAATGAAGTTGAAGAATTAAAGGAATTAAACAGGAGACATTGTCGTAGAGTATTTGGATGTACCCTTCCCATTGGTTACTCGCTGTGGAGTTGGTATGAAAGACTTCTGTTTTTATCCTCCGCAGGGCAGAAAGACTTTATGTTGGCTGCAGCTGGTGCTGATGGCACCGTGAAAATTTGGAGACCCTTAACAGTAAGAAAGGAGGGGAAATCTTTTATCTTTTTTCTTTTAAAGACCTGTGGCTGTTGCACAGTACAAATAATAGGGATCAGTTCTTCCAGGAACACTCTCTCTATAAAAATGTGTGTGTGTGTGCGTGTTTGTGTTTGTGTGTTCAAGCATAACACTGGAACATCTCGAACAATTTCAACCAAACTGGTATACAGATGACTTACTTTCTGGATAAAAATACTGGGCAAGAAAAACACTCTTAATACCCTTTCGGAGGGGAGGTGTTCTGTTAAGATACAGCCTTTGTGCCTTAATGGCTTCTACTGTACAGTGCAGTGAAGTTGCTATGGTAACGGCTTCAAAGTACACCACAAGGGGGAAAATCCAACATTAGAAATTACATTTGGTCCGGATATTTCCCCCCTGTGAATAAATACCCAGGCAACGCCAAGTTATCGACTAATTTGAAATAAAATTAGGTTACAACTTGAAAGTTGTACTGTTGATGCATTAGAAATTATTGGCCGAAATGCCAGAATTTAATTTTACTGGTTAGAGTTAGGGTTAAGGTTTTTATTTTTCTTGTCAACCCCCCAAAATTAAATTACTTAAGGTGAATGACCATATAAATCTTTTAAATACAATGCAGATGTAAACATTTATTTTTCTCCAGTTTTTTTACTCGCATAAGAGTAATATTGCCTTTTATCGCATGCCTTTTATTAATTCCTTTCTGGTTATTTGCAGATTGAACAACCTCAAGTCCTTGTCGGACACTCTGCTTCTGTCTGTGCGGCTGCTGCTACCTCATCATCATTCCTGACCATCTCCAAAGACAAGTCAGTCCGCATATGGGCCGTCCCTAAAAATGATGGTAAGTAGATGGGTGTCATGAATCCGACTAATGAACCCAAGCAAATCAGAACTCTGAGGCTAAGGCCTCCCTCTAAGAATGCCTTTATTGGGTACATCATATCAGCATGATCAAATGGAAAATCAACTCCAAATGTTTCCCGCGGTTTCAGAATAATTAAAATGGGAAATAACTCCCTCCCCAAAAGTCACAAGTCATGTCAGCCAACTCCTCCACGTCTCTATTCACCATCTGTAAAGATGACCTTGGTTGCCATGAGAAAGTTCTGTGTTTTGTCTAGCAACACATTTCTTCCTCCCTCCTCCCCTCCCCACTCTGTATGGCAACTGAGGAATAGAGAATTGGTTTCTGCCAGGTACGATTAGAAGTTGACAGAGGGATCTCCCCTATTGACTGAGGAATACCTGGAAAATATCAAATATAGATAGGTTAATTTCCTATTACCCCCACCCCTCCAATCCAGGGGTGGTATTCACTTACCTTCCCTACTGGTTCGCAAATGTGAGTGCACACTCAGCTGTCCATGCATGCACTTTAGTTGAAAAAAGGGCCTAAATGGGATGCCATAGAGCTGGGGCAGTTGGGAGGGGCCACTCGTGATTTCTGCTACCGGTTCAAGTGAAGCGGTCTTAACAGGTAGAATACCACCTCTGCCCCAATTACCAGGTGGTTCCTTTGGCTTCTGGGGATAATTTTCATGGAATTTCCTGACTAACTTCTCTGCTCTAACATTCCTTCACTTTACCCAAGTGGCTTCTGACGGGGTAATCTTTCCGCTGCACGAAGTATTGCAGTTTTCCCTTATAAATGAAGAGGGTAATCCTTCTACATGATCATGGTGATATGATGTAAGAATAAAGAGGGAAACCTTAGCCTCAGAGTTCTGATTTGCTTGGGTTCATTAGTCAGAATCATGACAATGGATCTCCTAAAACTGGGGTCTACAACCTTGGCAACTTTAAGACTTGTGGACTTCAACTCCCAGGATTCCTCACCCAGCAAGCTGAGGGTCGAGCAAGCATCAAGCGGGCAGGCGGGATGAGCAAGCATCGAGTGGGCAGGCAGGGGCGGGGCCAGCCAGATGTCGCTACCGGTTTGGCGAATCAAGTCAAATTTCCCCTACCAGTTCGCCCGAACCAGTGCGAACCGGCTGAATACCAGCTCTGTTGGTGATTCCTGCCCTAAAAGACCCGGAACATTTCGAAATTTGTGGATTGAAGCAGAACAAGAAATAGAGGCAGAGAGAGAGATACGAGGGGGGTGGCTATCACTTATTCTTAACAATCACAATTGAATCCAAAATTTCTGCTACTAAGCAAAACAGTTATTAAGTGAAGTTTGCCCCATTTAACGACCTTCCTTGCCACCATCGTTAAGTGAATCACTGCTGAAAACTACAGTTTTTCAGCGAATCTGGCTTTTTCATTGACTTGTTGAAATGTTGCAAAAGGCAATCACATGACTCCTGGACACTGCAACTGTCATAAATATGAGCCAGTTGCCAAGGGTCTGAATTTTGATCACATGGCCGTGGGGATTCTGCAACTGTTGTTAAGTGTGAAAAGTTGTCATAAGTAATTTTTTTCTGTGCCGTTATAACTTTGAATAGTCACTAAAAGAATGGTTGTAAGTCAAGGACTACATGTACAAGTGGAGTTTCCCAACCTTGGCAATTTTGTGTGGACTTCAATTCCCAGCATTCATTTTTCCATAAAGAATCATGGAAAACAGGCAGGCTAGCAGTAATATCTACTCCCCACTCCAACAATGCATCCCAAAGAAATGTGAAAGAAATCCTCCAGCAATCTGAAAATAAGGATAAAAAAAGAGCACACTGTAGTGATTCACTTAACAACTGTGATGATCCCCTTAGCAACAGTGGCAAAAAAAAGGTTGCAAAATAAGGCAAACCTCACTTCACAGCTGTTCTGCTTAGCAACATGAATTTTAGACTCAATTGTGGTCATAGGTTGAGATCACAGGTAGTCCTCGGCTTACAACAGTTCATTTAGTGACCGTTCAAAGTCACAATGGCAAAAGTGACTTATGACCGTTTTTCACAGTTCCCCATGATCACGTGATCAAAATTCAGATGCTTGGCAATTGGTTCACACTTATGACTGTTGCTGCGTCCCGAGGTCGTGCTATATCCCCTTTTGTGACCTTCTGCCAAGCAAAAGTCAATGGGGAAGCCATATTCCCTTAACAACCAGGTGACTAACTTATCAACTGCAGTGATTCACTTAACAACAGCTTGTGTCAAGAAACGCCGTATAATGGAGCCAAACTCACTTAGCAAGTTCTCACTTAACAACGTAAATTTTGGGCTTAATTTTGATGGTAAGTCAAGGACTACCTGTATCTCACCAGGCTCAAGGTTGACTCATCCTTCCATCTTCCCGAGGTGGGTAAAATGTTGGGGGCAAGAGGCTGACTCTGTAAACCCCTTAGGGAGGGCTGCAAAAGTGGTATATAAATCCAAGTGCTATTGCTATGAGCCTCGGTGGTGCAGTGGTTAGAGTGCAGTACTGCAGGGTACTTCTGCTGACTGCCGGCTGCCTTCAAATTTGCAGTTCGAATCTCACCAGGCTGAAGGTTGACTCAGCCTTCCATCCTTCTGAGGTGGGTAAAATGAGGACCCCTATTGTTGGGGGGCAAGAGGCTGTAAAATCGCTTAGAGAGGGCTGTAAAGCACCGTGAAGAGGTATGTAAGTCTAACTGCTTTGCTATCTGTATGTTTCTTTCCCTTCTCCACCACAGCTGACCCGGAATGCCTGCCTCCTCACCAGGGTGCTGTCACAGCTGTGGCTTGGTCTCCTGATGGGAAGTTGGCTGCTTCCGGTGGGGAACACGGTGACCTGATTGTCTGGCAAGGAGGAGAGATTTTGGGGATGGCAAAGGTAGGGCAGGTGTTCTGCACCTGTGTGCTCAAGTATATTTGGACCTTGGGAATAGCGCCTTTGGAGAACCTGGGGAAAGGAAGTTGTTCTGACCTAGGCTTCCGCAAAAAGCACGAAGCAGATCCCTGGTCCCGAGAAAAGCCCTTTTATTAAACGAATGTGAATTCCTCTCATTCACATTCAGCAAACTGTCTTTCAAAGGTGAATTTATGACCACTGACCTTATCTAGCTTGGGAAGCTGCCATGTAAATATTTTCCAAATGCAGTGATGTGCAAGGAAAGACTTGGCACAGAGTCTCTGGGATTCACGGACAGATCTGCACACTCCTGAAATGAATGAACTAGTTGTTTCCTGCTAAAGCCCACTCCCCTTTAACTCCTCTTTTATTCCCTATGGGAAGAGCTATTCACCATCCACCTGTGGCTTTACTCCCAAGTCGACCCTGATTTTTTAGCGGATCTTTTCTGACAGCTCTGTGCATGTGCACACTGGGAACAGGCTTCAGCTGTTCCTCTGTCTCACTGCTGTCTAGTTCCGAAGGCAGCTGGTAACTGTCGGATGGCCTTGGCCCGTCTCTGCCTCTGACGCAGAGCTCGTCCAAGCCTTCCCCAGACTCCAGGACTGGCCCGTGTTCCTCCCCAAACTCCTCATTGTCCGACTCTGCTTCCAGCTCTGCTGGCTGCTGGTAGGCCACAACAGAAGTGCCAACAGATTGAGTGCCTGCTTTCAATTGGTGTCTATTTTTTTTTAAATCTTCTTCCAGGTTGGCCCCTGGTGTATCAGTGCTCTTACTTTCCATTCTTCTCATACAATCCTTGTGGCTTGTGGTGGGATCAGCCTTTGGGATATAAGTGACAGCACGCAGAACGTCAAGGCAGTTAGGTAAGATGGAGCAAAACACTGTGGGGGGGGGCTGACTGTCAATCCCTTTCCCTCCTGGATTTATACGTGGGTCGCTCCTTGGAATCTGTTCAACCCCAACAGCAGCTGCTGTAAGAAGCAGAAAGGTCCGCCATAATCTTTGTACTCAATACAGGCAGTCCTCGACTTACAATCGTTCACTTAGTGACCATTCGAAGCTACAGCGGCACTGAAAAAAGTTATTTGCGGGTGTTTTTCACAATCGTTATAGCACCCCCCCCCCCACAAAGTCCATGGAATCAAAATTCAGACGCTTGGCAACTGACTCATAGTTATGATGGTCACAATGTCCTGGAGTCTTGTGACCCCCTTTTGTGACCTTACGACAAGCAAAGTCGATGGGGAAGCCAGATTCACTTAACAACCGTGTCACTAATTTAACAATTGGAGTGATTCATTTAACAAGTGGGGCAAGAAAGTTAGTTAAATGGGGCAAAATTCACTTAAACGTCTCAGCAGCAGAAATTTTCGGCTCAATTGTGGTTGTAAGTCTACGTCCAGTAGTAAGATGCCGAGACCCAGAAAGAGTGCAGAGAAGAGCGATAAAGATTTATTACGGGGCTGGACTGTATAATGAATGATTGAAGGAACCAGTCGTGTCTAGTCTAACCAAGACCAGGGCTAAGAGTGATGTGATAGCAATATTCCAGTACTTGAGGGGCTATCACAGAGAAGAGGGGGTCAACCAGTGGTGGGTTCCGGATCCCATTGCAACCAGTATGGTGCAACGGGGCCCAGTGTCCACCACATGAATGCACGCAGCATGTGCATGCGTCCTTACCTCTGCGATACTCCGCGACAGCTCTGTGATGCTCCAGCTGCTCGGCAGAGTGTCGGGCAGGCACCGTACACTCTATGCACAAGCGCGGAAGCACCAAAGAGCTCGAATACAGGTAAGGATGGCGGGCGGGTGGGTGGGCCCTCTGGAGCACCGTACCGGAACAATACCCGGTGCTCCCGGCAGGCACTGGTACATGTACCACCTGCAACTCACCACTGGGGTCAACTTATTTTTCAGAGAATTTGAGGGCAGGGCAAGAAGTAGTGAACAGAAGCTCATTTAAGAGAGATTCAGTCTACACTGTTTTCCCCCAAAATAAGACCTCTCCAGATAATAAGCCCAATCGGGCTTTTGAGCGCATGCGCTAATATAAGCCCTCCCCACAAAATATTTAGACGCTTGAACAGCCGGCCCCTGCCATTTCCTCTGGTTGCTTGCCACGGAAACCACACATGGTGAGGAGGCGAGGCCAAAGGGAGGGGAAACGGAGGGGAAAACATGCCCCACACACCCTTACCTAACGGCCGCTCCCGCAACCCTAGCCACCACGCTCCTTCTGTCATGCTAACGGCCGCTGCAAAAAGAGCGGCAGGTCCAGGAATGTGACTCGCTGCTGCAGCAGCACCACACTGCAGCAGCCATGAGGTGACCACGCCCGCCGCCTCCTGCCCCTCAAAAATAATAAGACCTCCCCTGAAATAAGGCCAAGTGCTTATTTCAGGGGTCAGAAGAAAAGCAAACTCCGCCTTATTTTCAGAGAAACACGGTAGAACCAAGGAGAAATTTCCTGACAATGAGAACAATTAATCAGTGGAAAGGTTTATCTCTAGAAGTTGTGGGTGTTCCCTCAATAGAGGTTTTCAAAAGAGACTGGACAGCCATTTGTCCAGAATGGTAGAGGAGCAGGCTGGACTAGAAGACCTCCAAGGTCTCTTCCGACTGTATTATCCCATGGTCTTATATCTTCCAAAAGACTCCCTTGGACACGAAGCGAGTCGGTTCCAAGCACAAGAAGAAGAAAAGGTCTTGTATGAGGTCTTGTGGAATTCACAGACACAACATCTTAATGCCAGGGGAGCAGTAGAACTATCTGGTAGATCAGTGATGGCCATAGAGCCGAGGTGGCGCAGTGGTTAGGGTACAGTACTGCAGGCCACTTCAGCTGACTGTTATCTGCAGTTCAGCAGTTCTAATCTCACCGGCTCAAGGTTGACTCAGCCTTCCATCCTTCCGAGGTGGGTGAAATGAGGACCCAGACTGTGGGGGCAATATGCTGACTCTGTAAACTGCTTAGAGAGGGCTGAAAGCCCTATGAAGCGGTATATAAGTCTAACTGCTATTGCTATTGCTATGAACCTTTTCGGCACCAAGTGCCCAAACCAGAACGCGCCTGTATGCGTGTACATGTGTGCACACCAGAGCACCAGAGACTGAAGATCAGCTGGCAGCTGATCTTCGGGTTTCTAGCATGCACATTTGTGCCTGCGAGCTGGTCTTCCGGAGCACCGGAAACCCGGAGACCAGTTGGCTGGAGCATGAATTGTTTTGGCTGTTTGGGAAGCTATTTTAGGGCTGTTTATGGCCCAAATGTGGCTGGAAAACAGCCTGGAAAACAGCCAGATTTTGGGTCATATTCCTGTTTGTTTTCTGAACCATTTTCAGCCCAAGAAATGGTCCAAAGATGCCCAAAAAGCAGCCCCCAAAATGGCCTGTTTTGGGGCCGTTTTTCAGGTTGTTTTCAGGCCATTTTTCAGGCCATTTACTGGCACCCATGAAGACCAGCAAGCACACCAAAAAAGCAGCTGGCGACAGGGCGCATGCCCACAGAGAGATCTTTGCGTGCCACTTCTGGCACATGTTCCATAGGTTCGCCTTCATGGATGTAGATGGTTAGGAGTTAGAAACACTCGGCTGCAGATACAAATGATCAAGAAAGAGTGAACAGTTTTAATGCCACCCATTCCTTCTTTCCATTAAACTAGGCATATCCGATTCCTGCAACCGTTCTTCATATCTTCTAGCCTCCCGTCCCCTAATCATCTTTGTTGCTTTTCTCTGCACTCTTTCTGGAATCTCAACACCTTTTTTTATATTGTGGTGACCAAAAGTGGATGCAATATTCCATATGTTGTCTTACTAAAGCATTCTACATTGGTACTAACACTTCACATAATTTTGATTCTATCCCTCTTAATGTTACATTAAGAAACGGCAAATTGGATAGATCCTTGGTTTGATCTTGCTGGATATTCCTGCCCAGCTGATTCAAGAGGCTGCCTATAGTGGATGGTTCTTGTCATTTGTTGAGTCTTATTGAGCCTGTTCTTCACCCATCAGTTGCCTTTCCACAACTCTCCTTATCTAGCTGTTTTTTTCCCTCTTGCTTAGCTTGATGCGTAGGAGAACCTTGTGGCAAACCAAAGGAGTTTCTGTCCTGTGCATGGGGATGCTCCCCACTCTGGGTGCTTCGGTTTGTGGGCTAAGTGATAGAGAATTGTTGCTTCTTCTACCTGGAGATGACAATTTCGAGACATTCACGTAAGAGATCTGTGGATCAGTGGTGGGACTCATTTTTTTTTTACTACCGGTTGTTTGGGCGTGTCTGAGTGGGTGTGGGTGTAGCTTGGTGGGTGTGGCACGGGAAGGATACTGCAAAATTCCCATTCCCACCACACTCCAGAGGAAAGATACTGTAAAATCTCCATTCTCTCCCCACTCCTGGGGGAAGGATACTGCAAAATCTCCATTCCCTCCCCACTCCTGGTGGAAGGATACTGCAAAATCTCCATTCCTTCCCCACTCCAGGGGAAGGATAGTGCAAAATCTCCATTCCTTCTGCACGGTTCACCGACAAAAGGGCGACCGACAAAAGCGTGCCCGACTAAACCGCAGTGACAAAACCGCGAGTTCTAAACCACACCGACGAATGAGCGCTGAAGCGCGCCGACAACAGTGCGCCGATAGAAGCGCGCTGTAAACCTAACCCTAACCCTAGCCATACACCTAACCCTAAACCTAACCCTTGCCTTAACTTAAATCGCGCTTCTGTCGGCGAGCTGTTGTCGGCACGTTGATGACATCATGTTGATGACATCGCGGTTTTAGCACCACGGTTTTGTCAACGTGCTTTTGTCGTGAGCGCATTTGTTGGGTCACACTTCTGCATTTCAGAGGAAGGATACTGCAAAATCTCCATTCTCTCCCCACTCCTGGGAGGATACTGCAAAATTCCCATTCCCTCCGCACCACACTGAACCTGCTTTCCAACTCTGTTCTCCTATGAAGAGTAACAAAAGAAGACAAAGTTGATCAGCTGGGACTTGGGAGGCAGATAATAGATGGGGGTGGGGCCAGCCAGAGGTGGTATTTGCAGGTTCTATGAACTACTCAAAATTTCCGCTACTGGTTTGCTAGAACTGGTCGGAACCGGCTGAATATCACCTCTGCTGTGGATGGTGACAAGATGGAAGAAAGATTTCTTTCCTGGCTCTATCTAATTGTGACTTTCTCACTGCAGAAATATGTTCCCACACTGTTACACTGATTCTAATCCCTTCAATATATCCCCATCTGATGAAGAGCAAGAGGAGGTCTTACATATGTGGCACACCATGGAGAAACCAGGCTTGATAAAGTTGGTGAGCAAGAGTGACGTGTCAAAATGAAAATCCTTCCAAAGACCGAACCCTCAAATTATTCTCACTGTCAGGCCTGGAAGCCATCTTTTGTGTTGGGCCTTCAGGCCTGCCACATTTATTGCTGTGGGAAAATGGGAGGGGGATTATATGGAGTCTGGGAGATATATAGTCAAAATGACATTCCTGTCTCAGAGAGTCAAGGAGATCTTGCCCTCCATCTGGAGGAGCCTGACTAGGAGGCATCTCCAGTTGGGACGGTGCCTGATTGGGCCATGTGATGGACATGTGGATGCTGGGCAGGGACTTGGACTTTTGTATGGGTGGGGAAAACCTGGAAGCTTTCAGATTTGGGTCTTCCCAGATGTGCCAATATGACATCTCTAATAAAATGGAACTTTGAGGAACCTCAAGCCTCGGAGTCTTCTTTCATTGGGGGTGTTGCTTGGGACCATGACATTAACCCCGAATTGGAAAGCTTCCAAGTTTTCCCCACCCAAAGGAAAGTCCCAAGTCCATGCCCAGCACCCACATGTCCATCACATGGTCCAATCAAGCACTGTCCCAACTGGAGATGCCTCTTAGTTGCACCACTCCAGGTGCAAGCATCATGCTAACCCATCATTTTGATTTGTTTGGATTTGGCTCAAAATGTTGTAGAAACCCAGTGGTTGTCTTTTGTGAGTCCGCCCAGTTGTGGTTGCTTTAACAAAGAATGGCTTAGCCCAGTGGTCGGCAAACCATGGTTCGTGAGTCACTCTTTGGCCCCTTGAGTGGGACTCTTCCGCCACCACTGTGCCATCTCACATTCCTTGTCTTCTGGCTGCGGCCCCACTCCGTGGAAAACATAGGCGCGTGCACACCCCGTGCAATTACAGCCTGGAGCAGGACCAAAGCCCCTCTCCCATCTGGCCCTTCCTCCCCTGGAGGGCTTCGGAGGGAAGCTTCTAACTTGAGTGAGAACAAGTTCCTGCCGTTACGAAGTCACCGAGAGTGTAATTGTACGGGCTGTGCATGCGCGCCTATGTTTCCCATGGCGTGGAGCAGCAGTGAGGCTCTGTGCGGCCAGTGATGACTCCAAAAGCAATCCAGGAAGACGAGGAACATGAGGGGGACCCCACCCCTTGTGGATGGCCTCTAGAGTCATTGCCGGCTGTGCAGAGCCTCACCGCTGCTCCACGCCATGGAAAACATAGGTGCATGCACACAGCTTCTTCTCACTCGTCTGGACTTCTGCAGAAGCTCCCCTCCGAAGCCCTCCGAGGGAGGAAGGGCCAGTTGGGAGAGGGGCTTTCGTCCTGTTTCGGGCTATAATTGCGTGGGGCGTGCGCGCGCCTATGTTTTCCACGGCGTGGAGCAGCGCCGAGGCTCTGTGTAGCTGGTGATGACTCCGGAGGCCGTCTGGGAAGACGAGGAACGCAAGGGGGACCCCGCCTCCCGCAGGTGGCCTCCGGAGTCATCGCTGGCCGCGCAGAGCCTTGCCGCTGCTCCATATAGTATTTTGTGGACAGAAACAGACACAGAGGCAGAGAGAGAAGGAGGGAGGGAGGGAATCAGAGACTGACAGACACACAGACAAGAGAGAAAGACAGAGAGGGGGAGGGAGAGACAGACAGTGACACACAAAGAGAGAGACACACAGAATGAGTGATTAAGTGAGTGAGTGAGAGACAGACAGACACATACACACAGAGTGATAGAGAGAAAGGAAGGGAGGGGAGAGAGATAGAGACAGACAGAAAGATAGAGAGACACACAGAGAGAGTGAGTGAGAGACAGACAGACAGACACACACACACACACACACAGAGTGACTGAGATGGGAGGAGTGAGGAGAGAGAGAGACAGAGATACAGAGAGAGAAACAGACAGACAGACAGACATAGAGAGAGACAAAGAAAAAGAGAAAAGAAGGAAAGAAAGAAAGAAAGAAACAGTGGGAGAGAGAGAAGAAAGGAAGGAAGAAAGGAAGGAGGGAAGGAAGGAAGGAAGAAAATAAAGAGAACTTATGACTACAATTGAGCCAAAAAAAATTGGTTGCTAAGCAAGAGCGTTGTTAAGTGAGTTTCACTACATTTTCCAAGTTGGCCATGCCCAACCAGTCACATGACTGCTGAGCCACTCCCACAAAACAGGCCACACCGTCTTTTGGCTCTCAAAAGAAATTTCAGTCATTGTAGTGTTGATGTTTGGCTCTGTTGACTAATGAGTTTGCCGACCACTGGCTTAGCATATTGTGTGAATTGATTAGAGGATGGGAGGTGCTCCAAGCCCACAGACTTGGGAAATAAGATATATCCTTTTATTTCTCAAATCAGCAAGCTGTCTCTCTCTTACTCTCCCTCCCTCCCTCCCCCTCCCTCTCTCTCTCAGAAAGTACAGCTAGTCCTTGACTTACAGTTCATTTAGTGACTGTCAAAGTTACAACAGCACTGAAAAAGGGGACTTAATGACTGTTTTTCACAGTTACGACCTTTGTAGCATCCCCATGATCATGTTATCAAGATTCGGACCCTTGGCAACTGGTTCACGGGATCCCCTTTTTGCAACCTTCCGGCAACCAAAGTCAGTGGGGAAGCCAGATTCACTTAACAAGCAAGTTAACTAACTTATCAACTGCAGTGATTCACTTAACAACTGAGGCAAGAAAGGTTGTAAAAAAAAGGGGGGACAAAACTCACTTTAAAAATGTCTCACGTAACAATCTAAATTTTGGGCTCAACGGTGGTTGACTTATGACTCGGGTGGTCGTAAGTCGAGTACTACCTGTAGTTCTTTGCAGAGTTTATTAATAGGGAATTTCATTCACTACTACCTGAGTGGATTTTCCGTGATCTGAGTTGATCTCTCTCACCTTTGTTTTCGTTTTGTGCTGCTTTCCCCCACCGCACTCTAGAATTTGGGCAAGAATAAAAAGGCCACAATCATTAAGGACATCAAGTGGACACCGAACAAGCCTTCTAGCTTCGTCACGGTTGCCAGGCTCATCAAAGGTGAGGCTGGGCTGGTTTCTTTTTCTGTTCAAGATTCTTTGAAAGAAAATCCATGCTCAATTTCCTTGCTTATGATAGAAATTTCTAGCCTCCATTGCAGAGAGCTTGGAGCAGGGGTGAAATCCAGCAGGTTCTGACTGGTTCTGGAGAACTGGTAGCGGAAATTTTGAGTAGTTGGGAGAACTGGTAGCGGAAATTTTGAGTAGTTGGGAGAACTGGTAGCGGAAACTTTGAGTAGTTGGGAGAATTGGTAGTGGAAACTTTGAGTAGTTGGGAGAACTGGTAGCGGAAATTTTGAGTAGTTGGGAGAATTGGTAGTGGAAACTTTGAGTAGTTGGGAGAACTGGTAGCGGAAATTTTGAGTAGTTGGGAGAACTGGTAGCGGAAATTTTGAGTAGTTGGGAGAACTGGTAGCAGAAATTTTGAGTAGTTGGGAGAACTGGTAGCAGAAATTTTGAGTAGTTGGGAGAACTGGTAGCGGAAATTTTGAGTAGTTGGGAGAACTGGTAGTGGAAACTTTGAGTAGTTGGGAGAACTGGTAGCGGAAACTTTGAGTAGTTGGGAGAACTGGTAGCGGAAATTTTGAGTAGTTGGGAGAACTGGTAGTGGAAACTTTGAGTAGTTGGGAGAACTGGTAGCGGAAACTTTGAGTAATTCGGAGAACTGGCAAATGCCACCTCTGGCTGACCCCAGAGTGGGGAGGGAATGGGGATTTTGCAGTTTCCTTTCCCTGCCAAGCCCACCAAGCCACGCCCACAGAACCATTAGTAAAAAAAATTGAATTTCACCACTGTCTTGGAGCTATGTATTTGTTGTTTATTTAAGAAAAACTCAAAGACATCCGAGTTGAATTGAACAGTTACAAATGTACAGTAAAACCTCTGGGTTTTCCTTGGATTTAATAATGGGTTGGTTAATTTCATAGGATTCAATAGTAGGATTGGCAAAGGGAATCTGGCATGGACCTCATAGAAAAGGGTCACTAATTGGTAAAGGGAGAAGAGACAAACTAGGTACACAAAGGGATGATAGATAATTAAATAGAAGGACATTTTAATTCCTGCTTTCTCCCCCCCCCCCTTTTTTTTTGGAAGACAACTTACTATTATATGGGGACACAGAGGGATTTCTCTGGAGTCAGAATGCGCAAATAGAGGAGGAAAGGGAGATAGAGGAACAGGAGACAGACGATGAAGATGAGGATGAAGAAGACGAAGAAGGAGAAGAAGAGGAAGAAAAAGAAGACGAAGAGAAGGAGGAGGCGGAGAAGGAAGAGGAAGCGGAGGAGGAAGTGGAGAAAGAAGAGGAAGAGGAAGACGCATCTAAGGACTGGCAAAAGAGGAAGGTGAGACAGAGTCAGAAAAATGGCTGCCCATCTCTCCTTGGTTACACTTTGTGAGCAATAATTATGTCGGTTCAGTCCTCTGATTGGCAAAACTACTGTTCCCATTTACTGAGTCCCCTTTCATGTTACTGGAGAGAATGACCCACTTCCAGGCCTTATTCAAAGTCCATTCTCCATCACATATCAATCCCTGAGGACGTGGACAAGGCCATGGGAGCTGTAAGTGCCTCCACATGTGTACTGGACCCGTGCCCCTCCTGGCTGGTCGCTAACAGCAGGGAGGTGACACGGGGCTGGATCCAGGCAGTTGTTACCGCCTCCCTTCGGGAGGGGTTCTTTCCCCCCGCTCTAAAGACGGCGGTGGTGAGACCCCTTCTGAAGAAGCCATCTTTGGATCCAGCCATCTTAAACAACTATCGTCCAGTCTCCAACCTCCCCTTTGTGGGGAAGGTTGTTGAGAAAGTGGTAGCCTTTCAGCTCCGGCGGTCCTTGGAGGAAACCGATTATCTAGGTCCCTTCCAGTCGGGATTTAGGCCTGGCTACAGCACAGAAACCGCTTTGGTTGCATTGATCGATGATCTCTGGAGAGCCAGGGATGGAGGCTATGCCTCCATCCTAATGCTCCTTGACCTCTCAGCGGCCTTCAATACCATCGACCATGGTATCCTTCTGCGACGACTGCGGGAGGTGGGGGTGGGAGGCACTGTCCTACGGTGGTTCTCCTCTTACCTCTCGGACAGGTTGCAGTCGGTGTTGGTCGGAGGGCAGAGATCGACCCTTAGGCCCCTGAATTATGGGGTGCTGCAGGGTTCGGTCCTGTCCCCCCTCCTGTTTAATATCTACATGAAGCCGCTGGGTGATATCATTCGACGGCACGGGATAAAATACCATCAGTATGCAGACGATACGCAGCTGTATCTGTCCACCCCGTGCCAACTCAGTTAAGCGGTTGACGTGATGTGCCAGCGCCTTGAGGCTGTTAGGGACTGGATGGGGGTTAACAAGCTTGTACTCAATCCGGATAAGACCGAGTGGCTGGTGTGTTTCCCTCCTACTAATTGGCCAAGTGTTCCATCTCTCAGGCTGGGCGGTCAAACAGTACGCCCCTCAGACAGGGTTCGCAATTTGGGAGTCCTCCTGGACCCACAGCTGACTTTTGAACACCACTTGTCGGCTGTGACCAGGGGGGCATTTGCCCAGGTTCGCCTGGTGCACCAGTTGCGTCCCTACCTGAACCGAGAGGCCCTCACAACAGTCACTCGCGCCCTTGTGACCTCTACTGCAGACTGGACTACTGCAATGTGCTCTACATGGGGCAGCCCTTGAAGAGCATTCGGAGACTTCAGCTTGTCTAGAATGCAGCCGCGCGAGCGATCGTTTAGAGTTTAGAGTTTTAGAGTTTTATTGAACACTTATAGGCCGCCCTTTTCCCTGAGGGGACTCAGGGCGGCTTACAATAATGCGGGAGGGGAGTGCAAGACAAGACATAAAAGAAAATGTGAATAAAAAAATAATTAACCAATAAAAACACAACATTCACTCAGCATTCGGGCGGGGAGAGAGTAAAGTCCTATCCCCAGGCCTGACGGGATAGCCAGATCTTGAGGGCCGTGCGGAAGGCCTGGACAGTGGTGAGGGTGCGGATCTCCACGGGGAAATTGTTCCATAGCGTCGGAGCTGCAACTGAGAAGGCTCTCCTCCGCGTAGTCGCCAGTCGGCACTGACTGGCGGATGGAATTCGGAGGAGGCCTACCCTGTGCGATCTGATGGGACGCAGAGAGGTAATTGGCAGAAGGCGGTCTCTCAAATAGTCAGATCCACTACCATCGTGGGTGCACCTCGGTTCACCCACGTAACACCTATCCTCCACAAGCTGCACTGGCTGCCTATTGGTCTCCGGATACGCTTCAAGGCACTAGTCGTCACTTATAAAGCCCTTCATGGTATTGGACCTGGGTACTTGAGAGACTGCCTGCTGCCAATCACCTCCCTAAGACCGATTAGATCCCACAGATTAGGCCTCCTCCGAATTCCATCCGCTGGCCAGTGTCGACTGGCGACTAACCGGAGGAGAGCCTTCTCTGTGGCTCCTCCGACCCTCTGGAATGAACTCCCTGTGGAGATTCAAACCCTCACCACCCTCCAGGCCTTCCGCAAAGCCCTTAAAACCTGGCTGTTCCGACAGGCCTGGGGCTAAAGAGCTGTTGCCTCCGTCTCGAATGGTATGACTGTTGTGTGTTTTTAAATTATGCATTGTTATGTTTCGTTGTTTTTTTAAAATTTTTTGTCTGTACCCCCCTTCCCTGATTTGAATTGTGAGCCGCCCTGAGTCCCCTTCGGGGGAAAAGGGCAGCATATAAATATAATCAAATCAAATCAAATCAATCAAACCAGTTACTGGAGCCGATCTGGATTGGAGACCAGGACCAGAGATTTAGTCTTCTGAGCCCATCTTCAGTAACTTCTCTCTCACCATAATCTGTGTTTTGGGTTATTCTATGCGTAGTATTTATGTGGTGCCTAACTATGTATGACTTTTTAGTTGTTGATTGGGGTGTTGATGGCCAGTTATTAGGCCATTGGTTGTTGTTTCCTTGTGCTGCCAAGTTCTCGGCTCCCAAGGATCTTATGAAATCAGCTCTCCTGTTGACTGACAGGGGGCTCGTTTCCCAGGCTTAAATAATTTCCCTGGCTATTTTTGTACTGCTCAACCAACAATCTGAATAGCTGCCAAATTGTATATACAGTATGTCCTTGTTTATTGCAATGTGAAGCTATCAGTGAGTTCAGGTCTTCACATCTGACTGCTCACTTGGGTTCCTGCAATCTGGAGGTTAGCTTTCTCCCCATCTGTCCTATTTAGTCACAGGGGCAATCCCATGCAGGGGATCATACCACTTACTGTTGTTAAACTAGGCCTGATGCATCAGCTAAAATTTACTCTGCCTCCTCTTCTTTCTTCTTTAGATCCACTGCGACACAATTACAGCTTTGCATCTAGTGGGAGACAGGATTGTAACAGCATCCCGCGACCGGGATGTGAAGATTTGGGATGGCAGCACGATGAAGCTGGTGAGTGTCTCTGAACGATGCTGGGCTGAAGTTAGGCAGATGCTGTCACTGACCTCACCTTATTATCCCTCAGTGCAACTTTCATTTCCCTAATTGCCTTTTCTCAACACATGCCAAATGCATTTGAAATGCATTTGATGGCCATAATGCCTGGAGTTAAGCTAGAGATCCCTACTTCTTATGCAATTTGTTTATACAAAAAAACCTATCTACCGATAATAACTGGTTTTAGGACCAAGACTTGGATCAACCATTTACTGTATATATTTCTAGCTAGCTAATAACCCAGCATATCCTGGGTATTTATTTATCCCAAGCTGTTTGACGTCATGGTTCTTTCCTTGTATGTAATCTGCGTGAAGTACAAGAATAATCCTCAAGAATAATCAAAGCCTTGTTGAAAATGTCTGGAACAAACGAAATTTCTAATGTTGGATTTTCCCCCTTACCAGAGGGAGCTCCCTTGTGGAGTACTGTGAAACCATTACCATGGCAACTCCACTGTGCTGTACAGTAGAAGCCATTTTACAGCAGTATGGTAGAAGCCATTTTAAGGCACATCAGGCTGTATCTTAACAGAACACACACCCTGAAGGGTGTTAGGGGTGTCTTACGCCAACAGTATTTCTTTCCAGAGAGTAAGACATCTGTGTACCAAGTTTGGTTGAAATTACTCGAGGCATTCCAGAGTTATGCTGGAACATACACACAGACACACACACTAGATAGATAGATAGATAGATAGATAGATAGATAGATAGATAGATAGATAGATAGATAGATAGATAGATAGATAGATAGATAGATAGATAGATAGATAGATAGATAGATGATAGATAGAGAGATAGAGAGATAGAGAGATAGAGAGATAGAGATAGAGATAGAGATAGAGATAGAGATAGAGATATAGATAGATAGATAGATAGATAGATAGATAGATAGATAGATAGATAGATAGATAGATAGATAGATAGATGATAGATAGATAGGAAGAGGAGGAGGAGAGACAGAAACTTGAAAAGATTTTTAGGATTCTTATCCCATACTGTAATAAAGCAGCACTACTGATATCCCGTGACATCTCTCTCTTGAAGAATATGCGCGCACACACACACACACACACACACACACACTTTTATATACAGGTGAAACTCGAAAAATTAGACTATCGTGCAAAAGTTCATTTATTTCAGTAAAGCAACTTAAAAGGTGAAAGTAATATATGAGATAGACTCATTACATGCAAAGCAAGATAGTTCAAGCCGTGATTTGTCATAATTGTGATGATTATGGCTTACAGCTCATGAAAACCCCAAATCCACAATCTCAGAAAATTAGAATATTGTGAAAAGGTGCAATATTCTAGGCTCAAAGTGTCCCACTCTAAGCAGCTAATTAAGCCATAACACCTGCAAAGGGTTCCTGAGCCTTTAAATGGCCTCTCAGTCTGGTTCAGTAGGAATCACAATCATGGGAAAGACTGCTGACCTGACAGTTGTGCAGAAAACTATCATTGGCACCCTCCATAAGGAGAGAAAGCCTCAAAAGGTAATTGCAAAAGAAGTTGGATATTCTCAAAGTGCTATATTAAAGCACGTTTATAGACGGTTATGTGAAAAGGAAAAGTGTGGAAGAAAAAGGTGCACAAGCAGCAGGGATGACTGCAGCCTGGAGAGGATTGTCAGGAAGTGTTGGGGACTTTCACAAGGAGTGGACTGAGGCCAGAGTCAGTGCATCAAGAGCCACCACACACTGATGGATCCTGGACATGGGCTTCAAATGTCTTCTTCCTCTTGTCAAGCCGCTCCTGAACAGCAAACAATAGCAACAGCAATAGCAATAGCAGTTAGACTTATATACCGCTTCATAGGGCTTTCAGCCTTCTCTAAGCGGTTTACAGAGTCAGCATATTGCCCCCACAGTCTGGGTCCTCATTTTACCCATCTCGGAAGGATGGAAGGCTGAGTCAACCCTGAGCTGGTGAGATTTGAACCGCTGAACTGCAGCTAACAGTCAGCTGAAGTGGCTGCAGTACTGCACTCTAACCACTGCGCCACCTCGGCTCAACAGCATTAGAAGCATCTTACCTAGGCTAAAGAAAAACAGACCTGGTCTGTTGCTCAGTGGTCCAAAGTCCTCTTTTCTGATGAGCAACTTTTACATCTCATTTGGAAACCGAGGACCCAGAGTATGGAGAAAGAATGGAGAGGACACAGTGCTTGAAGTCCAGTGTGAAGTTTCCACAGTCTGTGTTGATTTGGGGAGCCATGTCATCTGCTGGTGTTGGTCCACTGTGCTTCATTAAGTCCAGGGTCAACGCAGCCATCTACCAGGAGATATTGAAGCACTTCATGCTTCCTTCCGGAGATGAGCTTTATAGGGATGCTGACTTCATTTTCCAGCAGGACTTGGCACCTGCCCATACTGCCAAATGCACCAAAACCTAGTTCAATGACCATGGGATTACTGTGCTTGGTTGGCCAACAAACTTCCCTAACCTGAACCTTATAGAGAATCTATGCGGCATTGCCAAGAGAAAGATGAGAGACATGAGACTGAACAATGCAGAAGAGTTGAAGGCTGCTATTGAAGCATCCTGGTCTTCCATAACACCTCAGCAGTGCCACAGGCTGATAGCTTCCATGCCACGCCGCATTGAGGCAGTAATTGCTGCAAAAGGGGCCCAAACCAAGTACTGATACATATGCATGCTTATACTTTATTGTTCTATGTACAATCCTTGTTTTATTGATTGCATGTAATATTCTAATTTTCTGAGATTGTGGATTTGGGGTTTTCATGAGCTGTAAGCCATAATCATCACAATTACGACAAATCACAACTTGAACTATCTTGCTTTCCATGTAATGAGTCTATCTCGTATATTAGTTTCACCTTTTAAGTTGCATTACTGAAATAAATGAACTTTTGCACGATATTCTAATTTTTCGAGTTTCACCTGTATATAGGTGATGACAATACAGGGAATATAGTTCTCAACCTCAACAACTTTAAGATGTGTGGACTTCAACTCCCAGAATTCCACACCATAATTACAGTCCAGTGATGGGATATGACCAATACACCCCGGTATGGCGTATCGGTGCCTTCAGGGAGCACCAGTATCGTTCTGGTACGGTGCTCCACAGAGTCCACCCGCCTGCCTGGCCGCCTTACTTGTATTTGAGCCGATCGGGGCTTTCACGCACGCACACGGAGTGTACGGTGCCTGTGCAATGCTCTGCCAAGCAGCTGGAGCATCACGAGCGGTAAGTTCGCATGCATATGCTGTGTGTGTGCTGCGCGCATGCACGCCGGGCCCCATTGCAGTATACCTGTTGCAACGGGATCCGGAAACCAGCACTGTTACAGTCTCTCTCTCTCTCCCAAAGTTTCCAGCCAATCCACTATTTTGCGTTCTTCTGCTGATGTCTCTTTTCTTCTATTCCCCAACTTCCCTTTTATCTTGGTTACAGATTGGCCAGTTCCGATGCCAGGCCCCCGTTTCCTGTCTCCAGCCCTTCCCTTGCAAGGACTCCTCTGTCCTCCTAATGGTGGGAGATTCCTTGGGCACGGTTTACTTCCTGGATTGGGGCGGCCTTCGTGCTTGAGAAGCTTTTGAATGCCACTTCAGCCTCTCCCGACGTGTTCAGCAAATCTCAAGCACTGGGATGTTGTTTCTTGGGACCTTAAAGTGATTCCTGTGTTGCGGTTGGTGGCGGCTTAATTATGGCGAGACTCTAGATTGAGCCTTACAATCAGGAGAAATAAAAATTCCAAACTCCACTTGATGATCATAGCGGAGCCTGGATTGAATACAATCACACGGTGTGCCTGGGACTATACAAATTTATATGGAATTTAAAGAGATTTTTCACACGAGATTTAAATGGAATTAAAATTAAATTTCCTTCGCTGCATGCATTGTGTCTTTAGTCTTCTTTTTTTACACGCGTATTTGTTTGCTTCCACCTCTCAAGCCAAGCTGCCATTTTACTTTCTCTCGCAGGGTATTTATGAGAGCATTAAAGGTAAAGGTTCCCCTCGCACATATGCGCTAGTCATTCCCGACTATAGGGGGCGGTGCTCATCTCCGTTTCAAAGCTGAAGAACCAGCGTTGTCTGCAAATGTCTCTATGGCCACCACTAAGTGCTGAAGGCGCACAGAACACTGTTACCTTCCCACCAAAGGGGGGGGTGTCCCTATTTTTCTACTTGCATTTTATGTGCTTTCGAACTGCTAGGTTGGTAGAAGCTGGGACATGTAACAGGAGCTCACTCAGTTATGCGGCACTAGGGATTCGAACCTCCAACCTCCCAATCTTTCTGATCGACAAGCTCAGCGTCTTAGCCACATCTCTTCCCCATTGGAATGCAAGACATTCCCCCCCCCCAATCATCTATTGAGTGGTTAATTTCCTAATTGGTGTGCAGTGTGTTTGCTAAGGTGTTCTGAAACTTCATACCTGCAGGTCCCAAAGATGCATTTTTTCAAAAGGCAACTGGACTTTCTTAGTTTTTAATTTGAAAACAAGCTCCGCGGTGCTAGGGATTCGAACCACTGAACTGCCAACCATTCTGATTGACATGGTCAGCGTCCTAGCCACCGCGTCTGTGAGAGCATTACAAGCTTCCTATTGTTTATTACAGAGGAAACTAAATATGATGAGTGAGGCAATTTAGGACTAGTTAAGGCAGACCTGGAATTTAAATTTGCTCATGGTCAACTTAAGTAAGTCCTAAAGTTATGACAATTAGGACCAGAATTTCCATTGCTAAGCAGGATGGTTATTAAGCGGTAGGTGCTTTGATTTGAAAAACCTGTTTTTTTAACTTGTTTTATATAAATAGTAGTTAAATTAATCACCTGGCTCCTCCTGTTAACTTTGCTTGTTGGAAGCCAGCTGGAAAAGTTGCAGATCACATGACCCCAGGATTCCTGCAACCATAGTAA
Organism: Thamnophis sirtalis; assembly: GCF_051295495.1. Lineage (NCBI taxonomy): Eukaryota > Metazoa > Chordata > Lepidosauria > Squamata > Natricidae > Thamnophis > Thamnophis sirtalis. The sequence goes on from NW_028261384.1 coordinate 125,708,133, forward strand.
CTACATCCTGGTTGCCAAGCACCTGAGGTTTGAACATGTGACCATGGGGATACTGGGATGGTTGTGTGAGGGATGGTCACAAGTCATTTTCAGTGTGGTTTTAACTTTGAACAGCCACAAAACAAATTGTTGTAAGCCGAAGAACTACCTGCTAAGTTCCATTTCCCTTAACTCTGAAGAGTTATTCAGATTTTTATAGTCCGTACCCAGAAGTTCTAAATTAGTAAGTTTCACCTGAACTTTCTTAAGCTTTGAATACTTTCTTAGGAACACTTCTGTAGATCCTTTTGGAGGAATGATGGGAGTTCAAATGCACTACAAATAATACATCTAATATTTGGGGTTCCTGCTTCCAGATGAAGAGTAATTTTGAGGTACATTTACCATTCTGTGCATGAATTTGAGCAGCTGGTTTGATATGATCTGGGCCCAGAATGAAATGAGTCTTGGATGGTTTGGGCAAAAGTGATTGGGTGAGCAGGGCGAAGCCAAGGACATCAGCAACAGAACCAGAGACCCGCAATCATACCTGATCGAGCAGTTTTCCAAAATGTTCAGAACACCCCTTTTTAGAAATGGACCATTCCTGTTGTGAATAGCTTGTTTTCCCACCAATAAAAGTGAATGCAGCATCATGCTTCCATCAGTTATTTGATGCTTTCTGTAGCAGCACGTGAACTTGAGTTTGGTCATGGTGACCGCAGATCTTTGTTAACATATTTTTATAATGTTGGGGCCAAGTTTTCCACTAAAAAGAATCCTACTTGGTGATGCAAACTTCAAACTGTTCTAAGATGGTATGGAGAAGCAGAGAGTGATCTGAGTGAAGTGGAATCTGATTGTGGTGAAAATTTTGTAATGGACAATGTTGAAACCACCCCCTTCCCCAACAGCTGATTCTGACATTAGCAATGATGAAGCTCCCAATGAAATTGATGACCAAGTACAATCTACATCATGTAAATAATTTATATGGCAAGAAGAAATTCAAATGGTCTTCTGCAACCTTTTGGAAGCAATAGATCCAGAACCGCAAGTCACAATATTGTTAGGCAATTACCTAGACTACGGCCAACAGCTACTAAGCTCGAAATTCATCTCTACTCCTTTAGAGATTTGGAAATTATTATTTTCTTGAAGAAATTATTAGTGCCATCATTCAGTGGACCAATGTAAAAATTAGGAGTAGAAAGATTGAAATTCAAGGATGAAGAAACGAAGGGACCTGTGCGATGTGGATTTGATATTTTAAAATCATTCTATGCACCAATGTTTAGATCCAACCATGAAAACATCAAATGCCTTTGTGCTATTGAAGTCTTGACCACATGTAATAGCATAGCCGAAATAGTATATCTGTGGTTAAGGATTAGCTCAAAACCCAGAAAGTCCAAAGCATTAAATTAAATTCTGCTGATTTGTCTATGCAGATTCCCAGATCGTCCAGATCTTGGTAATTCCCTGTCTGTTTTTTCAAAAGGTTTTGCTTTTCCATGAAGACATTTTGCTTCTCATCCAAGAAGCTACTTCAGTTCGGACTGTACGGTGAATTGTGGATTTATATTCCTTTCAGTAAATCCTTCCATCTTCCACCATTCAATCAGAATTGAAAAAGCTTCTTGGATGAGAAGCGAAATGTCTTCAGGGAAAAATGAAGTCCAGTTGCCTTTTGAAGGGGGAAAAGAAAAGCACCTTTGGAACCACAGTGATTGATCTAAAACAGTTTGGCTAATCCTCCTGAAGTTTCAAAACTTTTTATGAACCTGCATAGTGAATATTTGGTCTACTAGAGAAAGGAGGGCTATACGACCCAAAAATACAAATTACACTAATTAAAAGATACAAAGACATGTTATTTTCTTTCACCCAAGTCCGAAGTCATTGACACACACCGAAGAACAAAGTGACATTTATTCTTTTATTTTACAAAAATGTTAAACAATTGCTGTATTTCTACCAGATCTTCAGATCATACAAAAATAATAGTAATAATAATAAAAAAAAATCACAGCTATAAACCATGAGGATTAGCTTTCCTTCACGGCTTTCCTTCATTTTTGTCATTTAGGAGCCAGCTTTGTAACAAAAAAAATTAAAATACTGCAAAAGGATGAAACCAGAGTCGGTTTCAGGAGCTGATCTCTTCAGCCTCTCGGTAGAAAACAGCCATCAAAAAAAATAACCATCTGTGCTTCAGGATGTTGTTCTTGCACTGGTCTTTCTCTTTTTCCCCACGTTCACCGAAGCAGCTTGAAATTGAAGCGCACCTTGAGAAGGTACTTCATACGCACCTGGTGCGGGTCATAGATAACAAATTCGTTGTAATTCAGGGTATAGCCGTCAGGGTTTACTACCCCGGTTTCTTTAGCTGGGCCCATGGGAACGGTTGCGCCATGCCTGGGCAGGAAGAGATGAGACCGTTATGTCGACTCCCTCAGATATTGCCACTGTTCCACCCACCATTTCACAAAGTTTTAACAGATTAGCAGATTTGGAAGGGACCTTGCAGGTCATCTAGTCCAACGCACTGCCCAAGCAGGAGACCCTACATCTGCCTCTACCTGGGATCGAACTCACAATCCCTGATTTGAGGCAAGAGCTCCAGTGGCTAGCATTAAGACACCATGTAGTTTCCACTTGGACATCAAGTATTTTTTAATACATTTTTGCAATACAGCCTTTCTTCTTTAAATAAAGGGATGTTTTGCTCGACCACAATTACTTAAAAATTCAGAAAAAAGCTGCGAGCTCTCTCAAAGCTACAGAAATCAAGATAAAATGTGAGAAGTTTGAATCTAATAGTTCAGGCACCTAGTTCAAAACCAGGAGATGGTGAGTTCTAGTACTGACTTAGGCATGAAAGCCGGCTGGGTGACCTTGAGTCAGTCACTTTCTCTCAACTCAACCAACCTCACAGGGTTGTTGTGGGGAAAAAATAGGAGGAAGGAATATTAGATATGCATGTTGCCTCAAGTTATTTATAATAACAAAGGCAGGAAACAAATATAAATATTCCACCTATGTTATCTTTTTTCTTTGTAGTACCCAATTCGTATTTGCTCAGGAAGAGAGCATGGAAGAAGCTCGTGCATTTAACTTCATTCTCTTTTAAAAACCAAATCTCAGCATTGTTTCCATCCCTCTAAATCTGAGTCGGCTCCTTTATGACTTGTGGACTTCAACTCCCAGAATTCCTGAGCCAGCATGGGAAATCCTGGGAGTTGGAAGTCCACATCTCTTAAAGGGGCAAGGTTGATAAACACTGGTCCTACTCTTTTTTTGATAGCATAAATAGACAGCAGTCATAAATAGACTAAAAGATATGGGAGTGTGATACCCAGGTTAGGGGAAACTGACTTAAGTAGCAATTTTTCATCCCTGGCTGCTTTCTTCCCATCATCCCCAAACTCACAGAGAAATACAATCAGATGGAACAAGCTTGCCAAGGCCTTTGGTACTGTGTTTGCCGAGCAGTAGTTTTTCGGCTTCTGGATTGGCATCCACCAGTTCATTGCATTCTCCCAGAGCCACCTGTAAACAAATACAGAACTTTAAGTGCTGACTCACATATATCCCATAGATGCTGTTTCATAGACAAATAGGGGAGGGGAAGTACAGCCGAAGTGCTAGCAAAAAACAAACAAACAGGAAGCCAGAGTCAGGCTACATCGAGATGGTTAGATGAAAATCTGCAATTATTATCTTAAACCAAACCCAGAGGCAGGTTTTCCGGTCAGCTTCACAATTGATAGGGCTTTCGGTTAGGACACATAGAAGAAAAAGGAGGAGACTCTATGGTGGGGAAACCAGATTTCCAGTCGGCTCCAGAACTGAACGGGGACCTTTGTGGCTCCTTGAGTGTTTAAGATTGCCGACCCCTGCCCTAATCCTTCTTAAACTAGACATGCACAGTTCCTGCAACCGTTCTTCATATGTTTTAGCCTGAATCTCCCTAATCACCCTTGTTGCTCTTCTCTGCACTCTTTCCAGAGTCTCCACCTCTTTTTTTTATATCACGATGACCAGAATGCAGGATGCCGTACTCTAGCTATGATCTTGCTAAGGCATCATTAAAGTGGTTTTAACACTTCACGTGATCTTGAGTCTGTCCCTCTGTTAAACGTTCTTCGTGTTTTAGCTTCCCACCAAGATGTCACCTCACCTCTGACAGCAAAAGGAAGCCAATGTCTTTGTTGCGAGTGGCGAAACAGTAATTGGCACTCTTAGAAGACATGTCCGCAAAGTAAATGCCTTTTCCAAACTGGGGGAAGAGAAATAAGAAGAGGTAAAAACTAGGAACCTGACTTCTCCCTGAGTTGAACGAATTCTGGGTTCAGCCTAGAGGCGTGAAGGCAAACCTATGGCATGCGCGTCAGAAGGGGCGGAGCTCTCTGTGCAGGCACCTGAGCCGTCGCCCCAACTCGGCTCCACCGCACGCCTCCTGCCAGCCAGCTGATTTTCAGGTCGCCGCCATGTATGCGTATGCAGGGCATATGCAGGAGACACCCGTGCATATGCGGGGTGTGTGTGTGTCACGCATGCATGAGTGAGGGGCAGGAGTGTGTGCAGAGGGGGAGAGTGCAGCGCCCCCCCTCCCATGGCCCGTTTTTTATCCCAAGAGGCTGCACGGAGGCCTGCTAGGCCAAAAACAGGGTGGGGGCCTCATGCACGCATTCGTGGGGAGGGGGAAAGGAGGAGTATGTGGGGTGTAACACGCGCATTGCATTATTGGTGCGGGCACGCACTTTTGGCACATGACGACAAAAAGGTTAGCCATCGCTGGCCTAGAGACTCACCATGTAGCCTGTGACAGGCGCTTCTGGTGGAGCCACACGCAACCCCTGGCTCAAAATCCCCGCCCAGTTACCCAGGCGAGATCCGTGCCACAGCAGCATCCTAAAGAGGGGAAAAGGAGGACGAAAGATGCAATTCAAAATATAGCCCAAGGATAGGTTTCATTTTTGCCATCAGCCCTCTTCTTACCTGTTGGGCAGGTCAAAACGGAAGCCGGCTTCTAAGCACTTCTTGTTCACTTCAAAGGCCTCGATCAGGGTCATTTTATAATTCTTGTGGGTGGGAGCATGGGTGGAGAGCAAGTAGCGTTCCAGCACCTGAAGGAGGACATGAAAGACTTAGAAATCCAGTTTGACACCCTTGTTCTATAGTCTTCTTATATGCCTTTGAGCTGTGGTGCAGGAGGCGGCTCCTGCATATATACGTTGGACAGAAAAGGTGAACTAACAAGCAAGTACTGGAGCGCATAACACCAGACACGTCACTATAAGACCAAATCATGAAACTCCCCACTCATCTTGGAGGGTGTTAGAAGGGGGAATTCACTGGAGAAAGCAATTATTTTTGGAAGAGGACTAAAAGGAATCCAGGCCATCAAAGAACATGGTGTGGCTGGACATCCTCAAAAGCTGACACCATCCAGAGCATAGAAAAACTCAAAAGTAGTAGTACAAGATCAGTAAGATGTAGAGAGGTGGTTAGGTGTATGGTTTTAACCCCGTGTTATTCTCATTACAGGACACACTTTTCTGCTGAGGGGAGGGCGGCCTGTCAGACCTGGAAGCCATCTTAGGCCTTCAGGCCTGCCACATTTTCTACTGTGGGAAAACAGGAGGGCGGATTGCATAGATTGTGGGCGATATATAGCCAAAATAGCACTCTTTTTCAGAGAGTCCTTGCCACTTTGCTCGCCAGCTGCGATGAGGTGACCCGGGAGGCATCTCCAGTTTTGGATGGTGCCTGATTGGATCCTGTGATGGACATGTGGGGAGGTTGGGCAGGGACTTGAAGTTTCTTTTGGGTGGGGAAAACTTGGAAACTTTCAGATTTTCCCAGACCTGTCAATAGGACACCTCTAATAAAATGGAACTTTGGGGGAAAAAATCAAGCCTTGGATAGCAATAGCAATAGCAGTTAGACTTATATACCGCTTCATAGGGCTTTCAGCCCTCTCTAAGCGGTTTACAGAGTCAGCATATTGCCCCCAACAACAATCCGGGTCCTCATTTTACCCACCTCAGAAGGATGGAAGGCTGAGTCAACCCTGAGCCGGTGAGATTTGAACAGCCAAACTGCAGACAGCTGTAGTAGCCTGCAGTGCTGCATTTAACCACTGCGCCACCTTGGCCTCTTGGAGTCTTCATTTCGTTGGGGCTGTTACTTTGAACCCTGACAACCCGGCCCATAGAATTGCCAAGAGTCAGATTCAACTGAATGGATAACATCACCATATTCCCGGCTACACACCTGGAAAATATCACTGGTCTTCTCCAAGGGCAGGAGTTCACAGTCGAGACTCCTGTAGCTCCGGTCCAAAGGGTGTTCCAGATCCAGCTGTTCTAACTGCACATGTTTGATACCAATACGGACTTCATTCAGAGCCTTGAGAAAGTCAGCAGAAAGAACCTATTATGCTTTCAGGATATTATAGGGCAGCGTTAACCTCAAGAGGAGCTAGATATCTACATGGCTGCCTTCCAGGTGTGAATTGAATTTAATTTATTGCATTTATATGCTGCCCTTTTCCCTGAAGGGGACTCAGGGCGGCTCACAATCCAAGTCAGGGAAGGGGGTACAGATAAGGGATAAAAAAGACGAACAGAACAATACACAATTTAAAAGCATACAACAACCATACCATTCAGGGGGGGGGGGGGGCAAAAGCTCTTTAGCCCCAGGCCTGTCGGAACAGCCAGGTTTTAAGGGCTTTGCGGAAGGCCTGGAGGGTGGTGAGGGTTCGAATCTCCACGGGGAGCTCGTTCCAGAGAGTCAGAGCAGCCACAAAGAAGGCTCTTCTCCGGGTAGTCGCCAGTCGGCATTGGCCGGCAGATGGAATTCGGAGGAGGCCTAATCTGTGGGATCTAATCGGTCTATTGGAGGTAATTGGCAGCAGGCAGTCTCTCAAGTACCCAGGTCCAATACCATGAAGTGTGTGGTGCCCAAAATACATGGAATTTGTCACATTGGAAAAAGCTTAGTTGAAAGTTACAGCTGTAATTGGCTCAATTACTGTCATAATTTGAGGACTGTTTATTGTCCCATCTGTCTGGTGTAAAAGAATTTAGGGATGACCGAATGGTATGAAAGAACCATTAAAGAGAAAAGCAATTTTAATTTAAAACTTGAAAAAAAATTATAAAGAAATTCAAGTCCACCTTGTTTTTAATTATCACTAGTGCTGTTAATCCGGCATTATCTGGGTATTTATTTATAGGGGGAAAACGTCCGGACCAAACATAATTTCTAATGTTGGATTTTCCCCTTTACCAGAGGGAGGCCCCTTGTGGAGTACTGTGAACCCATTACCACGGCAACTCCACTGCGCTGCACAATACAAGCCATTTTATGGCAGTACAGTAGAAGCCATTTTAAGGCACAACAACCTGTATCTGAACAGAACACACACCCTGAAGTTTTATAGGAGTGTCTACCCCCACAATATTTTTCTCCAGAGGGTAAGTAATCTGTACGTCAAGTTTGGTTGAAATTGTTGAAGGCGTTCCAGAGTTATGCTGGAACACACACACACAAACACAATTTGATAGATGGATGGATGGATGAAGGAGGAAAAGGTACAGAAACATGAAAAGATTTTCAGGATTCTTATTATCCCGTACTACAATAAAACAGCACTATTGATATCCTGTGGCATCTCTCTCTTGAAGAACTGACATGTTTTTCATTTTCCAGTTCAGCACAGAAGCTGAAGAACTACATTTCCCCTTGATCTTAATAGCCAGAATGTCCCCACACCAACTTTCTTTCCTTCAGCAATTAAATATGACTCCCTTTACCTCTAGCAGCTGTACTTTTTCATGGAGTTCCTTCAAGGTCTTTATTAGTGGTGGTGTTCTCAGCCTGAAAAGGAGAAAGAGAATGAGAGCAAACACTTAAAATTTTTTGCAATAAGATGATGAATTGCCCTTCGCTGAAGGTTCTCTTCAGACCTTCAGAGATTGGGGAGGTAGCAACCACAAAGAGGACCTTCTCACGAGCACTAGTTACAAAAAAACCCTCTTCTTCAATGAGGGAGGCACATGGTTTGGTTTCCAGCCTCTGACTGGATCATCAAAATCTAGTGGAAAAATGTAAAGGACTGTGGGAATAACCTTGGGAGACAGAAGGAAGAGCTGGAGCTAGGGCAAGTGTCAGATAAGGGATATCTCGGTCATCAAAGGCAAAAGGATGGAAAACGCATTGCAGAAATGACCCTACCTAGTTTCTCTGGAACATATAAGGAAGGGTGGGGAGAAATGCTTTCAGGCAGTTTGCCAGGACTTTGCTGGATGCGCATGAGAGTAATTCACATTAGCTTAATAAAAGGGGTTTTTTGTTGGGACAAGGAGTCTGCTTCGTGATTTTGTGAAGCCTAGGTCACAACTGTTCTACACCCAGGTTTCCTTAAAAAGCATGAAGCAGAGTCTTGGTCCCGGCAAAACCCCTTCTATCTACACGACTGTGGATTCGTTTCATTCACAGTCAGCAAGGCTTAGCAAACAGCCTTTCCGAGGAACATTTATCAACATGAACCTTATCTCGTTGGGAGCGCTGTCAGATAACTAGTTTCCAGACGCAGGCGAAGGCAAAACTTGGCAGAGGGTCTCTTATAGTCACAAACAGAACATTCCATTCTTGAAACAACTGAATGAACTGTTTCTGCAAAAGCCCACTTCCCCGTTTATTCCTCTTTTGCTTCCCTTGGGAGGGGCCAATCACCTCCAAGGTGTGGCTTTACTCCTAAGTCGACCCTGCTTTCTTAGATGTTCTTCTCTTCTGGCAGCTTTAGGCATATGCAGACTACTCCAGCTGTCCCTTCTGCCTCACTGCTCTCTAACTCCCGTCTCTGCCTCTGATGCAGAGCCCTCATCTGAGCTTTCCTCAGCCTCAGGACTGGCCCGTGTTCCTCCCCAACCTCCTCATTGTCTGACTCCATTGCTAGCTGCCAGCAGATCACAACAAGAACGTAAGTTGAGGATCATCTGCATGAGAATAGTGCCAAAAGGAGACTGGTTTTTCTTCTTCTCCAGGACAACTTACAAACTACAAGGAGGTGAACGGGTGCTACTAACCCAAAATCATGGGGGATCCGGGTGTAGAATTCATTGCATGCTTCCAGCAGGGAGGAAGCAGCCAGGTTGTGCTTCAGACAATCTTCCACTTTTTGAAGTGATTGATAACCTGCTCTGATCTGTTCGGCTGTCAGCTTTCCTAGAGAAGAGGTTTAAAAGAAAAGAAATCAGTTGGATTCAAGGAAGAATACTGTAAGGAGCCCCCCCACTCCTGAGTAAAGGGAGTGAAATGTCTGCCAGTTCCAGGGCCTCCCGTCCTCTCCCAGGTGGAGTGGCAGCTGTGTTTTGGGTCTGAGCCAGAGGTGGGTTCCTACCAGTTCACCTATTCGTCAAATTTACCGAACCGGTTAGAAGTGGTTCCACCAGTAGACCTGGAAAGCAGGCCACACCTACAGAAGAGCTTCCAAAAATTTTTGAAACCCACCACTGGTCCTTAGATATGATTATTCTACACTATCATGTTCCTATTTATAAAACTCAGTGCTTCTGTGAAAGGTAAGGATGACTACTGCGTTTGTGGTACAATCAGAACATTGCGTGTGTTGAAGTTGTTTTAACGCAAACCAAGGATGCCTTTTAAGAAACAAGTTTACATCATATTCTTATGCATGCCAGTGCTGTGTGTGAGGTAATTTAAGGTGGTTCTGACAAGTATCGTCGGCATCTTCATATCTGGTCACATGGGCGGCAAGCCACTCCCATCCAGTCACATGGGTGGCAAGCCACTCCCACAAAGGAGGCCACACCCACAGAGTAGGTTCGAACAATTTTTGAAACCCACCACTGGTCTGGTCTAAGTGAGGGGGAGGAACAGATGAGGCCCATCCCAGATGCACATTTGCGTAGGGAGGAGAGGAGAGCAAAGGAAAACAATAAACTGGATCTCAAGGAAAAGCAGACACAGACGCTAGCCAACCCCTCCCGTGGCTGAGAAATAAATAGTAGGAATTTGGGAGTGGCCTGTTGTCACACACAACCATTTGTTTCTGGTCTACAGCAAGAAATTTGGATTTCTTGGCTAAACCCAGGTTTGTTGGGACTAATTACGTTTGATTTTTTTTTGTTTATCCACCTGAACAAAAGACTGTTGCTGCCCTGTTATAAAAAAGGGGGGGTTGTTTTACTCGCGAATAAACATCTTATCACTACTTGCCAAGGCTAGGTCCGAATAGATTGCTAAGTCAAGGCCTCTTGTTTATTTTCAATTAAGATTTCCTAAGCCATGAACCTTTCTCATTTTTTTCTAAAAGATAACTTAGCCTAGTGCACTTTCTCTACTAAAAAAGGTGACGCTGTTTGGACAAGTTGACCTCATTAAATACATTAAAACTAAGGGTAAGAGGGAAAAGCTGCGTACCTAACGGAGCTTTTCGTGTGTCGTACTTCATCTCGGTCACCATTTCCTCCATCGTCTGAATGTTACATATCAGCTCTATCAAAGCCTGAACTCTTAGGTCCAGCTGGGAAACTGGCTTGGGTTTGGAGACCGTCGCCTCCGGGGCAGCTTCTGGATTGCTCTGGAAGGAATGCAAAATGAGGTCTTGGTGAGCCAAATATATTTGCTTTCTAAAGCTGCCTCCCTCTGCTCTTTCCTGCCAAAAAGTCTTACATCATCTTTGACTTCGTAGTCCAGATGGACAAGATCATATTTGCCAGAGACCTTCTGGAAGTTGGCACGGTTGCTCCATTCATTTTTGGTTTTGTCTTGGAATCTAAGAAGCAAAAAAATAAAAATAAAAAAAAAGTCAGGTTCGGGAGAAGGGACGGTGCTGAGTGGGATAAGGATGTTGCAGAAACTTTCAGAGAGGGACTCACTTCTTTGTGAAGATCTCCTTGGCTTTCGCCAAATCTCCAAAGCAAGGAATAAGGGTGTGTTGTCCAGGCTTACCCACTAGAAAGTTAAATAATAATAATAATAATAATAATAATAATAATAATAATAATAATAATAATAATAATACCAGGACTTAAAAATCGAAATTCAACGATTATGGCACAAACCAGCAGTGATAATTCCAGTGGTAATTGGCACACTGGGTGCTATTCCAAAAGCACTGGAATTACATTTAAAACAGTTAAAAATTGACAAAATCAACATCAGTCAAATGCAAAAAGCCGCACTGCTTGGATCTGCACGCATATTACGAAAATACGTTACGACGTCCTAGGCCCCTGGGTGGGGCCCGACTAGTAACCAATGCCAAATCCGGTGAAACAACTGGCCGCTGTGATACAATTGCATAATAATAATAATAATAATAATAATAATGATAATGATGATGATGATGATGATGATGATGATGATGAATTAATACTGTTTCCCTGAAAATAAGACCTAACTGGAAAATAAGTCCTAGCATGATTTTCCAGGAGGCTCGTAATATAATTCCCCCCCCCAAAAAACAAGGGGCCAGTTAAGATTGTCAGTCAAATGGATGCATTAAGTACTGTATTTCCCTGAAAATAAGACCTAATCAGAAAATATCATCTGAAATAATTTTTATATAAAGTATAGCAATAGTATTTACACTTATATACCGCATCAGTGATTTACAGTGACCCTATAAAGTGGGTCAGCATATTGTCCCCCAGCCATCTGGCTCCTCATTTTACCGACCTCGGAAGGATGGAAGTCTAAGTAAGCCTTGAGCCTGTCAGGATCAAACTCTGGCAGTGGGCAGAGTTAGTCTGCAATACTGCATTCTAACCACTGTGCCACTACTGCATGAATGAATGAATGGATGGATGGATGGATGGAATCATCAAAAGGACCACTGAGGAGTACAGAAGAGGTGAAGCCACATTCTATAACTCAGGAAAAAAAGCAAGAACTGCAGAAGAACCCAAAAACTTGATGTATCATTGTTCACTAACATTTCAATCATCTAAAAAAAAAAAACATATTTATGATAACATAACACTTAAAACTTATACACTGTTTCCTAGCGGTTTACAGAGTCAGCATATTACCCTCAACAATCTTGATCCTCATTTTGGCAACCTCGGAAGGATGGGAAGGCTGATTCTACCTTGAACTGGTCAGGATCGAACTCATGGCAGTGGGCAGAGTCAGCCTGCAATACTGCATTCTAACCACCTACAGCGTTTTTAGGCAGTGAAATCCCTGATAGTATTTCTCGATGCTGACAACTTTAAGATGTGTGGATTTCAACGCCCAGAATTTTGCAGCCAGTATGAATTCTGGAAGTTGAAGTTTACTAATCTTGGAAGTTGCCATGGTTGAGAAACACAATCCTGGATCCATGATTGCTAGGTGAAATACAAGCATGATTTGTTTTTAAGTTTGTATTAAAAATTAAGACTCCCACTTCCTTCCTACAGGACTCATGCCTTGCACCAACTCACCGCGTCCCCAGCGCATCCAAACACTGTAACTTTGAGGATTATCTTCTTCCAACAATTGTATGATATAATACTTATTATTATTGAATTGTAGATTTGTCTGCAGGAAGTCAAAATGGAAAAAAAAGAAGCTGGTCAGAAATGAGAAAACAACACCTTGTTCCATTTCCATTCCATGTACTGCTTTCTGAGCTGTCTTCTGAACAAACCTTTATGAAAGGTCGGGCTTTCATGCAAATACTCTATTTTTCGGAGTATAAGATGCACTTTTTCTCCCCTAAAAGAGGGCAACAATTTGGGTGCGTCTTATACACTGAATGAAGCGCCCTTCGCTCTTCCGCCTCCATGTGTCGTGATTTAGACTTGTTCCAGGCTGCAGTGCCCCCTCCGTGGCTTCCGTTTTTGCCCTCTGTGGCTTATGCTTTCAATCTCTGAACACTGTGAGACTGGTTCAAGGCTGCGGGGATCACCAGAGCACTTCGCTGCCAATTGCCGCCTCCGTGCATCACGTTTCCAGCCTCTGCGCATCGCATTCTAAGCCTCCGCACGCCCTGCTTTCGGCTTCTGTGCGGGGTGTTTTTTGGTGGCGATCGGCGGCAATGCGCTTTGCCGTTCCCTGGTCTCAAATGGAGCGTTTGTGAAGTAGTAGTAGTAGTTTGTGAAGTGCTTACGACTGACAGCCGGCAACAGCCAAGCCGCACCTGATTGGCTAAGGCACGGCTGGCTGAGCGCGAGCTGCCGGTCACGCACCTATTGGTCGTCCTGCTTGACAGCTCCGTATAAATAGCTGTCAAGCAGGGCGAGGTGCTGAATCGCTACTTACTAGTTGTGTTGATTCCTCTGCTTGCAATAAAGCTGTTTACCTTACCTCAGGCGCCTCCTGCCCCGTAATTCCTCGGTCTACTTCACTGGCGACGAGGACAAAACAGTTTGGAGGCTGGAAACGCAAGGCGCAGACTCCAGAATGACAACCCGGAACAACTGCTGCTTTGTCTGGCCACTTCTGCGCTTCACCTGCTTGACTCACTGGAGCTCCTTGTGACAATCAGCTGTGTTTTTGAAGCTGCTATCAGCCTCAACCAGGGCTCACAACCAGCGAACTAATGTGTTGAAGCTGACCAGGCTGTTTGCTAAGGACTCTGGGTGGATGCTGGTTAGCCAGAGGCAGATTTTTTTTTTCTTTCTTATTTTCATCCCCCAAAACTAAGGTGCTTCTATTCCAGAGCGTCTTATACTCTGAAAAATACGGTATTACTCCAATCTCTCCAGGGGAATTTTGTTCTGTAGTGTGATAGGAAGCCAGCTGAGGAAGCGGGGAGCCCAAATTTATCAATAAGCTTCCCCTACTACATCAGTGGTTCTCAACCTGTGGTCCATGGGGGGGGGCACAATGCTATCACAGGGGGTTCGAAAAGGCTTGGAAAAAAATGTTATGATTTAAATCTTGAGTATCTTAAGCCCCTTGGGGGTCGGTAGCCACAAAAGGTATTTAAAAAGGTTCTGTGGTGAAGAAAAGTTTAAGTTTAAGTTTAATAAACTTATAGGCTGCCCAATCCCGATGGACTCCGGGCAGCTTACATAAAAGACAATTGAAAAAGTACTAAAAAGTTTAAAAAGTAAAAGACAAAGCAGGTTAAAACACAACACACACTCAACCGTAGTGGGGCTGGACCCCATTCAAGAGGTCAACAGCCCCAGGCCTGCCAGAAAAGCCAGGTCTTAATAGACCTTTTGAAGGCTGCGAGAGTGGGGAGGGTCTGGATCTCTGGGGGTAGATCGTTCCATAGGGCCAGAGCAGCTACAGAGAAGGCTCTCCCCCAAGGAGCAGCCAAATGACATTGTCTAGTTGACGGCAACCGGAGAAGGCCCACCCTGTGAGAAAGGCTGAGAATCACTGACCTATATTCCTTGGGAGTTTCTAGTTCTGTCTTTCCTGCCCCTTAGGATGGCTTATATGCTTCTCCCCACAATTTTGTCTTCCAGATTATCTTACTAAGAACAAGAGATTTAAAGATAGGCCTTGTCTAACCTTTTGTGGGCTCGGCAACTAAGATTGAGGCATGAACCTACTTCTCCCCAACTGAAGTCCAATCTTTTTTCTTTTTTTTTTTAAACCTGGCAGAATCTCTTGATTGGGTGAAAAAAAAAATCCAAAACAGATGATAGGGTGCACTCACTTGGTTCAACATAACATCATAAGTATCCTCTGCGTCACAGTAAACGTGAGCCTTTGGAAAAGGGAAGGAAAAGGGAAGTTATTCAATGCCCAGGATTTTTTTAAAAAAATAAATGATAAAGAAAGCCTCTTTTAAGCTAGACAACCTATGCAGTTTCCTTGGCTGAAAAAATACAGTTATCTTCTTCCAATTTGCTAATCTGGTCTACAGCCCTAGGACTTCCTTGCAGGGCTCCATCAAGTCACCAAAAAGTTCCAAAAAAGAGACTTAAGAAGCAGCTTGGGAAAAAAGTTTTATTTTGGCTAAACAGCTGGGTGGACAGGTCCACAGCATACAGGCTGCAAGCAGGCAAGGAAAAAGCTACACCGGAGAAGAGTGTAGCAAGCATCTTATACATTCATCTACCCAGTCAGAACAAAAGTTTGTTACCCATTCCTTGACCCTGTCCTAAATATGCCTTTGTTATCTACAGAGAATTCCTCGTAGGGCTTCTTCGCCGTCTTATCTATTTTGATTTCACCTTGGGCAGCTTTGCGTTATGCTCTCTCTTATCTACTGGACAAGGCTGCGCCTGGCGCCACCTTAGAAGCAATACACAGAAGCAAGAAGGCGGGCAAGAAGATAGCAGGGGATAAACTAAGGGGAATTTGCAATAACTATGCAGGACGCGCTGACCCTGCAATCTGCTGTGCTTTTGCAAGACAAAAATCTAGAGAAGAAAGAGAAGAAAGGGGGGGTAGGAAGGAGGGAGGAAAGCAAGGAGGGAAGCAAGGAGGAAAGCAAGGAGAGGAGGAGGGAAGGAAGGAGGGAAGGAAGAAGAGGAGAGAAGGAGGGAAAGAAGGAGGGAAAGAAGAAGAGAAGGAGGGAAGGAAGAGGGAATGTAGAAGAGAAGGAATGTAGGAGAGAAGGAAGGGGAGGAGGAAGGGGGGAAGGAAGGAGGGAATGTAGGAGAGAAGGAAGGGGGGAAGGAAGGAGAGAAGGAAGGGGGGAAGGAAGGAGGAAAGGAAGGGGGAAGGAAGGAGAGAAGGAGAAAAGAAAGGAGGGAAAGAAGGAGGGAAGGAAGAAGAGAAGGAGGGAAGGAAGAAGAGAAGGAGAGAAGGAGGGAAGGAAGAGGGAATGTAGGAGAGAAGGAATGTAGGAGAGAAGGAAGGGGGGAAGGAAGGAGGGAATGTAGGAGAGAAGGAAGGGGGGAAGGAAGGAGAGAAGGAAGGGGGGAAGGAAGGAGGAAAGGAAGGGGGAAGGAAGGAGAGAAGGAGAAAAGAAAGGAGGGAAAGAAGGAGGGAAGGAAGAAGAGAAGGAGGGAAGGAAGAAGAGAAGGAGAGAAGGAGGGAAGGAAGAGGGAATGTAGGAGAGAAGGAATGTAGGAGAGAAGGAAGGGGGGAAGGAAGGAGGGAATGTAGGAGAGAAGGAAGGGGGGAAGGAAGGAGAGAAGGAAGGGGGGAAGGAAGGAGGAAAGGAAGGGGGAAGGAAGGAGAGAAGGAGAAAAGAAAGGAGAAAAGAAAGGAGGGAAAGAAGGAGGGAAGGAAGAAGAGAAGGAGGGAAGGAAGGAGGGAAGGAAGAAGAGAAGGAGAGAAGAAAGGAGGGAAAGAAGGAGGGAAAGAAGGAGAGAAGGAGGGAAGGAAGGAATGTAGGAGAGAAGGAAGGGGGGAAGGAAGGAGGAAAGGAAGGGGGAAGGAAGGAGAGAAGGAGAAAAGAAAGGAGGGAAGGAAGGAGGGAAGGGGAAGAAGGGAGGGAAGGAAGGGCAGTAGGAGAGAAGAAACGAGGGAAGGAAAGAGGGAGGGAGGGAAGAAGTAGGACCGTTGTAAGATAAGATGGATCTATGGGATGTTAAAAAAGCAATCTTCAAGTATATTGTTAACAGTAGGGAAAAATTGTTATAAATACATTTTATTAATAACAGTTATGAGATCATAATTGTGAATGTATATATGAAATTGATAAAATAAAATAAAATAAATAAAAAAATCTATTCCCCCAACCAAATGCTTTGCCGAATGCTGGGATTTTCAACTCCCAAACATTCCCAGAAAGCATGGCTAATGGTTCTGTTTTATGCTAATGTCCAGCATTGACTTAAGGAACCTCACGGGCAACCAAGGTGTGACACACACACACCAACTTTCTGCAGAAATTGGGTGATTCTCCTCTGCTAGCAAGCGAATGAATGAAGTTATCGGACCGTAATAAATCGTGCCCATGTAGCTCTTTATCATGGCAGCAAAGGAGGGATACCATCAATCAATCAATTGCATAAAGACATTAAAAAGAAAACCAACGACAGAAAACCATGTGTCATGGCCCCAATCGGACCCTAGTTCGGAGGAGGCAAGCCCGGAGAAGGGTTGCAAGGCTACTCGTCCCATCCCTCCTCCTAAGGAACACCAGATATGGAGTGACGTAAAGAGAAGCTTTGTGGTTTTAGATAGTCTCCTCCAGGGACAATTGTTTGGCTTTGGCTTTGTGCGTATTGCTGTTTGCCTTTGCCTTGAAGGCTGCTTTTCGCCTCTTGTTTTGTCTAGCTGTGAGGACTTGTCTTCTGCCATGGACTTTTGCCTCGCCCTGTGGAATGTGGTTTGCCCTTTGCTTCACTCTGCTTTCAAAACTGCCTTTCACTTTGCTATTCTGCTCTGAGCACTTCCATTTGCCTTGTGCCTGAACTTTACCTTGTGGATTAGAGTTTGCCTTCTGGACTCACTTAACCGGACTGAAGTTTTGACACCCTGGACCTGTGAGGATGCTCCTACCTTGTGGGCTGCCTTTGGAACATAGGGGCTGCTGTTTAGCGGACTGACGGTGGCTGCCTTCGGGGTAGCATGGGGTGGAGCCTTACCGAGAGTTGGCGGGCCGTTTGTTCGAAACATTTATTGAGAGCAATAAAGGACGCTCTAGAGCAGGGGTGTCAAACTCAAAACCCGTCAGCCGGACGCTTAAGATATGGTCCATTGGACTGACCTGGAAACAGCGAAGGACCGTCCTGTGGTGCCTCTGTCAGCGAGAACAGAGGGCTGCAAACGGGCCCTCCCGAGATAAATTTTCGCCGGCAGAGGGTTGCAGGAGGCTGTCACAGCCGAAAACGGAGTTCGGGAGGGCTGTACGCGGCCCTTGCAAGCTCAGTTTTCACTGGCAGAGGGTTGCAGGAAGTGGTTGCGGCTTCGAAGCTCAGGAGCCAATTTTTGCTGGCAGAGCACTTGGCATCCCCGGCACGAGTGGCATCGAACTGGCCATGCCCACCCCCTCCCCAGCTCCTCCTCTGAGGTCTGCCTTGCCTTGGCCATTTGGGTCACAAGACCATGTGCTTGGTTTCTCTGGTCAATCCACTGACCTATGCTAAGATGCCACTCCTTCCTTCCTTCCGTCTCCCATTAGCTTCTACAAAAGGGTTACTCTCTCTACAAGTCAGGCACTGCTAACCTCAGAGGTTCTCCTCCCAGGAAGACCAGATGGGAAATGCAACCAACGAACTAATTCTATTCTACCACATTAACCGAATATTGCAAGCCTGAGAGTACAATTCTCCCACCGTTACTTTTACACTCTACAACAGTGTTTCTCAACCTTGGCAACTTGAAGATGTCCGGACTTCAACTCCCAGAATTCCCCAGCCAGCATTCGCTGGCTGGGGAATTCTGGAAGTTGAAGTCCGGACATCTTCAAGTTGCCATGGTTGAGAAACACTGCTCTATAATATAAAAGCATTCCTCCGGAGTCTCTTGCCCCACCCACTATCCCACCTGTCAGCTGCCTCTTACCTGGCTATCCTTTAGGCAGCTTGTCAATTCCAAAGGCAATCCCATTAAAGATACCAATTCTCTGCTACAGCCCTCTTGGCAAATTTCCTCACAACATCTGCCAACTTGTTTGCTGACCAAACTCTGGACACCAATTTAGCAAATACTCTCAGAATATTAATGATATCGATGACATACCTTTCCCACTTTGGCTTCACATTCTGGATCCACTGGGGCTATTCCCTTCATTTTAAGAGACTTCACTGCCTCTGTAGGTGGAAAATAATAATAAAATACCCACTTTGCATCGAACAGAGGTGGAATTTGGCTACAAGCAGCTTAGGCTGACGCCCTACAATCTCAGCATTTAAAAGCAACAGGTCCTTGCTCCTTAGAATCCTAGTGTCTCTGGGCTTAAAACAAAATACCCTTAATTAAAAGGGGTTACTTCAGCAACTCTTAACTTCTTACAGGGGAGGAATGATGGATCAGAGATTAAAGACCCTGAACTTGTCTGCTGGAAAGCTGACAGCCTAGGTTTGAGACCTGATTACCTCCACTAGACCGATACGATCGCATCGATTAGGCCTCCTCCGAATTCCATCTACTAGCCAGTGCAAACTGGCAACTACCCGGAGGAGAGCCTTCTCGGTGGCTGCTCCGACCCTCTGGAACGAACTCCCTGTGGAGATTCAGACCCTCACCACCCTCCAATCCTTCCGCGCCGCTTTTAAGATCTGGCTGTCCTGGGGTTAAGATTCCAACCCCACCCGAATTGTGTGACTGTTGTGCTCTCTTTTAATATGTTGTATTGTTTCCATATTGGAATACTGTTTGTCTTTCCCCCCCCCTCCCTTTTTGAACTGTGAGCCGCCCTGAGTCCCCCCAGGGAAAAGGGCGGCATACAAATAAAGGAAATGAAATGAAATGAGCACCATGTGACGGGGAGAGTTCCCATTACTGGCTGCAGCTCCTGCCAACCTAGCAGTTCGGAAGCATGCAAATGTGAGTAGATGAATAGGTACCACTTTGGTGAGAAGGTTAACAGCATTCTATGCGCTTCAGAATACAGTCATGCTGGCCGCATGACTTTGGAAGAGTCTTTGGACAACAATGGCTCCCCCAGTTAAGAAACAAAGGATGAGCACCTCCCCCTTGAGTTCGACATGACTGGACAGGGGGAACCTTTAACTTTTAACTTCTTATGAGAGACCCCCCCCAAAAAAATTATTTTCTCGGCACTTACCCATCAACTCTTCTTTCCCCAGAGATGTACTGGCCTCTGGTTCAGCCTGGGGCGTCTGAGCAAGAACCGATGTACTGGCATCCAAGTCACCGCTATCCAGCTGGGACTCTTCCTCTGCCGCTGTTGCATTTGAGTGAGGAAAAAGAAGGGAATGGCAGGATGGGACATGGGATTGTCAGTGGTTGTTGTTGGCAGTGGTCTAAGAAGCTAGATAACAGTGAGGCAGAGGAACAACCTGGGAGCCTGTTCCCAGTGTACGCATGTGCAGAGCTGCCAGCAGAACAGCTCGGAAATCACGGTCGACTTGGGAGTAAAGTCACAGGTGGAAAGTGATTGGCCCGTCGCACAGGAAATAAAAGAGGAGTTAAAGGGGAGGGGGCTTTTGCAGGAAACAATGTTCTCGTTCGGTCGTTAAGATTCATTTCAGGAGTGTGAAAATCTATCCGTGAACCTCACAGACTCTGTGCCCAGTCTTTCCTTGCACAGCACCGCATTTAAGAAATATTTGCATGGCAGCTTTCCAAGCTAGATAAGGTCTGTACCCATAAATATTCCTTTGAAAGACTGTTTGCCAAGCCTTGCTAAATGTGAGGAATTCCCATTCGTTTAATAAAAGGGGTTTTGTCGGAACTAGGACTCTGCCTCGTGCTTTTTGGGGAAGCCTAGGTCAGAACAGTTGTTTCCATTCCTATGGGGGAGGAATGATGGATCGGAGATTAAAGACCCCAAGCTTGTCAGCTGGAAAGCTGACAGGCACGTATTTGAGACCCGAGCACTACGCGAAGGGAAGAGTTCCCATTACTGGCTGCAGCTTCTGCCAACCTAGCAGTTCGAAAGCATGCAAATGCGAATAGACTAATAGGTACCACTTTGGTGGGAAGGTAACAGCATTCTGCGCCCTTTGGCGTATAGTCACGCTGGCCACATGACCACGGAAGCCTCTTTGGACAACACTGGATCCCTCGGCTAAGAAACAGAGATATGCACCACTCCCTCAAGTCCAACATGATTGGAGAGGGAGAACCTTTAACTGTGAACTTATGAGATTCCTACTTGCAGTTCGGCTGTTCAAATCTCACCGGCTCAAGGTTGACTCAACCTTCCATCCCTCCGAGGTGGGTAAAATGAGTACCCGGATTGTTGGGGGCAATATGCTGACTCTGTAAACTGCTTAGAGAGGGCTGAAAGCACTATGAAGCGGTATATAAATCTAACTGCTATTGCTATTTCCTATTACCAACCTCCCCACCACGCATCTATTTCCAAAGGATCAGACTGTTCTTTCCACCACACCATCATGCACTGACTCCAAAATTATTTTCTCGGCACTTACCATCTCCTTTCCCCTGAGATGTACTGGCCTCTGGTTCAGCCTGGGGCTCCTCAGCAGGAACCGATGCACTGGCATCCAAGTCACCGCTAGCCAGCTGGGACCCTTCCTCTGCCGCTGTTGCATTTGAGTGAGGAAAAGAAAGGGATAGGTAGGATGGGACATGGGATTGTCAGTTGTTGTTGTGGACCGCCAGCAGCAAAGCTGGCAGCAGAGTCAGACAGTGAGGAGGCTGGAGAAGAGCATGGGCCCAGTCCTGGAGCTTGGGGAAGGCAGGAAACAATTTGTTTGTTCGGTCGTTAAGATTTGTTTCAGGAGTGTGAAAAATCTGTCTGTGAACTTCAGAGGCTCTGTGCCCAGTCTTTCCTTGCACACCACCTCATTTGAAAAATATCTACATGGCAGCTTTCCAAGATAGATAAGGTCTGTAGTCATAAATATTCCTTTGAAAGACTGTTTGACAGGCCTTTGCTGAATGTGAATGTGAGGAATTCCCATTCGTTTAATAAAAGGGGTTTTGTCGGAACTAGGACTCTGCCTCATGCATTTTGGGGCTGTTCTTTCCACCACACCATCATGCAATGACCCCAAAATTATTTTCTTGGCACTTACCCATCTTCTCTCCTTCGGTCTGAGGTGTACTGGCCTCTGGTTCAGCCTGGGGCTTCTCAGCAGGAACCGATGTACTGGCATCCAAGTCACCGCTAGCCAGCTGGGACCCTTCCTCTGCCGCTGAAGCTTCTGAGGGAGGAAAAGAAAGGGAAAGGCAGGATGGGACATGGGATCTCAGTTGTTGTGGCCCGCCAGCGGCCATCAGAGCTGGCAACAGAATCGGACAGTGAGGAGGTTGGGGAGGAGCATAGGCCCAGCCCTGGGGAAGGCTCGGACGAGGGCTCTCCATCGGAGGCAGAGACGGGGCTGAGGCTGTCTGGCAGTGATCAGGTGCCTAGACAGCAGTGAGGCAGAGGAACAACCTGGGAGCCTGTTCCCAGTGTGCGCATGCGCAGAGCTGCCAGAAGAAAAGAACGACTCAGAAATCAGGGTAGGCTTGGGTGTAAAGTCACAGGTGGAGGGTGATTGGCCCCTCCCATAGGAAATAAAAGAGGAGCGAAAGGGGAGGGGACTTTTGCAGGAAACAATTTGTTTGGTTCGTTTCAGGAGTGTGAAAATCTGTCTGTGAATCTCAGAGATTCTGTGCCCAACCTTTCCTTGCACACCACCTCCTTTGGAAAATATTTACATGGCAGCTTCCCAAGCTAGGTAAGGTCTGTGGTCATAAATATTCCTTTTGAAAGACTGTTTGCCAGGCCTTGCTGAATGTGAATGCGATGAATTCCCATTCGTTTAATAAAAGCGGTTTCCTCGGGCACAGGAATCTGCTTCGTAATTTTTGGGGAAGCCTAGGTCCAAAGTGTTATTTCCATTCCTATGTAAGGACAGAGGTGAAGCGGCTACGGGGCCAAATCTATGTGCTCTGATTTCCACTTACAAGGAGGGACAGAGCCCAGACGGAATTCCATAGTTCAATTCCCAGCATAAGAATAAATTTCTTATGGGACTTTCTGACAAGCAAAGCCCATGGGAAACCAGATTCCTTATAACAAGCTTGTTACTAGCTAAACGACTGCACTGATTCACGTATCAACTGCGGCAAGAAAGGTTGTAAAAATGGGGGGAAACTTCACTTAACAAGTGTCTCGCTCAGCAACACAGATTTTATGAGATTCCTAACTGCAGTTCCTATTACAAATCTCCCCACCACACATCTATTTCCGAAGGATCAGACTGTTCTTTCCACCACACCGTCATGCACTGACCCCAAAATTATTTTCTCGGCACTTACCCATCTTCTCTCCTTTAGCCTGGGATGCACTGGCCTCTGGTTCAGTTGGGGGCTTCTCGGCAGGAACCGAGGTACTGGCATCCAAGTCACCGCTAGCCAGCTGGGACCCTTCCTCTGCCGCTGTTGCATTTGAGTGAGGAAAAAGAAGGGAAAGGTAAGATGGGACATGGGATGTTAGTTGTTGTTATTGTGGCCCGCCAGCGGCCACCAGAGCTGGCAACAGAGTCAGACAGTGAGGAGGTTGGGAGGAACATGGGCCAATCCTGGAGGTTGGGGAAGACTTGGAGGGCTGTGCATCGGAGGCAGAGATGGGGCCGAGGCCATCTGGCAGTGATCTACAAAGCTAGATAAAAGTGAGGCAGAGGAACAGCTGGAGCCTGTTCCCAGTGTGCGCAGCAGCGAAAAGAACAGCTCGGAAATCACAGTCGACTTGGGAGTAAAGTCACAGGTGGAAAGTGATTGGCCCCTCGCATAGGAAATAAAAGAGGAATGAAAGGGGAGGGGGCTTTTGCAGGAAACAATTCGTTTGTTCGGTCGCTAGATTTGTTTCAGGAGTGTGAAAAATCTGTATGTGAATCTCAAGAGGTTCTGTGCCCAGCCTTTCCTTGCACACCACCTCATTTGGAAAATATCTACATGGCAGCTTTCCAAGCTAGATAAGGTCTGTGGTCATAAATATTCCTTTTGAATTCCCATTCGTTTAATAAAAGAGGTTTCCTCGGGACCAGGAATCTGCTTCGTAATTTTTGGGGAAGCCTAGATCCGAACAGTTGTTTCCATTCCTATGTAAGGACAGAGGTGAAGGGGCTCCAGGGCCAAATCTTTGTGCTCTGATTTCCACTTGTAAGGAGTGACAGAGCCCAGACAGAATTCCATAGTTCAATTCCCAGCATAGGAATACATTTCTTATGGGATTTTCTGACAAGCAAAGCCCATGGGAAACCACTTACCCTTCTCATCTCCTTTCCCCTGAGATGTACTGGCCTCTGGTTCAGTCTGGGCCTTCTTAGCAGGACGTACCGATGTACCGGCATCCAAGTCCCCGCTATCCAGCTGGGATCCATCATCTGGCTTTGATGCAACTGAGTGAGGAAAAGAAAGGGAGAGGCAGGATGGGACATGGGATGTCTGTTGTTGTTGTTGTGCCCACCAGAGCTGGCAGCAGAGTTTGACAGTGAGGAGGTTGGGAGGAACATGGGCCAATCCTGGAGGCCGGGGAAGGCTCTGCATTGAAGGCAGAGAGGGGGCCAAGATCATCTGGAAGTGATCGGGTGCCTACGGAGCTAGACAGCAATGAGGCAGAGGAACAACCGGAGCGTGTTCCCAGTGTGCACATGCGCAGAGCTGCCAGAAGAATGACTCAGAAATCAAGGTCAACTTGGGAGTAAAGTCACAGGTGGAAAGCGACTGGCCCCTCACAGAGGAAATAAAAGAGGAGCAAAAGGGGGACTGGGCTTTTGCAGGAAACAATTCGCTTGTTTGGTTGTTAAAAGATTCGTTTCAGGAGTGTGAAAATCTTGTCGGTGAATCTCAGACTCACAGGTGGTGCGCAAGGAGAGACTCTGTGCCCAGTCTTTCCTTGCACATCACCTCATTTGGAAAATATTTACATGGCAGCTTTCCAAGATAGATAAAGTCTATACTCCTTTGAAAATGAAGCCCAGGAGAATCTGGATTCACCTAACAAGCATGTTGCTGGCTGAACAATGGCATCGATTCACTTAACGAGTGTGGCAAGGAAGATCGTAAAATTGTGGGGGGGAGAGGGGGGGGGAAGGAGAGAAACCTCACTTAACAAATGTCTTGCTCAGCAACATAAATTTTGGGCACCATTGTAGTCATAGGCTGAGGACCACTTGGACTCAGATACCTGCTTCCTTGCATTCTATCGGACGTTCAAACTTGGTCTGCTCGTTTCTCTGCAGCATGCGGGTCGTGTCCAGCTTGTAGCACACCTGACCGAATGTCAAATCCACGGTGGGGTCCCGGTCACCATTCTTGGCTGCCTGTAAATCCAAGCAGGTAGCAGCGGGGTATGGAATCCAGTCGTTTTCCTCATCACCTTCCCACTGCCAGACAACATCTACTCCCACGTAGCCAAAGAGGAGGAAAAGGAGAAAAAAAAAAATTTGAATTAACATAGGAAGTCAAGGCTAAACAACTCTCAGGAGGCGTTGAAGAGAAATGAGGAATCACTTTTTCTCTTATCCAAATAAAAGTTTATCAGCAAGTGCCCTTCACCAAGTATTTGAATTCTGATTATGTAACTGTGAGAAGGCCACGGCTGCAAGTAAGACTGGACGCATCCCTTTTTTCTAGGTGATCAACTCTGAGAAATCCCCAAATGAATTATAAATCAAGGACAACCTGTATGAGAATTAAAGAGCAGGACCAGTTATGGTGGACACTAGCAATGTTGACCTAAAGAGCAGAATACAAATGCAAAAATAATAATACTACAGGTAGTCCACAATTGGGATAGGGCTTATATTACAAGCATCCTGAAAAAAAATCATAAAGATAAAGGTTCCCCTCGCACATTTGTGCTAGTTGTTCTTGACTCTAGGGGGCAGTGCTCATCTCCGTTTCAAAGCCAAAGAGCCAGCGCTGTCTGAAGACGTTTCCGTGGTCATGTGGCCAGTTAAATACCGAAGGTGCCCGGAACACTGTTACCTTCCCACCAAAGTGGTCCCCATTTTTCTACTTGCATTTCCACATTGTTTCGCACTGTTAGGTTGGTAGAAGCTGGGACAAGTAACGGGAGCTCGCTTCGTTACGCGGCGCTAGGGATTCGAACCACCAAACTTTCTTATCGACAAGCTCAGCACCTTAGCCACTGAGCCACTATGTCCCTTGGGGGGGGGGGGGAATCATTCTAGGTCTTATTTTCAGGGAAGCATGGTACAATGGTCGTGTGAAAAATGGTCACAAGTGGGGGGGGTTTCCCCCCTGGGCTGCGGTAACTTCAAATGAACTGCTTTTAAGTTGAGGACTACCTATATAATTAGAAATAGCGACTTACAGGCTTTCTGATCCCAGATAGCCATACGGACACGGTTCTCTTGGCCGGTCTGCTTGTTCTTCTGGACCATCTTACAGAGGTCCACTTGGTCATCTCCTAGGTTTTCTTCCTTTTTTCTTGCCCTGCAGGGAAATACAAGAGTTGGCATTTCAACCTCTCCAACCAATTCCAGGCCATTGCGTTGTTGTTGGAGAAATTTCCTGAAAGTTAGAACAATTAATCAGTGGAACAACTTGCCTCCAGAAGTTGTGAATGTTCCAACACGGGGAGTTTTTAAGATGCTGGATAAACATTTGTCTGAAGTAGTGTAGGGGTTTCCTGCCTAAGCAGGGGGTTGGACTAGAAGGCCTCCAAGGTCCCTTCCAACTCTCTTATTCTATGTGTGTGTTTTATATGATTCTGTGTGTGTTTTCTATGTGGTGTTTTTCTCCTCCTCCTGGAAGCCAACTTACCGAACTGCTTGGCTCAGGACCTCATTTTGCTCAGGTGGGAACATCTGCCATTGATTGGAACTGATTTCCCGTTCCCAGCGCAGGTAAGGATGTATCTCTGCATCCTTAGGCTGGGCTTTTGGAGTTGTTCGCTTCCTTTTCATCCCTGTGGGAGCAACACAACACAAAGTGAATGTCTTAAAAACCATGCTATCTTTAAAGAACCACAAGACTGTTATCTTTATTGTGTCTTTCTCTGCCGGTTGTAAGAAGCATTTTTTTAAAGCTGTCGGGCAAATGGTTTGCAGATTTGAATCAGGTGAGTATCATTTAATTATACGTTTTAGGCACTTACAAATTGTTTTGTAATTACGGGGCTTGCGTTCTGGATCGTGAGAGAGCGTGCTTTGAAACATTTCAGGTTTTTGCAGCAAATGCAACATCTTATAAGCCTCATATGTGCGAGGGGAACTTTTACCTTTATTCCAATGGGGGGGGGGGCAGCTATAGCAATGATGCAAAAATAAGTTGTATGGTATTTGCAAAACCAGTGTCTTTATTATGGGGGCTTGAAGACTGAACAAGCCTATGTGATTTGTGTATTACAATGCACCCTTTTGCTATTTTTTTTTCCATAATAAAGACACTGGTTTTGTAAATACTATACAACTTATTTTTGCATCACTATCATTGCTATAACCGCCCTTCCCCATTGGAATAAAGGTAAATGTTCCCCTCGCACATAGGTGCTAGTTGTTCCTGACTCTAGGGAGCAGTAATCATCTCCATTTGCCACCAGTCAGAACTGTAGAAGCTTCCTGAATAAGAAGTAAAATGTTTTCAAAGAGGGGGGGAAAAAAACCCCAAGAGGGTTTTGCCATGTTTTGGGCCTGGTAGATCTCTTTGCAGCTTCCTGGGAGGAAAAAACAGGCCAACGAGAGGCACACATACATGTGCAGTGGAGCTGAGCTAGGGCGACAGCTCCTGTGCCCGCAGAAGAGGTGGTACGCATGCCATATAAGGTTCACCATCACAGACCTAGATGATTGAGAATCTCCATAGGCAACCCATTCCTGAAAGTTGCCACTAACCCCAAAACAGTTTGCCAGCCACTTCTATTAGTACTGTACCCTTTTATTATGGCTTCTAAGTGACCTTTAGCAATATTTAGCCATGGCTGGCCTGTTGCATGGGAGATACAGGTAAGCCTCAACTTGCAACAGTTCGTTTAATTATGGTTTGGAGTTAAAATGGCCCTGAAGACTGTTTTTCACACCTGGCAAGCATCGCAGTGTCCTTGCAATCATGGCCTCAAAATCCAGATGTTTGACCACGGGTTCGTAATTACATAATTGCAGCGCCTCAGGGTCAATACTCCCTTTCGCGGACCTTCCGACAAGCAAGGTCAGCGGGGAACCAAGATTCACTTAATAACCCTGTGGTTAACTTAATTGCACGGTTCACTTAACTTCCATAAAGTGGGGCAAAAAATAATATTAAATCTCTTAACCCATGCCTCACTCCGCAACAGAAAAAAAAATTTCGCCTCAATGGTGGTTTTCGGTCGAAGGCTACCCCGCGCGCTGGACACTCTGCACACGCTCAGATATTCCCAGACCTCAATGAGAACAACAAGTAGACATTCCCCATCAATCAGGTTAAGCCTACGTTCGTATTTGCGCTCGGCAGGAGCGTCGGCTCCGTTCCCCCATCCGGATTAAATTTTGCAAAATTTATTTTTAAAATTTTAAAGAGAAGAAGACGACGACGTTGACTTGTAGTAGCGGAGAAGGAAGATGAAGGGGAAAGGAGGAGGAAAAAGAAAAAAGAAATTAAGTAGCGGTAGCCGTAGCAGGTAGTAGTAGTAGTGGAGGAGGAAGAGGAGGAGTAGGAGAAAAGAAGAAAAGATTAGTAGAAGTAGAAAAAGTAATAGTAATAGTAGCAACAGCAGTAGTAGAATAGTAGTAATGGGGAAAAAAAAGCCGGCTTGCTTGAAACCACTCAGTCCACGGGAAACATTCTAGCAGAAGCAGCAGTAGTAGAATAGTAGTAGTGGAAGAAAAAGAAAAAGCCGGCTTGCTTGAAACCACTCAGTCCACGGGAAACATTCTTGGGGACCCCCTAAGCGTACATTTTCCCTTCCACCCCCCCCTTTTCTTTGCTTCACTCTTGGCACCCCTATTCCCGAACCCCCCAACAAGCCACCAAAACGTAGCCTTCCCGGACCCCGTCCATTTCTTAAGGTTTATTTTACTGCAAGCAAGAGTTTTTGCAATTTCGGCCCGCTTTTTTCGCCTCCCCAGGACGCTAATTCAAAACTCGCTTTCCCGCGCCGTGCGAACGCGTCTTCTCCCTGTTGGTTTCTTGCCACCAACCCGCAACTCACCTGCACGTTCCGTTCTCACCGCTCGAGATGACGCTTCCAGCTTCCACTCGCAAGCTCCTTCCCGGGAAAGTTCTAGGACCCGGGAAGACTCCGCCCCTTTTATAGATTTGCATCCGTCAAATTTGCAACAGAGGAGGAGGAGCGGAGAGCGTTTCTCGGCCGTCCATTGGCTGAAACCGGCTCGGAGGGAAGAAGAGAGATTAAAAAAGAGAGAGAGAGAGAGAGAGAGAAGGACGATTTGCGTATGTGAAGAAGTGCATGATGGTCGCCGCTCGAATTGGAAATAGCAGTTCTCCAGCCCGTTTTGTC
Organism: Thamnophis sirtalis; assembly: GCF_051295495.1. NCBI lineage: Eukaryota > Metazoa > Chordata > Lepidosauria > Squamata > Natricidae > Thamnophis > Thamnophis sirtalis. Next base: position 125,737,051 of record NW_028261384.1, read on the forward strand.
CCGAGACGCGCGTTTTACAATTTGTAAAGCATTGTATATTTTAGTGGAAGGACCTAATGTTCTCGTGTTTGGAACTGGTACGAAGACAACGGGCACGAATCAATAGCCACCCTAACTTATCTGAAAATTAAGAATTAGCCTTTATATAAGGTATGTAGTTAAAGGAATTGATAATTGCTGGGAGGAAGCTCTCCGTAGAGGCCACGTGCTGGGTGTCCATCACCCTCTCTCCCGCCTCTGGGAAGGTCTGAGGGAAGGGCCAAGTTTGCCACCCTAGCAGGGTGCCGCCTTCTGAAGGTGGGTGAGTTCCCAGCAATGCGGATCTCCGATCAAGCCCTAGAATCGAGGCAGGAGATGCGGCGAGGGGTCCTCGGGCTCCTTTCCGCGGATGCCTCAGTGGCTTGTTCGGGATTTGGGAATGACTCACGGCCGGCAGCTTTGAGTACAATGGGAAGAGGTGAAGCACCGCCAGCTTCATAACCCAATTCAGACTAGTCTCCCCCCAGTATTTTAACATTATTTTTGTAAAAACATTGTTTTGTCATCCATTCGCTCTGTTTCCCCCATTCTGGAGGGCATCTGCAGAGCGTCATGTTGGAGATGACAATTTAGGAGAAATCTCATCGAGGGTCATCTAGTCCAGCCCGCTACTCAAGCAGGAGACTTTAAAGTTTTTCAGACAAGTGGCTGTTTAGCCTCTTCTTAAAAACCTCCAGTAATGAAATATCCCCAACTTCTGAAGGCCAGCTGTTAATTGTTCTCACTGTTAGGAGGTTTCTCCTTAATTCCACTGTTGCTTCTCTCCTTGATTAGTTTCCATCCATTGTTTCTTGTCTTGCCTTCAGGTGCTTTGGAGACTAGCTTGACCCCTTCATCTTTGGGGCAGCCCCTCAAATTTTGGAAGACTGCTATCGTATCTCCCCTTCTTTTCACTAGAGGAAGCCCAACTGCTTCTCCACTGCTAAAGGAAGACCATGCCATTCATCCATGAAAACTGGCCTTCAGGCTTAGCATTCGCTATCTATGCAATGTTCATAGCCCTACAGGAGGGGTGTCAAACTCGATTTCATTGAGGGCCACATCAGGGTTGTGTCGGAGGTACCTGTGGTAGCCAGCAAAAACCGGCTCCTGAGCTCCGTTTTCAGCTGCAACGGCATCCCGCAACCCTTCGCCAGTGAAAACGGAGCTCTGCGTGGTCACCTGCGGCCCTCCATTTTTGCTGGCAGAGACACCGTGGGCTGGTCCTTTTCCTGTTTCCATGGCAGCCCCATGGGCCAGATCTAAGCACCCCATGGGCTGGATCCGGACTCTGGGGCCTTGAGTTTGACACCTCTATCCTACAAAGTTTGGAAGTTTTGGAAGTTTATTGACATTTGTATGCCGCCCACTCCATAGGGACTCTGGGCGGCTTACAGACAAACAAGGAAATATATAAAAATTAAAATAGAAATACAATTATTTAAAATTCCACAACATACATACTACTTAAAGTGGGGCTGGATGCTAATCAACAGCCCCATGCCTGCCGGAACAGCCAGGTCTTAGTGGCTTTACGGAAGGCCGGAAGAGTAGTGAGGGTCCGGATCTCAACGGGGAGATCATTCCATAGGGCTGGGGCAAAACCCCATGGATTTGTTTTAATCAACTTTATGATCACAATGGTGAGGGGTCCTTTTCTAAAACAACAGTATGATGAAGTGGGGGGGGGACAGAAAGAACAAAGCACACACCACGGACAGATTTGAAGATTTATTTATGTATGTTTTATATGTGTTTTGCAGATTGTGTTAAAAGTTTCTGAAATAGCAACAGCATTTATATACCGCTTCACAATACTTTTACAGCCCTCTCTAAGCAGGTTACAGAGTCAGCCTATTGCCTCCAACAATCTGGGTCCTCGTTTTACACACACGCACACACACCGCGGAAGGATGGAATCTATTACAAGTAAAGTATTGAATTGATTAGTACAGGAAGGATTTGACAGATTCCCAAGAGTCTCTCTCTGATCCGTATGAAAATATGTTGGATTAATTTCTCACAGCATACTACTACTTCTCTAATTATAAATACAAAAATATACTACCCATACAGTTTGTGATTATGACGTATGCAAAAAGGGGGCCCCATGGCATGTTACTAGTTCACAAGAGGGTGGCCCTGATATATCCCTGGTCCGCGGTATAATTGGACCACATGGAAAAGCGCTAGTGCATCATAATAACAAAGACATTAAGAAAAGGAAATGACTGAGCCCACCTACATTGGCCCTATTTTCAGGAAGGTCTTATTATTTTTGAGGTGCAGGAGGCGGCAAGCGTGATCACCTCAGGGCAGCTGCTGTGTTGCAATATTTTCAGGGAGGGCTGATTTTAGCGCATGCGCTCAAAAGCCCGGTCGGGCTTATTACCCGGGGAGGTCTCATTTTCAGGGAAACGGGGTATATAGCAGAGGTGGATTGCTCCCGCTTCAGCCCAGATCGGGGGAAGCAGTAGTAGCGGTAGTGGGAGGCTCCGCCCACCCGCCCGGATGCTTCTGTGCATGAACAGACTGGTAGTAAAAAAAAATGGAAACCCGCCACTGCTATATAGTAGTTCTTGACTTAAAACAGTTCATTTGGTGACTGTCCGAAGTTACAACGGCACTGGAAAAACGGACTTATGACCGTTTTTTTTACACAACTGTTGTATCATCCCCGTGGTCATGTGATCACAATGTGAGTATTTGGCAACCTCTCCATATATTTACGATGGTTGCAGTGTCCTGGTAGGGTCACGTGATTGCTTTTGATAACCTTGACCAGCAAAGTCAATGGGGAAGCCAGATTCGCTTAAGGACTGTGGGAAACGTTAGGCTCAATCGGGGTTGTAAATTGAGGAGAAGAGTGCATTTTTATAGAAATGGTCTGTTCAAAAACTCTCTTCCAGTTGTTGCATAGAAGAAAATTGATAGGGATTCCTATTAGATTCTTTCCAAATCTGAGCAATGCCTTAATTTATCAGTATGAGTCCCACCCATGCAGGGTACTCAGATATGGAATGTGTGTGGCCATGAATTTTCCTGGTCACGATTTGTGTCATTGAAATAGGAGGTTGGCAGATGCAAAGGGACATATTCATGGCAGCTGGACCCGGCCAGAGTGGGGGCACACGTCAACTCGTAATAGAACCTAATGTGCCCATACTTGAGGTAGCATATCTGCCAGTTGCTAAGACCTGACCTCAGCCTCCCCTGACAGCGATGCAAGAGGTCGTCGTGCCAGACGTCGCTGTCCCAAATCTCCACCACATACTTGTCGTTGCCGTTCAGCGTGACAGCCCCGAAGTTCAGATTCTCTGACCACCGAGGGTTGTTATTGCCACCGATGACCCTCGTGCGCATATCCTGGTCTTGGAAAAGGAATTTGACGTAGGCATCAGTGGAGGAAAAATGGTCACCCCAAAGACCGGACCCACTGTCCACATGGAACTTGAGGTGAGCCCTGCCCCGCTCGGTGCCGCAACATTTGTTGTTGATGAGGCCGTTGGGTACACACATGCAGGTGCACTTTTCGACCCAGTTGTTGAAGTTCTTCTGGGGGCAGCTTTGGTGGCAGTCTCTCCTTAGGGCTCTTCTTTTGATGTAGCTCACGGTGGCTTGCTTTAAAAAATTCCTCCTGGGGTCTGTTTTGTTCAACAAGCTGTACAGAGGTAAAAGGGAATAAGACACCAACCCAGGGGTCCTTTCGGTGCTGTCTAGCCATTCGTTGAGATGGTCCAGGTCTCTGCTATCTGAGAAGAGCATCTTCTTGTGGCCTCCTACCACCTCCATATGCTGGGTCGTGTAAAGCTCGTAGAAGCTGGATTTAGATTTCCCAAACCAGAGCTTGGCACATTCGGAATGGAAGGAAAAAGACCCCCAAAGACCTATACGCTTCAGCTTTGTCTCCAAATCCAAACAGTGTTTGATCTTCTCCGCCGTGAACCCCATCAAGGTCATGCCACAGGTTTTCAAAGCCAGCAAGTAACGAGCTCGCCCACCTAGATACACCAGGCTGATATAATGGGTGCCATAGATATTGATGAAATGCTGGTATTCCTCCGGGTCGTGATGGGGGGGCAACTTGCCGATGGCCTGAACAAAATGGAAGGACAGCAGAGGATTCGTCTGAAGCCCCAAACTGCAAAGGAAAAGAATGGGGGGGGGGAGGAAAAAAGCAGGATATTGTCAGCACGACAAGATGGAACTGCTTTGCTTCTTTCAAACCTTAATGCTTTTCAACTTGCCAATGAACCAGGGGAAGAGGGAGGGAAAAGGGGGAAATAGAATGTGGAGAATGTATGCATAGATTATGAAATCATGGAAGCAGGGGGTGGGCCGTTACGGGGTCGCCCGGATTCGGGAGACCCTGCAAATAACGTTATGGCTGGGTTGGAGAACCTCCAAGTCCCACCCCTGGCTGGCCCTCATCCCACCCGTCCCACCCCACCAACCCCTCCCTGGAGTTGCCACACAGCCCATTTTGGATGTGAGGTAAGTGCAGGGCCTGTGCGGAGGCTCAAGGAGTGGGGGAAAGGGGCCTCCTAAAAGTTCTGGAAGGCCGGAAACGGGCTTGTTTCCAGCCTCCGGAAGTTTTTGCCCTTCCAGAGGCGTGAGAGAAGCCTCCGGAGCATGGGGAAGGCGAAAACAGACACACCCCCCCCCTGCCGTGGTGTAGGAGGCCGACCAGGCCATTCCCACCATGGCCACACCCACCCACCAACTGGGCAGAGAACCTGTTACTGAAATTTTTGAAGCCTGCATGGAAGCCATCAAGGCCATCACTGCGGGTGCTTGAGAAAGAGATGGACTGTTCCCATAACAAAAGAATGTCTCATAACTATACAAAGTGATCCAACAGGGGAGGGGAAGAAGAGGAAAGTATTGTTTAATTGGGCAAGCATTTGGGTGAGAAGCCAGAGCAGGTTTTGTTTTTTTCAGTACCAACATAGTGTATCCAATAAAGTTTTACTTTTGGGAATTGCAATTCTCCGGAGAGTTTTTCCTTGTTTTGGGTATGCTAATTGGACAGTTCTGTGTCAAAAGCAACATCCCAAATCACATTTCCTGCCTCAGCATTCAGCATGAGAAAGGAAAGTGATGCAACAACCATGCTGAAGGTCAGATGGTGTCTAATGGTCAGTTAATGGAGAGGAGTTCATGTGGTGTGTTTTCTGGTGTCTCTTTCTTCCCCTGGTTAATCTTGAAAAGATTCTCTCGAAATGGGGAAGCCCTTTTTATTTTTTGTGCCCTGACACCAAAGAATACTTTACTGAGAGTGTAACAGTCAATACAAAGTAATCCTTAATTTAGAACCATTTGTTTAGTCACCAAAGTTATAACGGCACTAAAAAAAAGTGACTTAACTGCCAGTTTTCACAGTTAACAACTGTTGAAGCGTTCCTGTAGCCGAATGATCAAAATTCAGGCAGTTGACAAATGGCATGTATTTATGATAATTGCACTGCCCCAGGGTCATACGATCAGCATGGGTAACCGTCCTAACTAGCCTCCGACAAGCCGAGTCAATAGGGGAAGCCAAATTCGCTTAATGACCATGTGATTCACTCAACAGTTGCAGTGACTCATTTAACAACGTCTGCTGCTGAGAAAGCCGTAAAAGGGGGCAAAACTCACTTAATCACTGTCTTGCTTTAACAATGGAAGTTTTGGGGTTATGTAAGCCAAGAAGTACCCGAAATCTGGAGCTGCAATTTATTTTAAAGGTAAACCGTAATAAGTATCTGTTATCACCTACAATAAATATCTGTCATAGGTACCAACCTTATTGCCTGTAATTATGGTGCTTCTCTCCTTAGCTAAATTGTATCTAAATGTTTTACTGTAACCAAGTTCCTGGATATGGGTTTGAAGGTTTCGTCCTGTGGTTTATTGCGGTGTTTGAAGTCTGACATCAGATCAGGAGAGGGCTTCAAAAATTGCAGCAACGGGTTCTCTGCCCCGATGGTGGGTGGGCGTGGCCTAGTCGGCCTCCTGCACCATGATGGGGGGGGGACACATATTTTTCACCCTCCCCACGCTCCAGAGGATTTTCTGGAGCCTCCGGGAGGGCAAAAACTTCTCCTCCCCTCAAAGGCTAGAAACAGACCCGTTTCTGGACTTCCAGAACTTTCAGTAGGCCCGTTTTTTAACCCTCCCCAGGCTCTGGAGGCTTTTGTCGAGCCTCCAGGAAGGCAAAAAATGGTTACCTAGGGCTCCGGAGACTTTCCGGAGGCCGGAAATAGGCCCATTTCTGGAATTCCGGAACCTCCGGTAGACCATTTCCCCCTCTTCGCCGATCCTCTGCATGAGTTCTGCACTTACCTGGCCTGATGAATGGGCCGCGTGGAGACCATGGGATGGGGCAGAGTGGGGGGGGGCGTTGGGGCGGGGCCAGCCAGGGGTGACATTTGGGTGTTTGCCAAACTGGGAAGAATCCTCTCTAGAGGATCACCCGAACCCATGTGAGCTCCCACCATCCCACCCCTGCATTAGATCATACCTATGATTTTGTTTGGTGTCCAAAAGTATATCCTCCTAACCAAAAATGGGGTCTGAAGTGTTTTGGCCCTGGAAGAGGCTGTTTAACCTGGAATACTGTCTCCTCAACTCTTCAAACTGCTTCCAGTTCAGAGGATTTATTTTCAAGAAACCATCTAACTGCCCCCTAAATGGTATGGACCAGAGGGGGCATAGAACATTCTGGAGCTTTATGGAACATTCTATTCCGTTCCTGAATCAGACAGTTTTGTACATCTTTTGTGGTAATAAAAGATCTCACGGAAAAACATAGCCCTGGCTGTAGCCATAACATTCTCATTCTTCAAATTCTTTTATGCTATTTTCGACATTGTAAGCAGCCTGGGGTTGCTGGATAGTGAGATAGGCGAGATATAAATTTAATAAACAAACAACAAAGAAACAAAGAAATAAATACAGGTAATCCTTGATTTGCAACCCCAATTGAGCCCCAAATTTTCAACGCTGAGGAAGAAATGCTATTCAGGGAGCTTTTCCCGTTTCTGTGACCTTTCTTGCCACAGTTATTAAGTGAATCACTGCAGTTGGTAAGTTGGTAACATGATTGTTAAATGAATCTGGTTTCCTCCATGACTTTGCTTGGTCAGAAGCAGGGCCGGATTTAGATGAAAAGAGGCCGTAGGCTATTCCACTTATGAGGCCCTTTCACCTCCCATTTTTAAGTTTGTAAATTACATGAGAGACAATAAAATACATCATTACTGTGATATATATCAATATATATCAATATATATAGCTGGCCTCCCGACGGAGGGCGGCTCTGCTCTGCGGCAAAGGCAGCGAGGCCAGCCGCCTCCCATGCTGCGCTCAGCTGCCCGGCTCAGCCCCCTCGCCCTCACCTGCCTGGCCGCTGGTGGGCTCCGTGTCGACGGGGCGGCTACTGGGAGCGGCCGCCCCTCTCGCCCGACCCCCAGTGCCCGGAACGTGGGCGGGCTCCCCAACTGCCGCGGCACTGGAACGATGTTAACCAATACATTTTTATGTTTGTTTATTAGTCATATGGGTAGAATTTCTCCTTATTTTCGGTTCAGTGTTTTAGTGTTCACTGTTTTTAGAATAGTGTAATTTTAATTTTGCTAACAATTTGAATGTAGGCCCCTCTTGATCCTGAAGCCTAGTTAGCCTATAGGAAAATCTGGCCCTGGTCAGAAGGTTTCGAAAGGTAATAACATGACCCTGGGGACACTGCAAGCATCCAAAATTCTGAGCACGCGAGCACTGCAAGAGTCATACATGTGGGGGGAAAATATGTCCTAAGTCATTTTCTTCACTGTGTTGTAACTTAGAATTTGTCCCTAAACAAATGGTTTAAAGCCGAGGACTAGCTTTAAATGAGGAGCGCTCCATACAGGAGGTCCTCGACTTACAACAGTTCACTTAATGACCAAAGTTACAATGGCACTGGAAAAAGTCACTTATGACCATTTTTCACAACCTTTGCAGCCCCCCCCCCCCCAATGATCACTGATCAAAATCCAGATCTTTGGCCACTGGTTCATATTTATGACGATTGCAGTCTCTTGGGGTCATGTTGTCCCCTTCTGACAAGCAAAGCCAACAGGGGAGCCAGGTTCATTTAACAAGCCTGTTACTAACTTAACAACTTCAGTTATTCACTTAACAACCATAGCCAGAAACGTCATAAAATGAGGCAAAACTCACTTAACAAATGTCTCATTTAACAACATAAATTTTGGACTCAGTTGTGGTTGTAAGTTGAGGACTGCCTGTTTTAGGGTTCTCTGTTCCAAGAACATCCTTAACCCCATCAGTCACTGACTTAGTCCAATCTCTTAATCAATGATTTTGGCAGCACATTATTTATAGCAATACGTTGAAAGTTTGGAATTACAGCTAGTCCTATAACCTACAATAGTTCATTTAATGACCATTCAAAATAAAATTACTGGGGGGAAAAGCAACTTACAACCAGGGGTGGTATTGACTTACCTTCCCTACCGGTTTGCAAATGTGAGCGTGCACATCCACGCATGCGCTGAGGCTTCAGCACATGCGCTTTGGCTAAAAAAAGTGCCTAAATGTGACGCCATAGAGCTGGGGTGGGTGGGTGGGGCCAGCCACAATTTCCGCTACCGGTTCAGGTTCAGGCGGTATTGATTTACCTTCCCTACCGGTTTGCAAATGTGAGCGTGCACATCCACGCATGCGCTGAGGCTTCAGCACATGCGCTTTGGCTAAAAAAAGTGCCTAAATGTGACGCCATAGAGCTGGGGTGGGTGGGTGGGGCCAGCCACAATTTCCGCTACCGGTTCAGGTTCAGGCGGTATTGATTTACCTTCCCTACCGGTTTGCAAATGTGAGCGTGCACATCCGCTCATGCACTGAGGCTTCCGCACATGCACTTTGGAACGATCTCCCCGTAGAGATTCGCACCCTCACCACAGTCCAGAGCTTCTGCACAGCCCTTAAGATCTGGCTATCCCATCAGGCCTGGGGATAAGATCTTCATACACCCCACCCGAATGTTGAATGAATGTTGTGTTTTATTGCTATTTTTATTTGTACCCACATATTATTTTACGTTCTGTCTTGCACTCCCTTCCCATGAGTTGTAAGCCGCCCTGAGTCCCCTCAGGGAAAAGGGCGGCCTATAAGTGACAATAAATACAAATACAAATACAAAAAAAGTGCCTAGAACTGGGGTGGATGGGTGGAGCCAGCCACAATTTCTGCTTATGACCATTTCCCACACATTGATCATTGCAACATCCTTATGGTCACATGATCAATATTCAGACGCTTGTCAACTGACTCATATTTATGACCTTTGCACCACCCTGGGGATCATAGGACTCCTTTTTACGACCTTCTGGCAAGCAAAGGCAATGGGGGAGCAAGATTCACATCACAACCGTGCTCCTCGCTTAACAACTGTTGTGGTTCCCTTAACCATTAGGTCATAAAATGGGGCAAAACTCACTCAGGAAATGTCTCACTATTGTAACACAAATTGTGGGCTCAATGGTAGTCGTAAATTGAGGGCAACCTGTACTGGGCCTCTCCTTGTTCCCTCCAGGAGGTATCGGAAGAAACTTTACTCCCAAATAATTGACGGAGCTGTACTAACAAGCAAGGCATGATGGCATGATTTGGCTGGCATTGTGGCACCCACTCACTGCATTTTGCTATTATACCTTGGCAGCAAGTTCATTATTAGAAATGCTTTCTTTCTTTTTAAGTAACTCTTATCTCTATCCTTTTTTTGTTTTAGAACTAAGTACAAACAATGTGTTTGTAGTTGCCTTTGTGTGGGTGTTATGTAACTCAGTTGACCAGATGGCTGTAACCCTGTCCTTGACTGAGCTTGTCATGAGATAAATTTTTACTCCCTTCGGATTCAGTTGCCTGGTTTAATTATCTATCTCCCCCTCCAACTCCAACTGGAGCCAGGGAGATGCATTGAAGAAAGCAGGATGAGGAACATTAACTGAGCGCTGCAACCTTATTCCTAAAATTGATTGTAGCTGCTCAGCAAACAGTTCTATGTGCTGTTGGTTTGAGATCCAAAGCCAGTTTATCTGGAGGGCCGTTTTTCACCCTCCAGAGGCTTCAGGGCCCCCCAGGAGGCTTCTCTGAAGGCTCCGGAGGGCAAAAACCAGCCCTACAAGCAAGTGACTTACTCCAAGAAATATGGTATCTTTGGTGAGGAGAGCCCTTAAAATTCTGATGCTTGAGATGATCCCCAAAAGATCTTCAAAAATCCTATCTGGAACACAGCAGTTATCAAACTCATATCCATATATCCTCATTCTTGGCTACGTTCAGCTATAGCCTACCACCCAGCCTGTTGCAGATAATCCTCAATTTACAACCATTCATTACTGAGCATTCAAAGTTACAACAGCCTATGACTTATGCCCCTGACTTATGTCCATTTTTCATAAGGCCGTTGCAGTATCCTTGGGGGTCACGTAATCAAAATTTGGATGTTTATGTAGGATGGCTGCAGTGTCTCACTGATCCCCCTTTTACGACCTTCTGACAAGCAAAGTTAGTGGGGAGGCCTGATTCACTTAACAACCTAATGTAGCTGTATTCACGTAACAACTGTGGCAAGAAATCTCATAAATTGCGGCACGATTTACTTAACAACTGTCCTGCTTAGCAATGGAAATTCAGGGTTCGATTGGGGGGTTAAAAGTCGAGGACTTCCTGTATTTGCATCCAAACACCAAAGTGGGTTGTGTACATTGTGCACTCAGATGCAATGGAGAAAAATAGTTGTGGGTCTCGGTCAACATTTTGATTATGCCCATTAAACAGACTCTCCTAATTAACACAACTGATAGATTCATACCAGAGGTCAAATAAAACCGGTCAAAATTGCCTTGGGATACTTCTCATTTTAACTGCCATGAGTGTGTAACACAACTCAGAAAAGACAACACAGTTCTAGGCTGCATAAACAGAGGGATAGAATCAAGATCATGTGAAGTGTTAATATCACTTTATAATGCCTTGGTAAGGCCACACTTGGAATATTGCATTCAGTTTTGGTTGCCATGATGTAAAGAAGATGTGGAGACTCTAGAAAGAGTGCAGAGAAGAGCCACAAAGATGATTAGGGGACTGGAGACTAAAACATATGAAGAAGGGTTGCAGGAACTGGATAGTTTAATGAAAAGAAGGACTAGCGGAGACATGATAGCAGTGTTTCAATATCTAAAGGGCTGCCATAAAGAAGAGGGAGTCAAACTATTCTCCAAAACATGGAAGGGCAAGACAAGAAGCAACAGATGGAAACTAATTAAGGAGAGAAGCAACCTAGAACTAAGGAGAAATTTCCTGACAGAACAATTAATCAGGTTTTAAGAAGAGATTGGATAACCATTTGTATGAAGTGGTATAGGGTTTCCTGCCTAAGCAGGAGGGTTGGACTAGAAGACCTCCAAGTCCCTTCCAACTCTGTTATTCTAACCCTTCAATCTACTCCCCCCAGCAAACTAATTTTGAATGGAAATATGGCAACACGGTGCCTCCAACTTTGATGTTACGGAATTGTTCCTAGAGGACTTTATAGCCGGTGATATCAAAACCATTTGGGGGATTATGGAGAGACAACAGCTATCTTGTTGGTCTTTGAATAAAGATTACTTGTCAGGATGACAAAGACTAATTCATTCCCCCAACCAGTCCTAAAACAAGAATGGATGGATTTGGACGTCGGTGTCTTCTGAGGTAATTGCAATCTTGCCATCAACACGCATCAAGCATCTTGACCCCAAAGCTGATATTGGTAGTTGGTAATAGTTACCCCAAGCCTCTGAGATCTATCATGAGCTAGGCAACTTTTTAATGTTACATGTAATAACAGAGGCTAGAATTACATATGCACAAAATTGTAAAAATTGAGGTCTACCTTCACATGGAATGGTAATAAATAAAATATTAGAATGTGCCGAAACGGACAGGTTAACAATGGAACTTAAAGAAGAAATAGAATATTGCTCAATATGGGACTTATGGTATAATTGGCTAGATAATAGATACAGAGTTTAGAAAATTAATAATGAAAGAAGATTAACAAACTAGAAACAAATACAGGTACGAAGTTATATAGAATAATACATATTGCAAGCAACATCCTTATTGGATTGTACGCAACTGTAAATCAAAATATAGAGTGATAAATGTATACAGAGCTACATTATAACTATAAAAACAACGGATATAGTTATGTTATAGATTAGATTAGATTAGATTTAGTTTATTTGTATGCCGCCCTTCTCCGGGAGGGACTCAGGGCGGCGAACAACTCAAAGGGGGAAAGAGGAACATAGAACACAACACACATGATTAAAATAAACAAGAATCATACAGCCACAGAGGTCGAGAGGGGAGGGGAACTCATCAACCCCAGGCCTGCCGGCACAGCCAGGTTTTGACGGCTTTCCGGAAGGCCTGGAGAGAGGTGAGGGTCCGAATCTCTGCGGGGAGTTTGTTCCAAAGGGCCGGAGCTGCCACAGAGAAGGCCCTCCCCCGGATGGTAGCCAGGTGGCATTGGCTGGTGGACGGAACCCGGAGGAGGGTTTTTAAATACATAATGGTTATACACCATTATGTATTTAAAAAGATACTATACTATATGATTAAGAGGAAATGGATGTGATTAGGGTGCATAACATCATATATATTTAAAAAGGATTTGATACAAATGCAAAATTGAAATTGTGATGTAGAATAAAAGAAAAAGAGCCAAGGTGGCGCAGTGATTAAATGCAGCACTGCAGGCTACTTCAGCTGACTGCAATTCGGCAGTTCGGCAGTTCAAATCTCACCGGCTCAAGGTTGACTCAGCCTTCCATCCTTCCGAGGTGGGTGAAATGAGGACCCAGACTGTGGGGGCGATATGCTGACTCTGTAAACCGCTTAGAGAGGGCTGAAAGCCCTATGAAGTGGTATATAAGTCTAACTGCTATTGCTATTGCTAAAATGTGCAATAAAATATTTTTTTTTAAAAAAAAGAGCTAAGCAACTTTTTGTGATAGTATTCATTGCCTGTTGCATGCTCCACAATAAAAGAGAATATTTGTAGTTCAGGGTTGAAATGAAGGGTCCTTGATGCTCCCCAAGCTGGCTCATTTTCTTGAAGACGTTTCATTACCCAAACTAGGTACCATCATCAGTGCTAGAAAGGAGTGGGGTTTGCTGTCAATATACACTGAGAACAAACCTCACTCCTTAATAGCACTGAAGACCATCCTAAAGGTGCTTTTTAAAGAAACAACTGGACTTCCTTCCTTTCCTGGAAGATGTTTTCACTTCTCATTCTTGAATGAGAAGCAAGATGTCTTCAAGGAAAAAAAGAAAGTCAGTTGCCTCACTTTTGGGATAACCACGACCTGGATGACTGAGAATCTCCATAGACATTTAGCACTGATGATGTTACCTAGTTTGGGTGATGAAAAGTCTGCAATGAAATAACCAAGCTCAGAAGCATAAAGCCCCCCACTCCACTCCGTGTTCCACAATAAGTTCTGATCAACTCCAATTCAGGAGGGATGGAGCTGAAATTCCTTCTTCATCATCCAAGAGACGTTCAGCATTTAATAGCTTTGGGGTGGGATTTGGACAGGTGGATTCAAATCAGAGTTCTCCCACCGAGGATCAATGGGATTCCTCAAGGAGTCTATTATTATTAACAGTAGTAGTTTTATTAGTTAAATAGTATTTATTAAATTATTGACATACAATAAATTTTTGGAACAACATTGTTCCAAACATTTATTGTATGTCAATAATTTAAAAACTACTAATAAAATTTAATAAATAAATACTAAATTTCAGATTGTTCCACAAAGTAATCTTTCAATAGCAATAGCAATAGCAGTTAGACTTATATACCGCTTCATAGGTCTTTCAGCCCTCTCTAAGTGGTTTACAGAGTCAGCATATTGCCCCCAACAACAATCCGGGTCCTCATTTTACCCACCTCGGAAGGATGGAAGGCTGAGTCAACCCTGAGCCGGTGAGATTTGAACAGCCGAACTGCAGAACTGCAGTCAGCTGAAGTAGCCTGCAGTGCTGCACTCTAACCACTGCGCCACCTCGGCTCTTCAATGCTAATGGGACTAAGATTGTTTATATATGGATTTATTTCTCTGTCTGTTGGAACAATTACTTACATACATTTTTGATCACAGTGGGACCAGTAACATTTTACTACAGTCTCAGAATTATAACAGTTTATTTACCGAGAGTGCAAAGTTACAACATCGCTGAAAAAAGTGACATAACTTTTTTTCACACTTATAACCATTGCAACACTTGATCAAAATTGGGATGTTTGGAAACTGGTTCATATTTATGATGGTTGCAGTGTCCCAGGATCATGTGGTTCACTTTTGCGACCTTCTGACAAGCAAAATCAATGGGGAAGTCAGATTTACTTAACAACTATGTTGCTAACTCAACAATTGTAGTGATTCACTTAACAACTGTGGCAAGAATGGTTGAAAAATGGGACAATACTCATGTAATTAATGTCTCAATTAGGCACAGAAATTTTGGGCTTGATTGGGGTCATACCAGAGGTGATTTTCTGCCAGTTTGCCCCGGTTTAGGCATCGGTTCCACCACAAAGGCGCGTATGACAAAAGCGCGTGTGACTAAAGCGTGGTGACAAAACCGCACCGTCAAAACCGCGGAGACGAATGAGCGCTGAAGCGCGCCGACAACAGCGCGCCGACAGAAGCGCGCTGTAACATAACCCTAAAAATAACCCTAACCCTAACCCTAACCCTAACCCGAACCCTAACCCTAACCCTAACCCTAACCCTAACCCTAACCCTAACCCTAACCCTAACCCTAACCCTAACCCTAACCCTAACCCTAACCCTAAACCTAACCCTAAACCTAACCCTAAACCTAACCCTAACCCTAAACCTAACCCTAAACCTTACCTTAACTTAAATCGCGCTTCTGTCGGCACGCTGTTGTCGGCACGCTGTTGTCGGCACGCTTTTGACATCAGGGTTTTAGCGCCGCGGTTTTGTCAGCACGCTTTTGACGTTCACGGTTATGTCGTGCCACGTTAGGCATCATCATGGACACTCTGTGCATGCCCAGAAGCACAGTGCTACCGATTTCAAATGGTAGCGAAGGTAAGAGGATTTCATGCTTGGGTCATATGTCAAGGGTTACCTGTACCCTTCTCCAAAAGATGCATTTTCAGTAAAGATTGCCTCAAATTTTCAACTCCTTGGAAAAAAGAAATATGCCAAATGAATGGAATTCCTCAGCATTATGTTTCAAGGTACGAAATTGCCATATTTTTCAGAGAATAAGATGCACCTTTTTTCCTCAAAAAAAAAAAAAAAGGGGGGTGAAAATCTGGGTGCGTCTTATACACTGAATATATTTTTGGCCCCCGAAACCCCCACCCCTTCATCAAAATGGCGTGCAGAGGCTTTAATGAAATGAGTGAAAAACAGGTCTTTTTTGCTCATTTTTGCCTCTCCCCAGCCCTCAGGATCACTCAACAAGCCTCCTAGAGGCTATGCATGTCTTTTTTTTTTTTTGACAAAAAAATGGGCCCGTGTTTGTGAAAAATGGGCCGTTTTTGGGAGGTCTGCAGAGTGCAAAAACTTTTTTTAAAATTTGCCTCTTCAAAATCTTGGTGCGTCTTATACTCCAGTGCAACTTATACTCTGAAAAATACGGTATTTCCTCTGGGGGCAAACTCTGGAATTGTTGTAACAAATTGCATAGCATCTTCTGAAAAGTGATTCCCCCCCCTCCAGCAAATTGGCTACTGCAGCTCCTCCCCCTGTTTATGCTTTGAAGTGGTTACAGTAACAGAGTTGGAAGGGACCTTGGAGGTCATCTAGTCTAACCCCCTGCTCACGCAGGAGACATGTACTAGGGATTCGAACAGTGGTGAGATTCAAATAATTTAACAACCGGTTCTGTGCCCTAATGATTTCTTCCAAGAACCAGTTCACCAAACGGCTCAGAAAGTTAACAACGGTTCTCCCAGAGTGGTGCGAACTGGTTGAATCCCACCACAGGATTCAACCGCCGACCTTTCTGATTGACGAGCTCAGTGTCTTAGCCACTGAGCCACCTAGCCAAGCTAAGTGCTTTGATGCTTACCTGTAATGTTCACATTCGATCTCGTTCCTCAGAAAGCTGTACCTGTCTTCGCGGGTTTTCTGATATGCGAAAATGGCCATATTAGAGTGAGAGCCGGCAAAAGCCACCTGAGCTTTGGAGAATCCCAGGTCCTCCTCCATGAAATCCTTGACCATCTCCATTCTCCAGTCATTCTTGACTTCTTTGGCTATTGCGTTGGCCACATCTATATCTAACTCGTCCACAAAGTTGTTTGCTTTTCGTCGGCAGTTTTGCCTCTGCCGCCAGTCCACCCCAACCAGGGGAAGTCTCTGCAGCTCCCCACCCATTTTATGATTCCGACACAGGGTGCATGTCCCATTGGGTCCCTGCCATTTGCTGATGTCCACCACGTAAGCCCCTTTCTTCTCCAGAGTGGTGATATCAACTCCCTCCCCAATGAAATTATGTCCTGGTACGAAGTTGACATTTTTCTTGCAGTCATTTCCGTGATGGGTCTCGCATTCACTATTGTGGAGAGGGAGGGAGAAATGGAAGGAAGCAAAGTAAACCATGAAGAAGAGATGAAGCTTGGGCATGTTCCTCAGAAAGATTTCCTCCTTCTTAGGCAGTTCGTTTCTGAATTGTCCTGAGGAGAGAGGGGGGGGGGGAAAGCAACAGATGTTGTTTAGGGCTGGGATTTGGAGGTGTGACAAAACATTACAGAATATTTGAACAAGCCCTGTCCTACAGTGAAGCTGGGAGATATCTCATTAAAGCAGCTTGTTGGCACAAGAAAGGGCACATTAGGTGGTGATGATGGGCACTGCATTATTTGATATTAATTTTCCACTGGGGAGTCTCCAATTTTTAATGGACCACAAATGGTCCAGATGTTTCATATGGTGCATATTTGGATAACCAATAATGACTAATAATGATTCACCAAGTAAATTTCATTCCTGTCTAGATTCACCAAGTAAATTTCATGGCTGATTATGCATATGAATGCAGTAGGCTGCACAATGAAGCAGCTATTTGAGATAGAATAGAGTAGAGTAGAGTAGAGTAGAGTAGAGTAGAGTAGAGTAGAGTAGAGTAGAGTAGAGTAGAGTAGAGTAGAGTAGAATAGAATAGAATAGAATAGAATAGAATAGAATAGAATAGAATAGAGCTAGAAAGGTCCATGGAGGTCTTCTAGTTCAACCCTCTGCTCAAGCAGGAGACCCTATACCATTTCAGAGATGTGGATGTTCAGTCTTTTCTTTAAAAAGATGACGAAGCAACCACAATTTCTGAAGCCAAGTTCTTCCACTGGTTAATTGTTTTCACTGTTAGGAAATTTCTCCTTAATTCCAGGTTGCTTCTCTCTCTGATTAGTTTCTATCCATGGCTTCTTGTCCTGCTCTCTGGTGCTTTGGAAAAATTAATAGCAATAGCAATAGCAGTTAGACTTATATACCGCTTCATAGGGCTTTCAGCCCTCTCTAAGCGGTTTACAGAGTCAGCATATTGCCCCCAACAACAATCCGGGTCCTCATTTTACCCACCTCGGAAGGATGGAAGGCTGAGTCAACCCTGAGCCGGTGAGATTTGAACAGCCGAACTGCAGAACTGCAGTCAGCTGAAGTAGCCTGCAGTGCTGCATTTAACCACTGCGCCACCTCGGCTCATGTATTAAGTTGACCTCCTCTTCTTTGTGGCAGCTCCTCAAATACTATCATGTCCTTCTTTTCTCTAGACTAGCCAAGCCCAAATCCTCCAACCGTTCTTCATATGTTTTAGCCTCCAGGCCTTTAATCATCTTAGCTGCTCTTCTCTGAAATTTTTCCCAAGTCTCAACATCTTTTTTGTAATGTGGTGACCAAAACTAGATGTAGTACTGCAGCTATGGAAGTCACCATTAGAGGCTTTGTTCCAGAATCCCCATGCAAACGTTGGAATGGGAAGGAAAACATGACCATCACCATCACCAGCACCACCACCACCACCATCATCACATCATCCATTCCTGTCTAGAGTTAGCCACTTGCCTTTTTCTGCACATGGATTCTATCTTAATAGCTTGGTAACAGCTAGAAATCCACCATGGCTGGTTTTCTTCTGTGAGCAGCTGTAAGTTTCCCTCATTCTTGCATTCTAAAGAAGTCAGAATGACAATCTTCCCTTCCCTCCTTTCACCTTTAATCTACAATTTTCTTTTGATGTCTCCTATCACCACAGCCTGCCTCCCGCTGTCCGCTTGACAGTGGCTGGGAAATCAAGATTAGATATATATATATATAGAAACTTACCCTCCTCTCCTTCTCTAGACAAGCAGGTCTATTCTGATGACCAATTCTGCAAATTTCCTTCTCGCTCCGTTTACTTTTCACTTCTTCCCTGTTCTAGCACATGGGAGGGCTTGGTTCTAGTGGAAATTTTAGAGAAAGGGAGAGAAAGAAAGAGAGGGAAAAACAATAAGGGAGAAATGATTTTTCATAGCAGCGTATCCAACTTGCCTTTTGCAAAGACAGAGAGCATTTGGTGTCTTCTCTTCGTTTCACTTCTCCTTTTAAGTTGACCACACTCCTGTCTGGAATCCAGAGCTGGAAAGGAAATGACATTTCTTCCAACAGAACAACTTGCACTTTAATTTTTTCCAGATGAATGATTATTTATTACATTTAGCCAGTTTCTCATGATGCTCCTTTGTGAGTTGGGCATTCCCCTTTGGGTGGATTGTGGGAGTAAAGAGATGGGATTCAACAAAGAATATGATTTTACCAAAAGAGAGAAAGAGGCCTTTAAGAGGGAATATTTTATGCCCAGAAGGACCTTTGTATTTATAGTAACCTTCACTTTTAAAAGAAAATAAAAAATAGAGGTGGCTTCCTATCAATGGGGCTTTAAATCCCTGAGCGACAAGCCAGAAACTTTTGTGTGAATTGTCGTATCTCATTTAAAATCCGAATGCTGATTTGTGTATTTTGAGCTACAATACAAACAGAAAATCAGGCACTGTCTTCTTATAAATGACAGGCCAGGTTAGTAGTCACGTCATTAGAAATCAACAGTACAGGTAGTCCTCGACTTATAACCATTTTTTACAGTTTCGATCTTTGCAGTATCCCCAGTATCACATGATCAAAATTCCCTTTTTGTACTGAAATCTTCTTTTTTTCCCATTTCAGCTCCGATTCTGATAGCACTCACTAAACAAACTTGGGGCAAGAAAGAAGGGCACATTTCTCATCTTCTGAACTTCTGACTCTCTTTGTTTTGAGGATGATTCAGTCAACATGGGGCATACAAGTTTACTGTACAAAGGTATATTTACCAGTTAGGTGTATTTCCTAATATTTAATTGCCCAGATTTGGTTGGAAGATGGGCAGCTATATAAATGTTTTAAATAAATAAACAAATCAATAAATAATTCTCCTCAGCTCACTTTTTGCTTCCTGAAAGTTCAGTGCATTTTTTTTAAAGAGAAGAACCCGTAGCTATAATCCTACAATAGTTAACTATTTTATTTTATTTGTAGCAGTTCTACCAAACAATTCTCCATCAAGTATATCAGATATGGTATGGGAGGTGGGGGGGGGGGGAAGAGGCTGGAAAAGGCTATCAAAATAACAACAATTCTTCTGGTTTTATGGTTCTTTCAACAATTAGTCATGATGATCTCATCTGCCTTCAAAGTTCTAGGAAACGGCCTCGTCACTAATGTAGGTGATTTCTACTGTTTGCCATTACAGAGTAGCTACTCCCACAAGACTGCTGAGAAACTCAAAGACAGAACAGATAAAGAGGTTATATTTTATCTTGAAAGCTTGTTCAACTTTCCTCAAAGATTCTCCACCATTATTTTCTGTCTCCTAATCCACTGACTGCAAATTGTAACTGGTGAGAAATATCTGTGGGATGAGCAATGTAGCTTGGAAGTGGCGTAATGCAGTGGTGGTTTCCTACTGATTCGGACCAAGTCAGCCAAACTGGTAGTGTTTTGGTGGCCTGGGTCACTGGAACTGGGTCACTGGAATCGGCAGTGGCCCAGGCCTGCCATGCCCCCAACCAGTTCTCCAGACAGCACCATGGGTGCCACCATCTTGTTTTTCAGTCCTGCACATGCGCAGAACAATTTTATTGTAGTGCACATCTACGCACAGCATACCCATGAGTGAACCAGCAGTAATGGCTGCCAGAACCCATCCCTGGCATGATGGCCTAGAGGTTTGAGCACTCACCTCATAATCACGAGGCTGTGAGTTTGATCCTAGCTAGTGGCAGATACTGTATTTCTCTCAAAGAGCAAAGAGAAAATATCTGCTATGAACTCCGTGTAGCTATCAGGAAAATCATCCAGCCAGTAAACACTCATGCCTCGTCTCAACTCTACTAAAGAGCTGCTGGTGGAACAATGGTTAAAATGCTGTTCTGCAGGCTACTTCTGTTGACTGCCAGCTGTCTGCAATTTAGCAGATTGAATCTCATTAGGCTCAAGGTTGACTCAGCCTTCCATCCTTCCAAGGCTGGTAAATTGAGGACCCAGATTGTTGGAGGCAATAGGCTGACTCTGCAAACCACTTAAAGAGCGCTGTAAAGCACTCTGAAGCGGTATATGTCTAAATGCTACTGCTATTGCTATTACAGGATCATGAAAAGAAAGAAAAAAATAGTAATATGGCTTGGGATCATATTCCCATATACTATACTGAATCACCTATGGATGTCTTAACTGCTATGAAGATATTCAAGGCTTTACATTGGAAAATTGATCTCATTCTGTAGATAAATGACTAACTTGTGAGAATCTGCTTTGTTACTTAAAATAACCTTCTATCTAAAAGTAATCTGATATAGAATATCATTCAGTTCGGAAACCATTTTTAGAATGCAGGTCCTTATGTAGATTTCTACCATATATAAAATATGGATTTCACTTTTCAAATAGTCTTATTATTTCCATATTGTACAATGCTTTAAATCAAAAGACACTTTAGCAGTGTGCATACAATGGATCGTAATTTATACCATTTTTCTTTCCTGCATTCAGATGAGTGTTATTCCAGATATTTGTGTTCTCTTTAATTTTGCATCATTTCTACCAGCAATATAAGTCACTCAATCATTTATAATACATAAATTGAATGCCAAAAAGAAAAAAAAATCATAGCTGTAACATGTCTTCTGTACTTCACCTTCCAATTTATAATCCATTAAATCCATTTTCTCTCCTCTACTTTTCCATTCATAACTCACTTGAATATCATTTAGTAGGAAATATCGCAAGAGACATATCTAATACAACCAGATAGTCAGCTTGGACTTCTTCAGAGTCCTCACTGAGATTTTGTTAACTCTTATCAAATAGCCATATATGAAGACTAAATACATTATGGAAGAGAAGAAAATATGCCCAAATCATTCAGCAGCTGCAAAAAGAAAGAAAGAAAAAAGCCAGTGCAGTCTTGAATTGCATCAACAAAGGGATAGGCTCAAGGTCAGGTGAACTGATAGTAGTGCTTTGTGATGCACTGGTAAGATCACATAAGGAATACTGCATCCAGTTTTGGTCACCATAATACAAAAAAGATGTTGAGATCCTACAAAGAATGCATAGAAGAGCAAGAAAAATGTTTAGGGGACTGGGGGATAAAACAAATGAAGAATGGTTGCAAGAATTGGGTATGTCTAGTCTAAAGAGACTTGGGATGTGGTGGCTCAGTGGCTAAGATGCAGAGCTTATCAATCAGAAAGGTCAATAGCAATAGCAGTAGACTTATATACCGCTTCATAGGGCTTTCAGCCCTCTCTAAGCGGTTTACAGAGAGTCAGCATATTGCCCCCAACAATCCGGGTCCTCATTTTACCCACCTCGGAAGGATGGAAGGCTGAGTCAACCCTGAGCCGGTGGGATTTGAACCGCTGAACTGCTGATCTAGCAGTAGCCTGCGGTGCTGCATTTAACCACTGCGCCACCTCGGCTCTAGGGGGAGGGGGAAGCCCACGTGGCTGCCCTGCAGATTTCAGCCAAGGTCAGATGTTCAGCAGTTCGAATCCCTAGCTCTGCATAACCGAATGAACTCCTATTGCTTGTCCCAGCTTCTGTCAACCTAGCAGTTCGAAAGCATGTAAAAATGAAAGTAGAAAAATAGGAACCACCTTGGATGGGAAGGTAACAGCCTTCTGTGTGCCTTCGGCATTTAGTTATGCCACAGAGATGTCTTCGGACAGTGTTGACTCTTCGGCTTTGAAACGGAGATGAGCACTGCCCGCTCGAGTAGGGAATGACCAGCACATATGTGTGAGGGGAAGCTTTATCTTTACCTTTAGTCTAAAAAGAAGGACTAGGGCCATGGGTGGGTTTCAATCGGTTTGCGGCGGTCCCCGTGAACCAGTTGATCGGCGAACCCAGAAGTAAGTAACTTCCGGGAACGGCAAAGGGCCCACCCGCCCGCCCGCGTTCCTTACCCGGTCTGACGAGTTCTGCGCTTCCACGCATGTGCAGGACGCATACAACACCTGCGCGATCCTCCAGGAGCAGCTGGAGCATCGCACAGACGCTAGTATGCATGCGTGCGCTGCGCGCGTGCACGAGGACGCCGGCGGCCCCGTTCCAACCGAACCGGTTGGAACGGGGCGAGAAACCCACCCCTGACTAGGGCTGATATGATAGCAGTCTTCCAATATTTGAGGGTATGTCCATAGAGATAATGGGGTTGATCTATTCTTCAAAACACTGAGGGTAGGACAGGAAGATCATTAAAGAGAGATCCAAACTAGATTCAACCATTGTTGGGAGAAATTTCCTGACAGTGGGAAGAATTAATCAATGGAATAGCTTTCTTCTAGAAGAGGTATGTTTTCCATCACCAGAGGTTTTATGGATAGCCATTTGTCTGGAGTGACATAGGGTCTCCTACTTGAGCAGGGAGTTAGACTAAAAGACCTCCAAGATCCCTTCCAGCACTGCTATACAGTAATATTTAATATTACAGAATATGTAATATTTATTACATAAAAATTACAGAATATTACATATTATGTAAAGTTCAAGATGATTTTGCAACCTGGAGAAGAAGAGGGGGGAAAATCTGGCCATACAACTGGCAATGATTACTTCCTTATTTAAAACATTTATAAAGTAATCTTGATGTACAACCACAAATGAGCCCAAAATTTCTGTTGCTAAGCAAGGCAATTGTTAAGCGAGCCACGCCCCATTTTATGACCATTTTCCAGAAGTGGTATTTAGCCACTTCTGACAGGTTCTGGAGAACCGGCAGGAGAAATTTTGAGTAGTTCGGAGAACCGGTAAATAGGCTGGCCCCGCCCCGGCTTCCTCCCAGCTGATCTTCTTCTGTTGCCCTGAACAGGAGAACGGAGCTGTAAAGCAGGTTAGTGGGGTGGGGAGGGAATGGGATTTTGCCGTATCCTTCCCCTGCCACTCCCACAAAACCACTCCCACAAAGCCACGCCCACAGAACTGGTAGTAAAACAAATTGAATCCCACCACTGTCTTTTTTGCCATGGTTGTTAAGCAAGTAACTTACAGTTGTTAAGTGAATCATGTGATCGTTAAATGAATTCAGTTTCCCCCACTGACTTTGCTTCCCAGAACCTCCCTAAGAAGGCTACAAATTACCATCACAGAACCTGGGACACTGCAAGCATTGTAAATGCCATGCCAATTGGCAAATGCCTGAAGTCTGATCATCTGGCTATGGGGATGCTGCATCAGTCTTAATCATGAGAAACTGGTCATAAGACATTTTTCCAGTGGCATTGTAACTTTGAACACTATGAAATGACTGGTTGTAAGTCAATGACTACATTTATAGCCACCTATAACTAGAGTAGAGTAGAGTAGAGTAGAGTAGAGTAGAGTAGAGTAGAGTAGAGTAGAGTAGAGTAGAGTAGAGTAGAGTAGAGTAGAGTAGAGTAGAATTCTTTATTGGCCAAGTGTGATTGGACATACAAGGAATTTATCTTTGGTGCATATGCTCTCAGCGTACATAAAAACACAAGATACTCTGTCCCTCCCCCAAAAATAAGACCTTCCTGGATAATAAGCCCAATCGGATTTTTGAGAGCATTCACTAAAATAAGCCCCCCCCCGAAAATAAGGCCAATCTGAAAACAACACAGCAGCAGCAGCCATGAGGTGACCACACTCACTGCCTCCTGCACCTCAAAAATAATAAGACTTCCCTGAAAATAAGGCCAAGTTATTATTTTGGGGGTCAAAAGAAAATTAGACCCTGTCTTATTTTCAGGGAAACACAGTACATTCATCAAGAATCGTAAGGTACAACACTGAATGATAGTGATAGGGTACAAATAACTATCTGGACTGCTCCCAATCAAAAGTTAAAGCAGCATAAAAACTATAAAACTAAACACATTAGAAACATAAGAAAAGAACAAAAATCTGGTGCCAAATCAAACCTCTGACGTGCAGTCACCTATAGCAGTTTTCTCTATGATTTGAGGATGATGCTTCATTGAAATTTCACTGCTTTGAGCCCAAAGGTAAATCACTCAAGCTCTTCAGTTGTGTTCACATGTAGTTCATCCATCAGTGGGTCCTTTCATTTAAGTAGATTTCATTCCCAGTTTAAGATGCACCCTAATTCGGTCCAGACAGTTTTGATTAGTTTCAGATCTGTTTGGATATCAGGACACTGGGAGGCTTTATATTTTTGGGAGACCATAGATATTGCAGAGATATTAGCCAATCCACATTTGCTTTCTCTGGTCAACAGTTGACTAAGGATGAGGCTAGCCAGAAATTACCAGCCTGTTGGGTCCCTGCCTAAACACACATCCCTTCCTCCTGTTAGTACCATTTGTTTATGTTCTGTACTTTCCAGGAAGACCCAAATCCTTTGCCTTCCAAACTCCGATTCTGCCAGTTCTTCATTTGAGCCTTTGCAGAAAACGAGCTAGAGCAAGTACAGAACAAATCGTCCTTTTAAGATCCAGGAGTAATTTGTTGATATTCCCAATGTGGCATTCCCTGCTTTGAAACAGAATTT
Source organism: Thamnophis sirtalis (assembly GCF_051295495.1). NCBI lineage: Eukaryota > Metazoa > Chordata > Lepidosauria > Squamata > Natricidae > Thamnophis > Thamnophis sirtalis. The sequence goes on from NW_028261384.1 coordinate 125,762,203, forward strand.
TCTTCATCCATGTGTAGCATGGCGAAAGAGGGAGAAGGGAATAAAATAAGGATTTTTTTTGTGGGAAACAGGAGAGAGCAAGGGAGAGAGCGAAGGCAATAGAGAGAGGGAATTTTTCTTTGAGGCAAGCCGGAGGGAGAAGGGCGAGAAAGGAAGAAAGGTCCATCAGCTCTCCAGGCCTTCCTCTCACTGAGTGAGGGAATATAGAAAAACCAGTGTGAGGGATAGTAGAGAAAAGGGAGGGAAAGTAGAGAAAAGGAGTGTGAAGGAAAGTATAAAAAAGGAGTGTGAGGGAAGATAGTGAAAGGAGTGTGAGGGAAGGTAGCGAAAGGAGTGTGAGGGAAGATAGCAAAAGGAGTGTGAGGGAAGTAGAGAAAAGGAATGTAAGGGAAGGTAAAGAAAAGGAGTGTGAAAGAAAGTAGAGAAAGGAGTGTGATGGAAGTAAAGAAAAGGAGTGTGAGGGAAAGTAGAGAAAAGGGATGTGAGGGAAGGTAGAGAAAAGAAGTATGAGAGAAAGTAGAGAAAGGAGTGTGAGTGAAAGTAGAGAAAAGGAGTGTGAGGGAAAGTAGAGAAAAGGAGTGTGAGGGAAACTAGAGAAAGGAGTGTGAGGGAAGTAGAGAAAAGGAGTGTGAGGGAAAATATAAACATAAATAAATAAATAAATAAATAATCAAACAAATAAATAAATAACATCCTAGGCATAGAGATATCCCAACATTGTTTACAATTGCAATTCTCACATGATCAATAGACAAACTTATCTCTCTTTATAAACACTGATTCTCTGCCCGGATTTGGAAGACCTTTGACCCTCCTGTTTTCATTAAAAGCTTATTTTCTTTTTGTTCTTAGCTGAGTATTCACGTCCTGTTCAAGCAGGAACAGTATCAAAAGCAGGCATGCAACACTCCGTATCCAAATAATTTAAACAGAATGTCAAGAAATCTTAATTTTGATCAGTGGCCTCAGGTTTTAGAAGAAGAAGGAAAACCAATTTTGTCCATCTTTGGCAATCGTTAACATTTGTCTTTATTCAAATGCAACCTTTAGAATAAGATACGGGTTTGTTTTGGACATTTGGCTAAGTAGGGAAAAAAAACATGACAGCATGCAGTGGCATAAATCCCTACTTAAAGATAACTATCTTTTCCTTTGGTTCTGTTTTTTTCTTCAATATACTCTTTTTAAAAAAATAGAATTTATTTTTATTTTCAAAACAAACACAACATATAAAATCTTTCTTCCTTACATACTGTAGAAAGTGTATCAGTTGGTTACAAAAGGTTTTCGTGCATCTCTTCCACAGTCATCAAGCATAATTCATATTAACTCAAGTATTTTAACTCAAATATTTTATACATGCTACCCTTATACCTACATTTTTATTTGACTATAATTATTTAAACGTCCATCATCATAAACTATACCAAGATTTAATACATAACCACATACTGGCATTTCATTTAATATTTCTAAAATCCTCCAATAACACTCAATCCTTATGTCCTATTCTAACTAAACATCCATAATATTTAATAACAAACTTTTCTAATCCTCCTTTCCAAATCAATGTTGGCAATTTTCATCTAGTTTCCTTATATTATAGTCAACATATATATATAGGTTGTCAACATTATCCCTCCTTTATTTGATTATATCCTGTATCATAACATTTTCCCCCTAATAATCAAAACTTAACTGTATCTAACTTGTATGTATTAATATGAATTATGCTTGATGACTGTGGAAGAGATGCAGGAAAACCTTTTGTAACCAACTGATACACCTTCTACAGTATGTAAAGAAGAAATATTTTATGTGCTCTGTTTTGAAAATAAAAATAAAATCCATTTTCAAAAAATCTTCACCTGTTGGAAACACTTTCTCTTTCCGTATCCTTCCATTTTGGAGGAGGCGCCCCGACTTTGTCAGCCTTGGCTGACTTTTTTGTCACCGACTCAAAGAACTTCTCTTGCTTCTTTCGAGGATTTTGCGATATCTCCGAGATCAGCAAGACGTATTTTTCCTGTTCACCATTTCTTCGGGACGGTTTAGGTCCATTTGGACCACCCAGTGGCAAAAGTGTTGGCTGTGGTCTCAGAGCATTGAGACCACACAACTATCTCGTCACGACATTGGCTCCTTTTCCTTCAATATACTCTTGATAAACCCGCCATCCTGGGCCCAACGTTTGGGAAGCCAGACTCTGCCTGTCACAAGCCAGGACAAAGGGTGAGTGATGGAGGAGTAACACCTCCTTAAAAAACCTTGGTTCCGCTGGCCTGGCTGGTAGCCCCTCGTAAGGGCCCCTTTCCAGGGTTACAGAAGAAGACGGTCAACGGTTTTGAAGGCGGAAGAAGTCTCTATGCCCCAACAGCAGATAAAGCGGCAGAACCATCTTCTAGGAGAAGGGAAACTCTGATTACAAACCTCCACTGCCTTGTGGCTATATCCACTACTGGAAAAGGGGTCCAGGAGTCAACCTTGAGGCAAAATCCAGAGCCGGAGTCGTGGAAGCAGTTCGTGACTATGTGTAACCATGTTCTGGTAACTCCTGTGACGCAGCTGGAACCAATCATATCAGCTCTCCCATTTCATTGGACTATTTCAGTGAAGTGGAGAGGGGGTGGGATCTGCTGCTTGGGTAACAGTCTATCCTCCATATTAATCTACCCAGGCCTCATGCTGGAGAGGAAACTCCAGCTTTGACCTCTTTCCAGAGCACGATACCATAGTCTTTTGAGACTGGAGGATGCCAATGAATAAATTAATGTTCTTGATACAGTATATATTGCATGAATGAAAAATAATCCAGTTATACAACTTACAACTCCAATTGAGCCCAAAACTTCTGTTGCTATCCAAGTCAGTTGTTAAGTGAGCTTTGCCTCATGTTACAATCTTTCTCGCCATAGTTCTTAAGTGAATCCCTGCAGCTACCTCGTTAGTAACAAGGTTTTTAAATGAACCTGGCTTCCCCATTGACTTTGCTTGTCAGAAGGTCACAAACACTGATCACATGACCCCCCCAGGACATTGCAACCATCATAAATACATTTCTGTTGCCAAGTGGCTGAATAGTGATCACATGACCATGGGGATAGTGTAACAGTAGCACCAAACAGTAACAGTGTAACAGTAGCACCAAACTGGATAGTGTAACAGTAGCACCAAACAGTAACAGTGTAACAGTAGCACCAAACTGGATAGTGTAACAGTAGCACCAAACAGTAACAGTAACACTACCTAACAGTAGTGTGAGAAAGGGTCATAAGTCATTTTTTTTCAGTGAGTTTGTAACGTTAATCATTAAAGAAACTATTGTAAGATGAGGACTACCTGTAATCCATGAATATGCCCACAGTTGGGTTGATACATTTAGATATAGATATATAGAAATATAAATGATATAAAGATAAAGATTTATAGAGATAGAGATAAACATACACATTCCCAGCAAACCACAGCAAACCACAGCATGAATATACTGTACAAAAATTAGATAGATCGATAGATCGATAGATAGATCGATAGATAGATCGATAGATAGATCGATAGATAGATCGATAGATCGATAGATCGATAGATCGATAGATCGATAGATCGATAGATCGATAGATCGATAGATGATAGATAGATAGATAGATGATAGATAGATAGATAGATAGATAGATAGATAGATAGATAGATAGATAGATAGATAGATTGATTGATTTGGATGGAGGATAGATGATAGATAGATCGATATGGATGGAGAAGATAGATAGATAGATAGATAGATAGATAGATAGATAGATAGATAGATAGATAGATAGATAATGATAGATGGGATGGATGGATGGATGGATGGATGGATGGATGGATGGATGGATGGGTAGATGATATAGATGTGTGTGTGTGTGTGTGTGTGTGTTTGTGTGTGTGTGTTTCCTTTTACAATATAAGGAAAACATGATTTAAAGAGCAGACTGTCTGAGTCATTCTCCTGTAATTTTGAGCCATCAAAAAAAATTCCCAGCATCAGAGAGGAGGTATCTGTATTTACAAACAATGTGGAATGGAAAAATGATGTTGTAGGACATTAAATTTAAGGATTATTTGCCTCAGTCCCTGGAATCTAAGCTGCCCAGAGTCTCTAGGGAGTGGGCGGCATACAAATCCTAATAAACCGTAAACCATAAAGAAATTCTTGTTTTTGTTATGTATCCTATCGTCCAGTCATGCACCTGTTTGCTATATTTTGTTCCTTTATTGTGGGAAGCAAAAAGCTTTGAAAAAGATAGGAACACCTGACTCATATGGTACATTGGCTCACATCGTTGGCCTAATCAGGAAATTTGGGGATTGCCAAAATGACAGTGTTTTCTTTTCGTTTATAATAATCTGTTGGGAGGGGAGAGGGAAATGGAAACCAAAGACCAAAGCCAACATCTAGAAGTCACAAGGCAATTTGGGAATAGAAGGGTGAGAGAGATGGAGATCTGCATTGTGATGTTACCACTTGTGTTATCATTTTTGAAATCATCTCAGTTAGCTCCAGATTATCTGTGCTTTCAGTTCATATTATATGGGTATCTATTCCTGCTGCAGGATCCTGATTGACCAATACAGAGGTAGCAGAGGTGATATTCAGCAGGCTCTGGCCAGTTCTGGACAACCGATAGCGGAAATTTTGAGCAGTTTGAAGAACCGGTAAATACCACCTCTGACTGTGGCCCCATCTATTCTTTGCCTCTTGAGTCCCAGTTGATCGGGCGGGAATGGGGACTTTGCAGTAACCTTCCCCTGGAGTCGGGAGGGGATGGAGATTTTACAGTATCCTTCCTCTGCCACCCCCACCAAGCCACGCCCACCAAGCCACACCCACCAAGCCACGCCCACCAAGCCATCCCCACATGTAATGGAGAAAACGTTTTTGAATACCGCTATTGACAGGTAGCAATTAACTTACAACCACAATTGATCCAAACATTTTTTGGAGTCAGACATTAAGTGAATTTTGCCTCATCTTACAACCTTTCTTGCCACAGTTGTTAAGTGAGTCACTTGAGTTAGTAACGTGTTTATTAAGTAAAAACAGCTTCCCCATTGACCTTGTTTGACAGAAGATTGCAAAAGATGATCACATGCCCCTGGGACACAGGAACTGTCGCAAATATGAATTTTGATCACGTGACCATGGGGACGCTGCAATGGCCATAAGTGTGGAAAATGGTCAAAAGTCACTTTAACTTCAAAATGCTACTCCCCTTCCATCAGAGTGGGTACAGAAGGAAGGTCAGGTAAAGGGCAAAGGGCTGACATGGTTTCAGGTTTCAACAAACTGCAGTGAAACACAGGGTGATTGCGCGTAAGGTTCTTGGGCAAGTTGTACCGTGACTGGGTTAATTAATATAGCCTGCACAAAGTTCTCAGGGATTCCAGATTTTTATGGTCAGTCCATACTTCAAACAGGGCCCTTGCTCCTTCCACGAAATGCCACCAAGTAAGTAGGGCCCACCGGTTCACCAACAAATGCGCGCTCAACAAAAGTGTGCCGACGAAACCGCGGTGAGAAAACCACGAGTTTGAAATCACGCCCACAAATGAGCGCAGAAGCACGCCGATAAAAGTGCACCTTCAACAAAGAACTAATAAACCCTAAACCTAACCCTAAACCTAACCCTAAACCTAATCCTAATCCTAACCCTAACCCTAACCCTAAACCTAACCCTAAACCTAACCCTAATCCTAAGCCTAACCCTAACCCTAACCCTAACCCTAACCCTAACCCTAACCCTAACCCTAACCCTAAACCTAACCCTAACCCTAAACCTAACCCTAAACCTAATCCTAACCCTAACCCTAACCCTAACCCTAAACCTAACCCTGAACCTAAACCTTACCTTAAGTTAAATCACACTTCCCTTACCTTAACTTAAATCGTGCTTTTGTGGGTGCGGTTTTGTCGGCGCGCTTTTGTCGTGTGCGCATTTGTCGGGTCACGGGGCCCACATTGCATACGCCTCCTTCTCCTATATCGCCGACCTCTGTTCAGTCTCTGTGATTTTCTTAGAGGTGTATCTGCATGAATGTTGCAACTTCCGGACATTCTTTTGCAATAACACTGCCCCTATGTCTATATCGGTAACGTCAGCCTGAATTACAAATGGAGCATCTGGGTTGGGGTGCTTCAGGACAGGTTTTACCACGAACAATCGTTTGAGTTTTTCAAATGCTGCTTGGCACTCCATGGTCCGCTTAAGTTGCTGACCCTCATCTTTAGTTTTTAAAAGTGTTTTTGTGATTGGCAATGCAATCTTTGCAAATGAGGGGATGAACTGCTGGTAGAAATTTGCAAAACACAGGCAGCTTTGCCTCCAAGTGCAGGGAAGGGCCCCCTCTAATATTACCTTTACATCTTCTAGGATCCATTCCCACTCCCTCATTTGAGATGTGGTAACACAAGTAATCAATTTTATCTTGGTGAAATTCGCACTTGGAAAGCTTTGCATGCAGTTTAGTGGCTCGGAGCCTTTTAAGGACTGCCCACACCAATTTCAAATGTTCCTCCGTCGTTTCTGTTAAAATAATCATCTAAATGCACCAACGCTCCCTTGTACAAAAAGTCATGCAGCGCCTCATTGATCAGTTGTATGACTACTGTGGGGGCGGGGGGGGGGTCCCTGTAGGCGAAAGGGGGCATCCAGAATTGAAAACATCCCAGAGGGCAATTAAATGCAGCTTTACATTTATCATCCTCCTTGATTCGTACCAGTGGTGGGATTCAAATAATTGAACAACCGGTTCTCTGCCCTCATGACCAGCTGGGTAGGCGTGGTTCAGTGGTCATGTGACCGTGTGGGCGTGGCCAACTCAACATCACTCACATTGATGGGTGCTTTGCTTTAGCTGTTACAATGTAGTAAGGGTTAACCAGAGAGGCAGTTTCTGTAAGCAAGGCAATAGGGATTAGGCTAGAAACAACACCAGAATGTTTCCTTCCTTACAGGATTAGCCCAGTCAAGTGGGAAAAAACTAAAAGGAGATTTCTTCCAACAACCGGTTCTCCGAACTGCTTGGAAAGTTAACAACAGGTTCTCCTGAATTGGTGCGAACCGGCTGAATCCCACCACTGATTTGTAAGCTTCCCGGAAGTCTAACTTAGTGAAATTTTTTCCTTTGGCTAAATGTGTCAACATGTCCATCAGGGGTAGTGGGTAGACATTTTCTATGCACTGTGTTTAGCCCACTATAATCAATATACAGGCAAAGAGTCTCATCTTTCTTCTCCCAGAACAAAACCAGGGCTGCCATTCATGGCCTTGCTGGTTGGATAAATCCACATTTAAGTTCTTGTCTATGAAGATGTGAAGCTAGCTCATGTGGAGTCATTGGGTTTCAGAAGGTTAGCCCTGGGAAGGATTTCAATACCGCAGTCTATGGGATGGGAGTACATCAGAGCCTTTCTCACTAAATACATCTCACAAATCCCAGCACTCCTTCGGGATTCTGGATTCGCCTATTGAGTGATCCTGAGCTGCTGCCCCTAGCTCTCTTTGCCCTCTGTTTCTCTCACTGAAGGGTTATGGGATCGTTTTCTCTTCCTTGGCCACTGTCTGCTGAATCTTTAAAAGCCCCCTCCTCCAATTCACATCAGGGTTCCATTTCTCTCCAAGACTATCCAAGTAGGAGGGGCCTCTTCATGCTTGGCATCGCTATAAAACTCAGAATCTCTTTATGTTTTCCCATTCTCATCTACTGATTCAGTTATAAAGTGAGCTTGCCCCCCTCCAGCTACAGTCCCATCTAGCTGGCAAAACGCTATGGGCACCCTCAGCCATTTGAGTCTCAATCCCAGCTTTTTTAAAAAAATAATTTTTTATTTTTATTAAACAAACAACACACACACACAAAAAGAGAAAAAAACCCCATCATCACATACAGTGTGCTGAAATGAGTAAATTGACATTTGAAATTAGAGAACAAGAAGACGAGCAAGTTTATAAGATATAGGATTTGTTTTATCAGTGGTTGGGGGAAAAAACTTGGAAATGAGAAATGTTTTACTCATGTTTTAACTGAAGGAGTTAAATGATAACTCAATTATGCTGTAAAATAGATTAAAAACGATACAATGAAAAACTGGTACATATATGAATTGAATACTTTAGAACTTTTCATTTTAAAATGGATAAGGATAACAATGATTTCATGTATACTTGATAGAGAATTGGTGATATAATGTATGGTTCCACCACAAAACCGCGCTCAACTAAACCACGTCCAACTAAATGTCAACAGGGCGACAACAGCGCGGAGACAGAAGCACACTGTAAACCCTAAACCTAAAATTAACCCCTAAACCTAACCCCCCTAAACCTAATCCTAAACCTAACCCTAAACCTAACCCTTAACCTAACCCTAACCCTAACCCTAAACCTAACCCTTAACCTAACCCTAAACCTAATCCTAACCCTTAACCTAACCCTAAACCTAATCCTAACCCTTAACCTAACCCTAACCCTAACCCTAACCCTTAACCTAACCCTAAACCTAATCCTAAACCTAACGCTAAACCTAACCCTAAACCTAACCCTAAACCTAACCCTTAACCTAACCCTAAACCTAATCCTAACCCTTAACCTAACCCTAACCCTAACCCTAACCCTAACCCTAACCCTAACCCTAACCCTAACCCTAACCCTAACCCTAACCCTAACCCTAACCCTAACCCTAACCCTAACCCTAACCCTAACCCTAACCCTAACCCTAACCCTAACCCTAACCCTTAACCTAACCCTAACCCTAACTCTAACCCTAAACCTAAACCTAACCCTAAACCTAACCCTAAACCTAACCCTAAACCTAACCCTTACCTTAAGTTGAATTGGCTTGCTTTCAAAGCGCTATTTAAAGCGCCCTTCTTTCTCTGCACTGGCTGTTGTCGCCCTGTTGATGACGTCAGCAACGCGGTTTAATCGGGCGCGGCTTAATCGAGCACAGTTTTGATGGGTCACGATAATGTATAACCCTAAGAATATATTACAAAGATATCTTGTTGTTGCTTTTCAACGACTTCAGGGCTAACTACGCATCTAACAGCAGCCCAATAAAGCCAGCATTATTCCATAGGTCCTCAAAGAGGGCACCAATAATTCCTCTTGGAGGGTTACAGGGTCACCCATCGACTTACCAGGGGATCGTGTGTCAGTATCGCCAGAGCTGATTGGAGTTCCCAACCTCCCAGAGACAGGCAGGGCGAACTCTACAACTTCCAGACCTTTCAGCGATGTCTCTCGGGTCCTCGGAACTGGTTTCATTACCTCCTTCTTCAGGGTTCCTCTGAGGCTGAGGTTGTGTTTATTGGACTGGCATGCCACAGCTTGGTAGACTTCCTTCCCATCTCTGAAACATGTTGTGGTCCTGGTGTATTTTCTTATGTGGGGGATGGAAGGACTAGCCATATCCGCTAGCCCTCCAGTATCGGTCCCAGGCAAGATCAATCTCCACTTCCTCCGCCAACACATACCAGCGTTGTCAAGCCTCGTTTCCTTGACATATTTTTGAGGGGGGGAAATAATCATTTTTACCCACCCAGCCATACATCCTATCCCGTGCACATATTCCCTTCGCCAGGAAATATTTAAAAATATTTTTTTAAAAAACCTGGCCACTTATTTGGTGGATGTTGTCCTTGTCCCATTTGCTTATCTCTTTGCTTCAGATTTTGGCTTCAGATTTTTTGGAAATGTGCAAGGTTAAGGTTTTATTTATTTATTTATTCATTTTTGGGATTGTCTGCTTTTCTCAGGGACATCCAAGTAAAAACTCTTCTTTTTAACCCTAACCCTAACCCCAACCCCAATCCCAACCCCAACCCCAACCCCAAACCTAACCCTAAACCTAACCCTAAACCTAACCCTTAACCTAACCCTAATCCTAATCCTAATCCTAACCCTTAACCTAACCCTAAAGCTAACCCTAAACCTAACCCTTACCTTAAGTTGAATCGGCTTGCTTTCAAAGCGCTATTTAAAGCGCCCTTCTTTCTCCGCGCTGGCTGTTGTCGCCATGTTGATGACGTCAGCGACGCAGTTTAATCGGGGGCAGCTTAGTCGAGCGCGGTTTTGATGGGTCACGATAATGTATAACCCTAAGAATATATTACAAAGATATCTTGTTGTTGATAAATAATTTTAATAAGGAAGTAATTAAAAATTGGTATATATATGTAGTGACTATTTAGAATATTTTGTTGAAAAATGAAGGAATAATATCTCTGTTTGAATGTACGATGTACAAGGACAATAATGAACATAAGCAGACTCGATAGTTGATTGGTGGAATTATGCATAATTGAAAACTGTGATATACAAATATAAATGGTTGGTAAATCACTTTCATATTGGGATTTGTGATTATATAAAGGTATACTGTTATCAAATAGACAATCAAGAATGTAAGGGAATTAGGTTTATTGGAAAAAAAAACCAATAGTACTAATTGTAATTGAACATATACTGTACAATGAAAGTGAGGTATTTAGTTATACTAGATGAAAAATCTATGATGATAAATGCTGTTTGAGAATATGGATGCAAAAACACTTGTAACCAAACGACATGCTGTATGCGATGTCAGTCCCAGCTTTTCAACGACTTCAGGGCGAACTACGGATTTAACGACAGCCCAATAAAGCCAGCATTATTCCACAGGTCCTCAAAGTGGGCACCAATAATTCCACTTGGAGGGTTACAGGGTCACCCATAGACTTACCAGGGGATCGTCTGTCAGTATCGCCTGAGCTGGTTGGAGTTCCCAACCTCCCAGAGACAGGCGGGGCAAACTCTACAACCTCCAGACCTTTCAGCAATATCTCTCGGGTCCTCGGAACTGGTTTCATTACTTCCTTCTTCAGGGTTCCTCTGAGGCTGAGGTTGTGTTTATTGGACTGGCATGCCACAGCTTGGTAGACTTCCTTCCCATCTCTGAAACATGTTGTGGTCCTGGTGTATTTTTTTATGTGGGGGATGGAAGGACTAGCCATGTCCGCTGGCCCTCCAATATCGGTCCCGGGCAAGATCAATCTCCACTTCCTCCGCCAACACATACCCGCGTTGTCAAGCCTCGTTTCCTTGACGTGATGAACCGGGGTCTGGAGGCTGTTAAAGACTGGATGAGAGCTAACAAACCGGTACTCAACCCGGACAAGACCGAGTGGCTGTTGTGTTTTCCTCCCAACAATTCGGCCGACGTTCCATCACTCAGGCTGGGGGGTCAAAATTTATACCCCTCAGACAGGGTCCGCAACTTGGGAGTCCTCCTGGACCCACAGCTGAGTTTCGACCATCACTTGTCAGCTGTGACCAGGGGGGCATTTGCCCAGGTTCGCCTGGTGCGCCAGTTGCGGCCCTACCTGAACCGGGAGGCCCTCACAACAGTCACTCGAGCCCTTTTGATCTCTAGGCTGGAATACTGCAATGTGCTCTACATGGGGCTGCCCTTGAAGAGCATCCAGCGACTTCAGTTAGTCCAGAATGCAGCCGCGCAAGTGATTGTGGGCACACCACGGTTTGCCCACATAACACCGATCCTCCGTGAGCTGCGCTGGCTACCTGTTGGTCTCCGGGTGCACTTCAAGGTCCTACTTACCACTCATAAAGCGCTCCATGGTAGTGGATCTGGCTATTTGAGAGACCGCCTTCTGCCGATTACCTCCCTCTGTCCCATCAGATCGCATAGAGTAGGCCTCCTCCGAATTCCATCCACCAGTCAGTGCCGACTGGCGACTACGCAAAGGAGAGCCTTCTCAGTTGCAGCTCCGACGCTATGGAACAATCTCCCCATGGAGATCCGCACCCTCACCACCGTCCAGGCCTTCCGCACAGCCCTCAAGATCTGGCTATCCCGTCAGGCCCGGGGGATAAGACTTTACTTTTGCCCCTCCCGAATGTTGAATGAATGTTGTGTTTTTACTGCTAATTATTTGTTACTCACATTTTCTTTTGTGTTTTGTCCTGCACTCCCTTCCCCTATTATTGTAAGCCGCCCTGAGTCCCCTCAGGGAAAAGGGCGGCCTATAAATGTTTAATAAAAACTAAAAACTTGACATTTTTTTGAGGAGGGGGGGAAATAATCATTTTTACCCACCCAGCCATATATCCTATCCCGTGCACATATTCCCTTCCCCAGGAAATACTTAAAAATATTTTTTTAAAAAAACCTGGCCACTTATTTGGTGGATGTTGTCCTTGTCCCATTTGCTTATCTCTTTGCAAATGTATTTTGGCTTCAGATTTTTTGGAAATGTGCAAGGTTAAGGTTTTATTTATTTATTTATTCATTTTTGGGATCGTCTGCTTTTCTCAGTGACATCCAAGTAAAAACTCTTCTTTTTAACCCTAACCCTAACCCCAACCCCAACCCCAACCCCAACCCCAACCCCAACCCCAACCCCAACCCTAACCCTAACCCCTAAACCTAAACCTAAACCTAAACCTAACCCTTAACCTAACCCTAAACCTAAACCTAAACCTAATCCTAACCCTTAACCTAACTCTAACCCTAACCCTAACCCTAACCCTTAACCTAACCCTAAACCTAACCCTAAACCTAACCCTTACCTTAAGTTGAATCGGCTTGCTTTCAAAGCGCTATTTAAAGCACCCTTCTTTCTCGGCGCTGGCTGTTGTCGCCCTGTTGATGACGGTTCCACCACAAATGCGCGGACAACAAAAGCGCGCCTGACTAAACCGCGGTGATGAAAGCGCGGTGACAAAACCGTGTGACGAATGAGTGACTAATTAGCCCTAAAGCGCGCCGACAAAAGCGTGCCGACAGAAGCGCGCTGTAACGGAACCCTAAACCTAACCCTAACCCTAACCCTAAACCTAACCCTAAACCTAACCCTAAACCTTACCTTAAATTAAATTGCGCTTCTGTCAGCACGCTGTTGTTGGCGCGCTGTTGTCGGCACGCTTTTGATATCGCGGTTTTAGCGCCGCGGTGTTTTCGGCATGCTTATGATGTTCGCGCTTTTGTCGGGTCACGGTTGATGACGTCAGCGATGCGGTTTAATCGGGCACGGCTTAGTCGAGCGCGGTTTTGATGGGTCACGATAATGTATAACCCTAAGAATATATTACAAAGATATCTTGTTGTTGATAAATAATTTTAATAAGGAAGTAATTAAAAATTGGTATATATATGTAGTGACTATTCAGAATATTTTGTTGAAAAATGAAGGAATAAGATCTCTGTTTGAATGTACGATGTACAAGGACAATAATTAACATAAGCAGACTCGATAGTTGATTGGTGGAATAATGCATAATTGAAAACAGTGATATACAAATATAAATGGTTGGTAAATCTCTTTCATATTGGGATTTGTGATTATATAAAGGTATACTGTTATCAAATAGACAATCAAGAATGTAAGGGAATTAGGTTTATTGAAAAAAAAAAACCAATAGTACTAATTGTAATTGAACATATACTGTACAATGAAAGTGAGGTATTTAGTTATACTAGATGAAAAATCTATGATGATAAATGCTGTTTGAGAATATGGATGCAAAAACACTTGTAACAAAACGACATGCTGTATGCGATGTCAGTCCCAGCTTTTCAATGACTTCAGGGCGAACTACGGATTTAACGGCAGCCCAATAAAGCCAGCATTATTCCTTAGGTCCTCAAAGTGGGCACCAATAGTTCCACTTGGAGGGTTACAGGGTCACCCATCGACTTACCAGGGGATCGTCTGTCAGTATCGCCTGAGCTGGTTGGAGTTCCCAACCTCCCAGAGACAGGCGGGGCAAACTCTACAACCTCCAGACCTTTCAGCGACGTCTCTCGGGTCCTCGGAACTGGTTTCATTACTTCCTTCTTCAGGGTTCCTCTGAGGCTGAGGTTGTGTTTATTGTACTGGTAGACTGGAAGTCTACCAAGCCACAGCTTGGTAGACTTCCTTCCCACCTCTGACACATGTTGTGGCCCTGGTGTATTTTTTTATGTGGGAGATGGAAGGACTAGCCATGTCCGCTGGCCCTCCAATATCGGTCCCGGGCAAGATCAATCTCCACTTCCTCTGCCAACACATACCAGCGTTGTCAAGCCTCATTTCCTTGACATTTTTTTGAGGGGGGGGGAATAATCATTTTTACCCACCCAGCCATACATCCTATCATGTGCACATATTCCCTTCCCCAGGAAATACTTAAAAATATTTTTTTAGAAAACCTGGCCACTTATTTGGTGGACGTTGTCCTTGTCCCATTTGCTTATCTCTTTGCAAATGTATTTTGGCTTCAGATTTTTTGGAAATGTGCAAGGTTAAGGTTTTATTTATTTATTTATTTATTTATTTATTTATTCATTTTTGGGATCGTCTGCTTTTCTCAGGGACATCCAAGTAAAAAATCTTCTTTGAGATAAAAGAAAAATATCATGCCTCTCATGAAACTTAAGGCCTTATAGGAAGAATAGAAAGTGAAAGAACTTCATAGCTGGAATAGATTTTGAGTAACCAAGTTGCTTAATTGTTGTCTATTACCACTCAGTCTCAAGGGATCATTTCATAGTCAAAACTCAGGGCACACACAGAAACAGAAACCGGATGAAACAGTGAGCTGAATTCTTTACTTTTTAAAAAAAGGGAGAAAAAAGAAATTATCCTTAGCAGAAGTAGATCTGTTTATTCCCAATGTCGGTGTTTCTGCTTTGAATGTTTGAAATTTGAGAACTTAACTGGGAAAACATCCTACCATCATATAGTGTCTCAAATCTAGGAAAAGTTTGATTTGCTGATTGCATGAATGTAGCAGGATATTATCGTTTGGCTGGTATAAATGATATCTCTGTTCCCACCACCCCTCTACCAAAACAAAAAGGAATTAAAAATAGTCTGGGTTTGCACAACAGCCCCTAACCATAAATTAGCCGAAGTATCGGTCCCGGGCAAGATCAATCTCCACTTTCTCTGCCAACACATACCAGCGTTGTAGGGTTTGTGGGATCTTGCACAAGATGTAGGTGTGGTAGACATTGTAGTTGAGGCCATCTTTGAAGCAGTCAATGGGGATGTTTTTGGGCTATGTGGCCAACCAGAATGTCAACTTTCAGAACTCCTGGATGTACTTGGCTACCAACTGCTGCCCTTGGGTGATGGCCTTTATCTGGATCAGAGCCTTGAACTTGGCTACTGGCTCCTTGAACCATTGGTGAAGGGCTCCCATAAAGAGATCATAGTTCTGCAGTTGGGGGTCATTGTTATTGTGGAGGGAGACCACCCACTCAGCCACCGTCCCTCCAGAGCCATGACTACCCATCTAATTTGGGCTTCTCCCATCTACAATTCACTTCCATACTCCTGCATATATACCGTATTTTTCAGAGTATAAGACGCACCAAGGTTTTGAAGAGGCAAATTAAAAAAAAAATTTTTTTTTCACGCTCTGCAAAGCTCCCCAAAACGGCCCATTTTTCATGAAAACGGGCCCATTTTTTTTTTAAAAAAAGGCATGAATAGCCCTTATGCGGCTTGTAGAGTGCACCTGGGGAGTTGGGGGGGTGGGCAAAACAGAGCAAAAAAGGGCCCATTTTTTATTTAAAAAGGACATTAGGAAGCTTATAGAGTGCTCCTGGGGGCTGGGGGGGGGAATTGAGCACAAAATGGGTCATTTTTGCTCATTTTTGCCCTCCGCAGCCCCCAGAAGCTCTCTGAAAGCCTCCTACAAGCTATGCAGGGCCATTTTGGTTAAGGGACGGGGTTTCAGGGGCCAAAAATGCTGTATTCAGTGTATAAATGGCCATGATCCGTCAAAACCGCAGAGGACAAAATCACGCTCGATGAAAGCGCGCATGTGACGTCATCACAGCGCGATGAAAAAAATTAAAAATTTAAATAAAATTAAAATTAAAGCGAGCCGATTCACATAAAGGTAAGGGTTAGGGTTAGGGTTAGGGTTAGGTTAAGGGTTAGGGTTAAGTTTAGAGCGTTAGGGTTACGTTTAGCGTTAAGTTAAGGGTTAGCGTTAGGTTTAGCGTTACGTTAACGGTTAGGTTTAGGGTTAGATTTAGGGTTAAGTTAAGGGTTAGGTTTAGGGTTAGGTTTAGGGTTAGGTTTGGGGGGGTTAGGGTAAGGTTTTCGCTTTATTTTTACATTTTTCGATCACAGCGCGATGTTTTCCTCGCGCTGTGATGACGTCAAATGCGCGCTTTCGTCGAGCGCGATTTTGTCCTCCGCGATTTTGTGGTGGAACCATAAATGGCACCCAGATTTTCAGCCTCTTTTTTGAGGGAAAAAGGTGTGTCTTATACTCCAAAAAATACGGTAGTTCCATTGTTGCACCAGGAACAGCCCCAATTTCTCGGGGTCTCCCCCATACTTAATCCTCAAGGCTGGGACCTTTGGGGCCCAGCCCCTTTGAGGAGTGGTCTCTGCAGGCGGAGTGGCTCACGAAGCTTGGTCTGGGGTGACCCAGGAACCTTGCGTAACCATCTATGCAAGAGGCTCTTAGGCTCTTCGACTCCCCCTAACCTGTTGTATCAAGCGCCTGGCTCATCCTGGCTTCCTCTGGGATTCCCTCTGGGAGGGGGTCTTCCCTCTGCCCCAAGCCCCTTGCCCACCTGAGCCTGATGGGCTTCTCATTGAGGTCCATTTCCTCTCGCCATTCTGCCTCATCTCCAGCACAGTGTGGTCTAGCAGGGAAATCCAGCCATAGCTGGAGGTGGCGCAGTGGTTAGGGTGCAGTACTGCAGGCCACTTTAGCTGACTGTGATTCAAATCTCACCGGCTCAAGGTCAACTCAGCCTTCCATCCTTCCAAGGTGGGTGAAATGAGAACCGGGACTGTGGGAGCAAGTTGCTGACTCAATTTGCTAAAAAAATTGTAAACCGCTTAGAGAGGGCTGAAAGCCCTATAAAGCGGTATATAAGGCTAATAAATAAATAAATAAATAAATAAATAAATAAATAAATAAATAAATAAATAAATAAATAAATAAATAAATAAATAACTCCAGTTCCCTCCAGCTCACTAGTGCATTGCACTAACCTTGAAGTCACATGATTGCAAACTGACTCACATTTATGACAGGTAACAGAATCTTGTAGCCATTCACTGATCTTCCTTGTCTCCAGTTTTGGACATCAATTGGAAAAGATGGAGTTGTTTAACAACGGAAAGAAAAATGGTTGTAAAACAGAGTCTGGTCATTTGATGATTCACTTAATGACCACATTGCTTTGTGACCAAAATTCTGGTCCCAATTGTGGTCATAAGTTGAGGACTCTCTATAATGATAATACATTTGCTCATAGCCTCGTTTCCTTGATATTTTTTTGGGGGGAGGGGGAAAATAATCATTTTTACCCACCCAGCCATACATCCTATCACGTGCACATATTCCCTTCCCCAGGAAATACTTTAAAATATTTTTTTTTTAAACCTGGCCACTTATTTTTTGTATGTTGTCCTTGTCCCATTTGCTTATCTCTTTGCAAATATATTTTGTCTTCAGATTTTTTGGAAATGTTCAAGGTTAAGGTTTTGTTTATTTATTTATTCATTTTTGGGATCGTCTGCTTTTCTCAGGAACATCCAAGTAAAAAGTCTTCTTTAAGATAAAAAAAATAATCTCACACCCCTCATGAAACTCGAGCCCTGATAGGAAGAATAGAAAGTGAAAGAACTTCACAGCTGGAACAGATTTTGAGAAACCAAGTTGCTTAATTGTTATCTACTACCACTCCGTCTCAAGCGATCATTTCTTAGTCGAAACGCTTCGGAGAAGACGCAGAAACTGGATGAAACCGTGAGTTGAATTCTTTACTTTTTTTAAAAAAGGGGAAAAAAAGAAATTATCCTTAGCAGAAGTAGATCTCTTTATTCCCAATGTCAGGTGCTTTCTGCTTTGAATGTTTGAAATTTGAGAACTTAACTGGGAAAAGATTCTACCATCATATAGTGTCTCAAATCTAGGAAAAGTTTAATTTGCCGACTGCGTGAATGTAGCAGGATGTTGTGGTTTGCCTGGTAAAAATGATATCTCTGTTCCCACCACCCCTCTATCAAAACAAAAATGAATTAAAAATAGTCTAGGTTTTGCACAACAGCCCCTAACCATAAATTAGTCAAACCTGTTTTAACAAACAATATTGTGCAAACTCAAAAGATGAGGGAAATTATGACTCTTGGTCAACCATGAGATTTGTCTATCAAGTGAAGATTGTTTGAATGAGAAAGTCAAAAGGGACAAGATATCATTATAGAGAACGGCCATTGCCACACGCGGCTACTGATATCCCTAATGAGATTTCAGAAAGCTTCATGGTCTTGTAACATCCACATATAACCCTGCGTTCAACACAGGTGAATTCTTTACTTTTTTTAAAAAAAAAGGGGGGGGAGAAATTATCCTTAGCAGAAGTCCCACGCTAAATCGTCTATGTTTGTTTGATATGCTTAACCATAAACTAACTAGATTAAGTTTTTTACAACTTGCTTGGGCTGATGCAATGGGCTGATTTGTGTATTAGGTTACGGTTTGAAGTAAAATTGTGTATCGGGTTAAAGTTTGAAGCAAACGCTGTTGTTGTCCTGATGTTTTTGGAAATATAACTGTAGAGATCAAGTTTTATCTAGTGGTGACTCACTTCAAAGATACCTCAATTTGTTGGAAAACTGTTGGGAAGTTTAGATCTGAAGGTAAGTGGAAGGGAAGGTATACCACATGTTTTTATTAATTTATCTGATGTTTCCATTCTTGGGTTTGAAACACCCCAGATGTGGAGTAATTAATTTAAAAAAGGCAAATTTGAACTCCTCTAGTAGTTACTTACAGAGCAATGGCTGCTCAGTGTTGGTTGCAAGTTTTTAAAAAAAAATGTTTTATTAACAAACATGTAAAATACACACAAACAAAACTTAGACGTACACCACATTTACACAATACAATACGAACAGGAGCTTCCTGTTCTTTCTAATAGCAATTATCAATCGATACTGTTCACCTTATATTATTTCCCCTTCTATTGTATTTCATTTGGATTTCACCATTCTTAACCCTCTTATTTTACTCATAACTATTATTTTTTGAGTTTTGTTACATTCCTTCACTTATTCTTGTTTCTTTCCTCCATCCACCTATACCATTTATCCCATATCTGGTAGAATTCTGATTCTTCTTTTCCCTGGATTTCTTTAGTTAGTTTGTCCATTTCAGCACAATCCATAACCTTTCTTTTCTTTTTTTGTTGCAAAAGAACTCTTTTTAAATTTTTTTATCAATTTCATATATACATTCACAATTATATGATCTCATAACTGTTATTAATAATATGTATTTATAACAAATTTTCCCCTACAGTTGACAATATACTTGAAGATTGCTTTCTTACCATCCCACAGATCCATCTTATCTTACAATGGTCCTACTTCTTCTTCCCTCCCTCCCTCTTTCCTTCCCTCATTTCTTCTCTCCTACTCCCCTTCCTTCCCTCCCTCCCGCCTTCTCTCCCTCCTTCCCCCTTCCCTCCTTCTCTCCTTCCCTCCTTCCTTCCTTCCCTCCTTTCTTCTCTCCTTCTCTCCTTCCTTTCCCCCTTCCTTTCCCCCTTCCTTCTCTCCTACATTCCCTCCTTCCTTCCCTCCCTCCCTCCTTCCCCCTTCCCTCCTTCTCTCCTTCCCTCCTTCCTTCCTTCCCTCCTTTCTTCTCTCCTTCTCTCCTTCCTTTCCCCCTTCCTTTCCCCCTTCCCCCTTCCTTCTCTCCTTCCTTCCCTCCTTCCTTCCCTCCCTCCTTCCCCCTTCCCTCCTTCTCTCCTTCCCTCCTTCCTTCCTTCCCTCCTTTCTTCTCTCCTTCTCTCCTTCCTTTCCCCCTTCCTTTTCCCCTTCCCCCTTCCTTCTCTCCTACATTCCCTCCTTCCTTCCCTCCTTCCTTCCCTCCTTTCTTCTCTCCTTCTCTCCTTCTTTCCATCCTTCCTTCCCTCCTTCCCTCCTTTCTTCTTTTCTTCTCTCCTTGCTTCCCTCCTTGCTTCCCTCCTTGCTTCCCTCCTTGCTTCCCTCCCTCCTTCCCTCCCTCCTTCCACCCCCTTTCTTCTCTTTCTTCTCTCCTTCCTTCCTTCCTTCCTTCCTCCTCTCCTTTCCCTTCTCTCCTTCCCCTTCCTCCCCTTTACCCTTCCCCTCTTCTTCCCATTCCTCCCCTCTTTCCTACTCTTACATTCCCTCCCATTCTTCCTCTGCCTTTCCCTTTCTCCTATTCCTCTCCTTTCTCCTCTCCTTTCTATCTTTCCTTCTACTCCTCCCTCCATCCACTCTATCCATTGTTGTGTTTACATATTCTCCTCTTCAGGGGATGACCTGGTTCTCATTTTTTTCCTTATTTGAAAGTTATATAAAAAAGGCAAGATTTACAAAATACAAGATACAAAAATAGATAAAGCTCTTTACATATTTTCATCTCCCATAGCTCATCTCGCCTTACCTAGTATAAGACTAGGTTGCTAATTCCATGCAGGTAGTTATAACGGATTTCCTGTCAGCTTTTCAAGTTTTTCCAACGTTGTGGTCTAATGGTATTACTCGACGGTGAATTCTCACCTCTAACACATTTCTACTCTCATTTGTCCCTCTGTCTGTGTATTGTTTATTTGAGTTGTTACTTAGATCATTTTAAGTTAGTCAGCTATCTCCTTTTATATCTGAATCCTCACTGTCTCATCAAGCCATTTGTATAATTTCTCCCAGACTTTGTAAAAGTCTGTGTCTTCTTTTTCGTTAATCCACATTGTCAATCTGTTCATTTCCGCTAATTCTAAGATTTTATTCATCACCATTGTGATGAATGGGGGCATTTTCACTCTTCCAGCACTGCACGTAAGCGATCCTTGCCGCCGTCAAGATGTGGACAAGAAGGTATTGATTGGTTTTACCTATTTTTTGATCTGTTATCCCTAATAGAAACATTTCCGGCTTAAGACTTAATTTAATTGACATGATTTCATTCAGCCATCTTAGCGTTCGCTTCCAATATGTCTTAGCCACTAGACACGTCCACCACATGTGGTAGTACGTGTTCAGTGTTGTTTTGCATTTCCAGCATTTGGCCGATAATTTTGAGGAAATTTTTGCCAGTCTTGTTGGAGGGAGATGCCAGCGGTAGAACATTTTGTTTATATTTTCTTTATAGGCCGTCGACTTTGTTAATTTCAGGTTCCACTCCCATACCCTTTCCCAGTCATCCAGGTCAATTGTGTGGCCAATATTCTGGGCCCAGGTTACCATGACTTCTTTCACTCTTTCTGCTTCCATTTTTCGGATCAGCAAGCAGTTATATATTTTCGAGATTAATTTCTCGTCTGGTCCTATTAAGATTTTATCCAATTCCTGGTCCTTGTCCTGAAAACCAAATTGTGCTAGATCTGATTTGTATTTATTTTGTATTTGAAAGTATGGCTACCAATCAATATTTATTCCCATTTCAGCCAAATTTTCCCTGGAATTTAGTCTATTTTGGTCATCTAACAGCTGTTTGTAAATAACATTTTTGTCAAAATTTATCAGATTTGGGTATATCAGGGCTTCCGTCGGGGATATCCATTTGGGTAGTTGGATATAGAATTTCCTTCTAATTTCCAGCCAATCCTTAATCAGTACCCCTCTTAAATGGTGTCTTCTAAAATAATTGTGGACTTTGTTTCCCTCACACCATAAGTAATTGTGCCACCCCCATTGCAAGTCGTGGCCCTCTATCGTTAGAATTCTTTTGTTGGTTAACATTACCCACTCCTTTATCCACATTGTTGTTGCTGCTTGATGATATACTCTCCATTCCGGTAGGCCCATTCCACCTTGCGCTCTTTTATCTTGAAGATGCTTATATTTTATTCTAGGCTTTTTGCCATTCCACACGAAATTTCGTACCATTTTATCCAAATCATTATAAAAATTTTCTCCTAATTTGACCGGTGCTGTTTGAAATAAATAGAGTATTTTTGGCAAGACATTCATCTTGATTACTGCGATTCTTCCCATCAACGATATTTGTAGCTTCGACCAATTTTTAAAATCTTTTTGGATGTTTTGTAATAGTTTATCATAGTTATCTTCTTTTATAGAAGAGCATTTCGCAGATAGCCAAATCCCTAAGTATTTGACCTTTTTAGTTACCTTTAATTCCATTGCTTTCTCTAGTTCTTCTATCTGTTTTTTGGGAAAGTTCTTTATAATCATTTTTGTTTTTTCCTTATTTATTTTTAATCCGGCCACACGTCCAAAGTCCTCAATGTCCTTCATTAATTTCGGTCCTGAGATTAGAGGGTCTTCCACAATAAAGACCATGTCGTCAGCGAAGGCCTGTGTTTTATATTGTTCTTTTTTTATGGTCAAACCCCTAATTTCCTGATTTAATCTTATCTGATTTAGGAGTACCTCTAAGGACATAATAAATAGTAATGGGGAGAGCAGACACCCTTGTCTAACACCCTTTCCAATTCGTACTCTCTCTGTTAATTCTCCATTAATTATAATGTTTGCTAATTGCTGTGAATATACAGTTTCTATAATCTTAATAAATTTGTCGCCGAATTTCATCATTTTTAGTTGTGTGATTAAAAAATTCCAATCGAAGTTGTCAAATGCTTTCTTCGCATCGACAAAAATTAATGCTATTTGTTTCTCAGATGTTGTTTCGTAGAATTCCAGGGTGTTAATTATTATTCTTGTATTGTTCCGAATGTGTCTTTTAGGGAGAAAGCCGTTTTGGTCCGAATGGATGTTTTGATTTAATATTATTTTTAATCTTTCTGCCAAAATTGATATAAAAATTTTGTAATCCGCGTTTAACAAGGATATAGGTCTATAGTTTTGGATTTTACTACTATCCACCTCTTCCTTTGGTATTAGGGTAATGAAAGCTTCCCCCCCTGATTTTGGAACCTTACCGTTTTGTAGTGCCTCATTAAATAATTCTAATAATTTGTCTTCTACGGTATTTTGGAGTTTTTTTTATAGATTTCGGACGGAAGCCCATCTGGACCAAGTGTTTTATTGTTTTATTGTTTTTGAATGGCCTTTTTCAATTCCTCTTGTGTAATTTCCTTGTCAAGCATCTCTCTCATCTCCTCTGGCAAGACTGGAAGTTTCTATTCTATTAGGTATTTTCTGATGTCTTGTTCACTAATTTCGTACGGTTCAATAGCAGTAGACTTATATACCGCTTCATAGGGCTTTCAGCCCTCTCTAAGCGGTTTACAGAGAGTCAGCATATTGCCCCAACAATCTGGGTCCTCATTTTACCCACCTCGGAAGGATGGAAGGCTGAGTCAACCCTGAGCCGGTGAGATTTGAACCGCTGAACTGCTGATCTAGCAGTAGCCTGCAGTGCTGCATTTAACCACTGCGCCACCTCGGCTCTTCATATAGTTTCTTATAGTAGTTCTGTACAATCTTTTTCTTTTCCCCTATTTCCTGTTTCAAGTTCCCCTCCTCATCCCTCAGTTGTTTAATAATTCTTTTTGCATCATCTTTTCTTATTTTGTGAGCCAGCCATCTCCCAGTTTTATTTGCGTGTTCAAAATAGTTCTGCTTCATTCTCTTAATGTTTTGTGCTACTTCCTCTTGAGAAATCAGATTTATTTGGTGTTTAATTAACTCTCCTTTCCCCCTGTATTTAATATTGTCTGGTTCTTTCTGAATCAGCAGTTCTATCTCTCTTAATTCTTTGTTCAATGTATTAAGTTTTTCCCTATGCATTTTATTTCTTCTTGCTATATAGGCTATTGATGTTCCCCTCACGACTGCCTTCATCGTATCCCAGACGTTTTGTATTGATGTCTGCTCTTTACCGTTTTCTTTGAAAAAGTATCCCAATTCCTTTTCTATTGATTGTACAAATTGTTTCTCTTGTAATATGTTCTGGTTTAGTGTCCACCTAGGTTTTATCCTTGTCTTTCCTTTCCATTGCCATAAGATTGGATGATGGTCGGCCCACTTGTTTGTTGTTATTTCAATATTTACAGTATCCATAAGTAGTGCCGGGTTTGACCAGACCATATCAATACGGGACCAAGAATTATGTGGTTGAGAGTAGAATGTGTTCTCTTATATCTTGTCATTCATTGTTCGCCAGACATCATAGAGGTCTAGTTCCTTCACCATATTTGCATAGGCAGTCGGTAGTTTCCTTCTAGTACTTTTCTTGTGTATACCCTTGTAATCTATTTTACCGTCTACTACTGCGTTGAAGTCCCCTAGAATACATATATTTTGCCACTTTATTTCATTTATCCTCTTGTGTAAATTTACATAGAATCTTTCTTGTTTTTGGTTTGGGGCATAAATTCCAACTAGTAAGATATTTTTCCCACCATTCGTTATCTCCAATATTAATCTTCTACCCTCTTTATCTGCATATTTTAATTTTGGGTTCAACCATTCTTTTATATACATCACAATTCCCCTTTTTCTAGTTTGTACTGACGAACAAAATGCTTTACCTAATTTTGGGCATTTCAACAGGTTATTATATTTCTCTTTAATGTGGGTTTCCTGAAGACAGATTACATCTAACTTTTGTTTCAATAAATCCAACAGTACACATTTTCTTTTTGATGTTATGTTAAGACCATTTATATTTGCTGATAGTATATTCGTTTCCCATTCCTCAACTCCTTTACATATTCTTTGCTTTGAGGGCACCTTTAGATCTTGTCTCAATTGGTGACCTTGCTCTTGATTCTTCTCTGCCATATCTCTCTCGCTCTCTGACCTCTCTCGTCTCTCGCTCCTCCAGTTGGGATTCAGTTATAATATCTTCCTGTCTTCTACTTGAGGTTCCTTCTTTATTAAACCTCTCTTCATCTGCAAATAAAAGTTCCTGGAATTCTTTCTTATTATTTCATCTTCGCTTGGAGTTAATGTTTTTCCATTTCTGGGCAAAGGCAATTATATGTCGTATTAAATACTGGATTTCCTTTTTGTATTTCGCAGACATTATTCCTAATAAAAAAAACTTCATGTTTCCATTCTATTTTACCCCTGTTATTGCCTCCAGCCAATATTTGATCCTTTTCCAAAAAAAAATTAGCCTCCTCACAGGTCCACCATAAATGGTAATATGTTCTGTGTATTGATTCACATTTCCAACCTTTTGGGGAGGTATTTGTTAAGATTTTAGCTAACCTTGTTGGTGCCAGGTGCCATCTGTAAAATATTTTGTACTGGTTTTCCTTGTATGCAACTGATAGTGTCATTTTTAAGTTTGTTCTCCAAAAGCAATGGCATTTTTAAATCATCACTATTAGGAAGTGATAGGTTCCACAGGCTGACTTAATGCTTCTGGTGTATATGTCTGAGCTGCTTATTAAAATAAGCTAAAATCAATAAATCAGAATTATGTTTTAGGATAATATAGATACAACAGTTTGTTTATTGACCATTCAAAGTTACAACAGTACTAAAAAAAAGTGAGTTATGACTGGGTTTTTTTTCTTCACGCTTACGACCATTGCTGCATCCCCATGCCCACATGGTCAAAATTCAGATGTTTGGCAACTTGTTTCATATTTATGATGATTGCAGTCTCCCAGAGTCCATGGGATCCACTTTTGCAATCTTCTGGCAAGCAAAGTCAATGGCAGAAGCCAGATTCATTTAAAAAGCAGGTTACTAATGTAACAACTGCAATGATTCAATTAACATCTGTAGCAAGAAAAGTTGTAAAATGGGGCAAAACTCACTTAACAAAATGTCTCACTTAGTAGCATAAATTAATGTTTGTAGCCTTCCGTCTTTCTTTCTTTCCTTCCTTCCTTCCTACCTACCCACCTACCTACCATGGTGGTGACGTGGTTAGAATGCAGTACTGCAAGCTACTTCTGCTGACTGCCAGCTGCCAGTAGTTTGGCAGTCCCATTCTCACTGGCTCAAGGTTCACTCAGATTTCCATGCACCCCTGGGAAGTAAAATGAGGACCCAGATTGTTGGGGGCAATGTGCTGACTGTAAACCGTTTAGAGAGGGCTGTAAAGCACTGTGAAGCGTTATATAAGTCTAAGTGCTATTGCTGTTGCTGTCGCTATTCCTTCCTTCCTTCCTTCCTTCCTTCCTTCCTTCCTTCCTTCCTTCCTTCCTTCCTTCCTTCCTTCCTTCCTTCCTTCCTTCCTTCCTCTGCCTTTCATTCAGGAATTGAAGATGGTATGTAGAGTGTTTCCTCCTCTGATTTTTTCTCTTTATGGTACTAATGACTTCATGGATTGGACTAAAAGAGAATGAGTGGTTTGACCTGTTTGCTGGTTATGGGTTATCTGGATCATGTCAGCCCAGATGTGGATTGACTACTATGTTTTCCCCAAAATAAGACTGGGTCTTATATCAAATTTTGCTCCAAAAGACGCATTAGTGCTTATATTCTGGTTAGGTGTTATTTTTGGGGAAAGACAGTACTAAATCCATCTGGCTGGCTGACAACCTTAACTGTGGCTTATACTGGGGGTAGGGCTTATAAGCAACCTGAAAATCATGCTAGGGTTTATTTTCCAGTCTTTTTTTGGGGGGGGGGAACATGGTATAGGGATAGTTCTCAACAACCATTCATTTAGTTGTAAGTTTGAAGTTGCAACAGCAATTAAAAAAAATGCCCCTCGCCCTTATGACCGTCACAACATCCCCAGGGTCTCATGATCAAAGTTTAGGCATTCGGCAACTGAGGTGTTTTTATGATGGATGCAGCATCCCAGGCCAGGTTGACCACCTGTTGTAACCTTCCCAGGTGACTTTCAACAAGAAAAGCTTAGATTGACTTAGGAACAGGACTGAGCTGATGGGGGTTTGCACAGGTTTGGAAGAACCTGATTCTGTACAGTTCGGAGAACCCCCAAATCCCACTGCTGGCTGGCCCCACCCAACCCTCCCCTCCTAGGAGTTCCCACATGATCCATTTTGGATGTAGGGCACGCACAGCTACCGGAAGTTTGGGAAGGCCAGAAATGGGCCTGTTTCCAGCCTCCAGAGGGCCTCTGGAGCCCAGAGGAGGCCATTTGGAGCCGAGGTGGCGCAGGGGTTCGAGTGCAGTACTGCAGGCCACTTCAGCTGACTGCTATCTGCAGTTCGGCGATTCAAATCTCACCGGCTCAAGGTTGACTCAGCCTTCCATCCTTCCGAGGTGGGTAAAATGAGGACCCGGATTGTTGGGGGCGATATGCTGACTCCGTAAACTGCTTAGAGAGGCTGAAAGCCCTATGAAGTGGTATATAAGTCTAACTGCTATTGCTATTTATATTTTCATCCTCCTGGAGGCTTGAGGAAAGCCTCTGGAGCTTGGGGAGGCCAAAAATGCCCCCCCCTGCTGTGGTGCAGGAGGCCAACTAAGCCACACCCATCCAGCAACCGGGCAGAGAACCCCTTGCTAACATTTTTGAAGCCCACCCCTGCTTAGGAACCACATGATTTACTCACCATGGCAAAAAAAAAAAAGGTCATAAAATCAGGCATAGCATGCTTAATTACAACCTGGCTTAGTGATGGAAATTTTGATTCCTAATTGCGGTTGTAAGTCAAGGACTACCTATATGATGTCTTCAACAAAGCATGCCTTGGGATGACAGATGAACTGAATTCGTAGGATGCCTTGGGTAAGATCTGAGTTTGGGATCAAGATTTCTGATGTCTGAATTTCTGTGCAACTATAAGGTAATCTCGGCTGCTCTGATGCCTTTTTTCCCCTAACATACTTCACGGGGTTATTGTCGAGATAAAATTGGGCAAGATTATAAAATCAAAGAGTTGAGATAGGACCAGGCAAGTGAACAATAAAACAGATCTATGCAATCTGGAAAGGGATCGAGGAAGATAACATATTGGAGTTCCTTTAGGAAAACTTTCCATCAGATTATGCTCTAGTTCTTTAAAGCCAAATTAGACAACAGGCTGTCACTTAAGAACAATAGCAACTGTAGTCCTTATACATTTGGTAGCTATACAGCTGGGGAAAACCTGATGAAGGGACCAGAGCTGTTTGAATCACGAGGATGATGTCGGATGAAATCTGCGAGTCCACTTTTATCTCACTTTCTTGCAGCTCCTAAAATTGGAAAGGAAGAAGAGGCTCTTAGAAAACAGTAAATGTGCCTCTTTTGTTGTGCATACATTGCCCAGAAATGCATGCAGCCACTGACTTTATTTAAGCATGGCCTTCAACACCCTGTAAGATTTATTTTTTTGGGGGGGAAAGGGAGGATAGGAATTTAAAAGCACTACTATCTTTTTAACGCTTTTCAGATCTTTCCAGAGCAGTCAGCGTTTTCAGTTCTTTTAGACACAACTCTGTAAAAATGTTGTTTAGACTCCAAAAAAGAATGCAGAGAAGAAAAACAAAGATAATTAAGGGACTGAAGGTCAAAACATAATGAAGAACGGTTACAGGAACCCGGCATGGCTAATCTAGGGAAGAGAAGGACCAGGGGAGACTTGATAGCAGTGTTCTAATTTTTGAGGGGCTGCTACAGAGAGGAGGAGGTCAACCTGTTTTTCAAAGTACTTGAAGGCCGGACAAGGAATAATGTATGGAAACTGATCAAGGAGAGATTCAACCTAAAAAAAAAGGGAGAAATTTTATGACAGAACCAGAATTGGGTAGGTTCCTACTGGTTTGAATTGGTTTGGCCGAGTAGGTAGTAACTCAGCTTGCCACACCCCCCCCCAACCAGTACTATCAGCAGGGCCGCCATCTTGTTTTTCGATTCTGCGCATGCGAAGAACAATTTTCATTGCAGAAATGCAATTTTTTTGCCTTTTCCTGTGTGCTTGCGCAGACCTTTTTAGTTGCAAATGCGCACACCTGCGGAGTGTGTGTTTGACATGCACATGCGAGAAGTGAGCCGGCACAGCAACCTACCCCTGGACAGAACAATTGACCAATGGAACAGCTTCCTTTCAGAAGTCATGGGAGCTTCATCCCCGGAAGCTTTCAAGAAATGACTGGACAGAAATTGTGTGGCGTCTCCTGCTCGGGAGTGGGTGGGTTGGACTAGATGACCTACAGGGTACCTTTCAACTCTGGTATTTCTAGTGCACTGGGGGATTTTAAGGGACAGAAATGATGGTTTATAGTTTTCTGATGCTTAAAGGATCCATTTTGTCCCAACGGTGATTATTTTTTCAAGGGGCAACTGGGTTTTGGGGTTTTTTCCCTTTGGAAAAAAAGCACTTTTGGGACAACCATGACCTAGATTGGTGTTTCTCAACCTTGGCAACTTGAAGATGTCCGGACTTCAACTCCCAGAATTCCCCAGCCAGCGAATGCTGGCTGGGGAATTCTGGAAGTTGAAGTCCGGACATCTTCAAGTTGCTAAGGTTGAGAAACACTGACCTAGAAGACTGAGAATCTCCATAGAGATCCAATTTGTCCTTAAAACTCCCCAAAAGTCGATTCTTTGGACTTCACCTCCCTTGTTTAATTTTTTTTTGATGTTCCTCAAAAAATCTGGGGCTGTCCTTGAGCTGATAGACATTTAGCACCCTTCAAATGCTTTAGGTCGTCCCACAATGATAAATCTTTGGCCCCCAACTTTGCTTCAAGAGCTGCCATTAATGTTCGTCACAAGAACTGGGGCTGTACTTGAGACGATAGAAGTTTTGCACCCTTGCTTTAAGTAGCACACACTCTTCCTTCTCTTGACATTTGAGACCAAAATCAGCACACTCCATTCCACCACCCAAGGGAAGATCTATCTGACCCGCTTTGCAATTATCACCTATTTTATTTCTCCCCCAACTCCCGAGCGTCAAACTCGACCACGTCACGTGATATGACTTTTTTTTGCCTTTGTGGAGCTGGGGTGAGGGTGGCATTACACGTGACACATCTGGCCTGCAGGCCGCCAGTTTGATAGCCCTGCGGCCTAACCTCTCTATCCTAGCAGATGAAAATCTGGCAACATCTGGCTTCCTGTGACTGGAAAATAGGCAGGATTATCCATTATATCAGGGTACAGATTTTACAATTCATTCGAACTTATCACAGCCCTGAAAAAAAGTGACTCATGTCCGTTTTTCACACTTACGACCGTTGCACCATTCCCATGCTCAAAATCCAGACACTTAGCAACGGACTCATTTTTATGACGGTTGCAATGCCAGGGGCTGAAACCTTTTCAAACCTCTCACGAACGAAGTTGATGGGGAAGCCAGATTCACTTAACAGCTGTGTTACTATCAGAACAGCTGCAGTGATTCACTTAACAACCGTGGCAAGAAAGGTTGCAAACTTTTGACAACTGTCTCGCTTAGCAAGAGAAGTTTTTGGGCTCAATTGTGGTCGTATGTCAAGGACTGCCTGCCTGTCACAGGTCAAGTAGAAATTTTGATGCGGGTTTTGCCAAATCCTTGTGCCTTTCCCTTAAAGACTATTTCTAACCTGTTATTCTCTTTCAGGAAATCAACTGGACAAACGCGAAATCAACTGAGTCCTGTTTTCTCAGGGCAAGGAAGCTGTGAATTATTATTTAAGTAATAATAAATATATAGTAAAGGATTATCTAAACAAAAAGGCTTCTAGCAGCGGCTAAGGTGCGGTGAGAGGCCAGCAGTAGTGGGATTCAAATAATTTAACAACCAGTTCTCTGCCCTAATGACCATCTGGGTAGGTGGGGCTTGGTGGTCATGTGACTGGGTGGGCATGGCCAACTCAAGGTCACTCAGGTTGATGGGCGCTTCGCCTTAGCTGTTACAATGTAATAAGGGTTAACTGGAGAGGCAGTTTCTGTAAGCAGGTCAATAAAGATTAGGATAGAAACAACACTAGAATGTTTCCTTCCTGTTTTCCTTACAGGATTAGTCCTGTAAAGTGGGAAAAAAACAAAAGGAGATTTCTTTCAACAACTGTTTCTCCTGAATAGGTGCAAACTGGCTGAATCCCACCACTGGAGGCCAGGATGAATGGACAATTCAAGATGGGACCATCAAGTCCAGTTCGAAGAGGCAAACTTCAGGAGGTCTGTGATGAAAAAGAGCCGAGCGGGCCTAAATACAAAAATCCAACCAGCGTAGCAGCATCTGTTACGCAGCTTCTGTTCATCACTTCTGGGGAGCAAAAGCTGTGGAAACAGCTTCTGGAGGTCCTGTCTCCATCCCTTTGGGAAGTTAAGGTTTCAGGAGGCCCCCAATGCGATTCGCCAGCCATTTCTTTCACTGGCTCCCCCGAGGTGGTTTGGAGAGCCAAAGAATCCCTCAGCAAATTACTCATTTACGTAGGCTCCCAGATTCAGGCCAACCAGACGGATGTCCCGCACCTCAAAGCAGTTGGGTTCTTCCAACTCCAGAAGGGATGCCACCTTTTCCTTTGGGAAGGAGAAGCTTCTCACCTCAGGGCCGATGCCGTGGTGAGGATCGGCGGCAACGGCGGGGGCCTGGACTGTGGAAATGCCGTGCTCGCTCAGAGGGTGTGGAGCCCAAAAGGGTATCTCTATACAAATTTGGATGTTCATTTCTCAACTCCACCCTCAGCTGAAGTAGCAGCCGGGATGATAAAATTGGCTTTGGAGGCCGCCTGGCAAAAGCACTTCCAGTCTGTAGTTGTAACCTACTCAGGTCCTACAATCTCTGCAACCGAAGCTGAGGTAATTGTTCTAGCAATGGAGGCTTTTAGGAAAGATCACACTGTGGAGCCCTTCAAAAGCCTTCACGTCATCTTTGGAGACGGACTTGCCACTAAGCTGTTCTCCAAGGCATGTAAGGAGCACTGGTCCCCTGGAAAGGATGACTCAGAGAAGTTGAGAAACATGCTATTGTCTTTGGAGTCCACCAAGATTGAGGTAGTGACCACCGGCTCTGATATAAAGAAAAAAGTAAGTATCTGTTATTTATTGATTTATTTTAAAGGAAAGAAAAAACCAGTTGCAGGCAGTCCTTGACTTACAAACATACTTTTCGTGCTCTTTGAAAAATGTGACTCACTGAAAAAAGTGACTTGAAGAATTCTGTTCTGTCCTGATCCAGTCTAATTTTAGATTCATAAATCAAAATAGAGGAATAAATATAGGTATAGGTATTAATATCGATCTATCCTCTCCTCTCCAATCCTCTCCTCTCCATCCTATTCTATCCTACTTTACTTCTCTCCTCTCCTACTCTACTCCTATCCCATCCCGTCCCGTCCCATCTCACTCCTATTCTATTCTATTCTATTCTATTCTATTCTATTCCATTCCATTCTATTCCACTCTACTCTACTCATACTATACTATACTATAGTCTTATTCTATTTCTACTCTACTCTTATTCTATTTCTATTTCTATTTCTATACTCTATTCTCCTCTACTCTTTCTACTCTACTCTTATTCTATTTCTATTTCTATTTCTACTCTACTCTATTCTACTCTATCTATTTCTACTCTACTCTTATTCTATTTCTATTTCTATATTCTACTCTATTCTACTCTACTCTTTCTACTCTACTCTTATTCTATTTCTATTTCTATTTCTATACTCTACTCTTATCTATTTCTACTCTACTCTTATTCTATTTCTATTTCTATTTCTATACTCTACTCTACTCTTATCTATTTCTACTCTACTCTTATTCTATTTCTATTTCTACTCTACTCTACTCTATCTATTTCTACTCTACTCTTATTCTATTTCTATTTCTCTACTCTACTCTACTCTGCTCTGCTCTACTCTACTCTACTCTACTCTACTCTTATCTATTTCTACTCCACTCTTATTCTATTTCTATTTCTACTCTACTCTTATCTATTTCTACTCTACTCTTATTCTATTTCTATTTCTATTTCTATTTCTATTTCTATTTCTATTTCTCTACTCTACTCTACTCTACTCTACTCTACTCTACTCTACTCTTATCTATTTCTACTCTACTCTATCTATTTCTAGTCTACTCTTATTCTATTTCTCTACTCTACTCTACTCTACTCTACTCTTATCTATTTCTATTCTACTCTTATTCTATTTCTATTTCTACTCTACTCTACTCTATCTATTTCTACTCTACTCTTATTCTATTTTTATTTCTACTCTACTCAATGCAAGACAGTTTTTCACTCTTACGACTGTTGTGGTATCCCTGTGATTTTTACATGATCAAAATTCAGACACTTGACAACTGGCATGTATTCATGACCGTTGCCGTGTCCCAGGGTCATGTGATCCCCCTTTGCATCCTACTGGCAAGCAAAGTCAATGAGGAAGCCAGATTCACTTAACAACTGTGTTACTAACTTAACAGCTGCAGTGATTAACTTAACACCTGTGGCAAGAAAGGTCGTAAAATGGGAGAAAAACTTGCTCAACTGTTTTGCTTAGCAACAGAATTGTTGGGCTCAATGGTGGTCATAAGTTGAGGACTGCCTGTATTTATTCGGCAGGAACAGAAAGGAAAATGGGGGGGGGATAACATGGACATGTGAAAAGGTTGTGTGTTTGGTGCAATTGTTTTAAAAAAAGGTTTCACTAGGTTTTACTTGAACAACGTTGCATTATTTTTGACAGGTTTTCTGGGAGTTCCTGATACTAGTTTTGGTTGTGACAGCACAGAAGTATGTGTAATAAATAAATAAATAGATAGGCACAGGATTAGAGAAGCAGCAGATCAGGATTTTACTCAGATGATTGGAAATGGATGAGTAATGGCCTACAGATGTTTTCTTCATTAGAGATTTAGAGCTGCCTAATAGTCATCCCACAATCATTGTGGCAGGATAAAAGCGAGGTAAATAGCTTTTATGTTGCCACGGTGATGGTTGGTTAATAGGAGAAACCACTCAAAGAAAAAACAACAACTTATTGTGTTATGCAGTGGTGGGTTTCAAATCCCGTTCCAACTGGTACGGTTGGAACGGGGCCAGCGGCGTCCTCATAGACTTGTGCAGCATGCACGCATGTGTCTTAGTGCCCCCGCTGCGCTCCGTAATGCTCCAGCTGCTCCCTGGAGCGTCACGCAGGTGCTGTATGCGCCATGTGCGTGCGGGGCAGCACAGAAGCTTTAAAACACAGGTAAGGAGCTCGGGCGGGCGGGTGGGCCCTCTGGAGCACTATACCGGAATGGTATCCGGTATAGTGGCTCCAGTAGGTCTGTATTGGGGCATACCGCCTGCAACCCACCACTGGTGTTTTGATACATTTTAATAGGTGAGTTGCAGTGCATCCTTCACGTGGCTACTGAATGAACATTTATTTTTCCCCCGATTCTCCAATTCAAAAATTAAAGGGGCAAGTTGGGATCCAATTTGGAACAGCTCTGGAGAAGATTAAAATACTTAATCTTGAGCAACCTAATGCTCATGTTTATGAAGCACTTAGTAACTATGGAGTAGTTATTAACTGCCCCATAAATGAGAGTGTTAGGTTGGTCAAGGACCTAGGAGTACTCATCTCAAACAATCTAAGTCTCAGAACTCACAGTAGCAGCATTGCCCAAAAGGCATTAAGAGTTGTTAACCCGATTTTGCGAAACTTCTTCTCCGTTAACATTGTACTGCTAACTAGGGCATACAAAGCCTTTGCCAGACCAATTCTTGAGTACAGCTTGTCTGCCTGGAATCCACACTGTATATTGGACATTAATACAGCGGAACAAGTCTAGAGGTATTTCACGAGAAGAGTACTCCACTCCTCTGCTCACAGTAGAACCCTTTATGCTACCAGGCTCAAAATTTTGGCCTTGGACAACTTGGAACTATGCCGCCTATGGTCCGACCTAAGCATAGTACACAAAATTGTCTGCTACAATGTCCTACTTGTCAATGACTACTTCAGCTTCAACCTCAATAATACATGGGCAAACAATAGATACAAACTCAAAGTAAGCCGCTCCAAACTAGATTGCAGAAAATGCGACTTCAGCAACAGAGAGGTCAATGCCTGGAATGCTCTACCTGACTCGGTTGTTGCATCCTCAAACCCCCATAGCTTCAACCTTCAACCTTCTACTGTGGACCTCACCCCATTCCTAAAAGGTCCGTAAAGGGAGCATACTTAAGCGCACTAACATACCTAATGTCCCTGTCCTACTGTTCGCATTTATTTGTACCCATTTCCTTTGTTCAGGCCCATGTTTATACTTATACATGTTACCTTGTACATGTTTGACAAACTAAATAAATGAATTAAAATAAAATTAAGTTAATCTTCCCCGCTGCTGTTCTGAGTTAGGCCCCCCAACCTTTTACTTTTTGAATCGGGAAAAGAAAAAAGCTGTGGTTCCATGCTACTTTTAAAACCTATGGAACTTCAGTTTCCACAATCCTGTGCGCCCACTATACTAATATGATGGAGGAGATAGGCTCTGGAGGAGGAGTTGCAACAGGCAAGAGAAGACCAAACTTTCCTTTGTCTCGGAACCCTGAACTGAGGACCAGTTGTTGTTGATTAAATTAACATCTCACACAGGGGTGGGATTCAAAATTTTTAGCAACCGGTTCTCTGCCTGGTTGCCGGGTGGGCGTGGCCATGGTGGGCGTGGCCTACTCAGCCTTCTGCACCATGGCGGGGGGGGGGGAGTTTTCACCCTTCCCAGGCTCCAGAGACTTTTTTCAAACCTTTGGGAGGGTGAAAACGGCCTTCCCTAGAGGCTGAAAACAAGCCTGCACTTCCGGGAGGTTTTTTGCCTTCCAAGAGCCTCTGCCATGCAGTTACCTGGCATCCGAAACGGGCCACGTGGAGACTTCTGGGAGGGGCAGGGTGGGATGGGCATGGCCAGCCAGTGCTTGCAACTACCGGTTCAGTGAACCAGATGTAAAATTAGCATCTGGTTCTCCCAAACCAGTACGAACCGACTGAATTCCAGCCCTGATCTCACCTCATGATTTCAGGGAGGCTTACAACAAGTGAGAGCACAAAACATCCATGACATGTCAGAAATTGGGCTGCTGGTCATTTGCTTTTAAAGAAGGGGGTGATCTCTTTGTGCTTCTTTTTACTTTGAAGGTCTGATTTGCGTTTTTGCACCCCTTTTTTTCCTTCATGGACAGGCAGATGTGGTGGTTCTTCCCCTGGTTCTGGATCCTAAGGGGCTGGACTGGGGCCCAGGAGTCCATGCCGTCAGCCAGAAGGCTCTGCAGACTTTCCCCCAATGCTGTGACCTGTGTCCAGGGGACATTCTTTCGGTGTCAGCTTCAGCCTTTCCAGAGCTCAACTGCAGAATGATATACCTAGTAAGGCTTGATGATGATTTGCAATGGAAGCCTAAGGAAGTGCATAAGGTAAACAAGACAGAAGCTATTATGTTGATGCCCAATATCTGTCTTGGTGTGTTTTCCTTCCTTCCTATCCACCTCCTTCCCTCTATCCCTTTCCTTCCTTCCCTTCTATCCACCTTCCTTCCTTCCTTCCTTCCTTCCCTCCTATCCACTTTCCTATCTACCTCCCTCCCTTCCTATCCACCTCCCTCTCTCCCTTTCCTTCCTTCCCTCCTATCCACCTTCCTTCCTTCCTTCCCTCCCTCCTATCCACCTTCCTATCCACCTCCCTCCCTTTCCTTCCTTCTCTCCTATCCACCTTCCTATCCACCTCCCTCCCTCCTTTCCCCCCCTTTCCTCCTATCCACCTTCCTATCCACCTCCCTTCCTTTCTATCCACTTCCCTCCCTCCCTTTCCTTCCTTCCCTCCTATCCACCTTCCTATCCACCTCCCTCCCTTCCTATCCACTTCCCTCCCTTCCTTCCCTCCTATCCACATTCTATCCACCACCTCCCCTTCCTTCCTTCCTTCCTCCTTCCCTCCCTCCCTCTCTCCCTCAGATATTGTAAAGACATTTCTGTTTTCTTTCTGATCTCTGATAGTGAGCTTTCTCCTTTTCATTTTTCTTCTGAGGTTCTTCTTGAAAATGCCTATTCAAACTTTCCAGATCTGGGCAGGTCTTAAATGCCTGTCCTCTACTTTTCATTCTACTGATATAATATTTATATAGCTCAGGATTGAACTGTAAGGTCCTTAGGCGCTCCGTGAGCTTGGTGATTTTCTTGCAGACATTTCATTACCCCAACTTGGTAACACCGTCATTGCTAGTTCTGCTAGCACTGATGATGTTAGCTAGTTGGGCAATGAAATATCTGCAAGAGAGGCACCAAGCTCAGAGACTACCAAGGATCTCACTTTTCATTCTTCATTCATTCTTTCAAGAGATTTTCCTCCTATGTTGTCATATGTAGCCATTTTCCTATACTGCCCTCACCATAACACTACTAACAGGGTGGATTCCAGCAGGCACTACTGCTGGTTCGTTCATGACTGTGCCAATGCACAGTTCAACAACAATTGTTATGCGCATGCGCAGAAGTCAAGAACAAGATGGCAGCATCTACGGCTCCGCCGGGAGAACCAGTTCCGGGGTGTGGCAGACCTGGGTTGCTGCAGGTTCTAGTGACCCAGGCGGCCAAACCATTACTGTTTTGGCCAAACTGGTCTGAACCAGTAGGAACCCACCATTGACTACTAGTTAGGTTGAAAGGAAGGAACTAATCCAGTTGAAATCATTCTTTGAGCATCCTAACTTCTGTCTGTTTTGCAGATGTGTGCATTGTGTGCAGTTCAGTGAACTGCACTGGAACTAATCCAGTTGAAACCATCCTTTGGGCTTTTTCCCCGATTAGTTAGATTTGTTGTTATAGGAATGGCGAGTTACATACTAATGTGTAAAAGTAAAAAGGTGGGGTTGCAATGTTGCTGTACTGTGCTAAAAAGAGTCGGAATCAATGCCCTTTTCTCTCCCCCCCCCATCGTACATCATGTGATGGCTGATCTTTTTGCATTGATTCACTTAGCAACTATGGGCATAATCCTTGAGCTAGTTTTTTCAATGGAATGGAGTGGAGAGGAATATGGAATGGAGTGGACTATGGAATGGAATGGAATATGGAATCGAGTGGAGAGGAATATGGAATGAAATGGAGTGGACTATGGAATGGAATGAAGGGGAATATGGAATGGAATATGGAATGGAATGGAGTGGAATATGGAATGGAATATGGAATGGAATGGAATATGGAATGGAATGGAGTAGAATATGGAATGGAATTTGGAATGGAGTGGAGTGGAGAGGAATATGGAATGGAATGGTACATGGAATGGAATGGAGTGGAATATAGAATGGAATGGAGTAGAGTACGTAGCGTAGCATAGCGTAGAGTAGCGTAGAGTAGCGTAGCGTAGCGTAGCGTAGCGTAGCGTAGCGTAGCGTAGCGTAGCGTAGAGTAGAGTAGAGTAGAGTAGAGTAGAGTAGAGAAGGGTAGAATCGAATCAAACCAAACCGAATCGGACCAGACCTTTGAGATCTTCTAGTCCAACCCCCCTCTCAAGCAGGAAACCCTATAGCATTTCAGACAAATGATTATCCAACATCTTAAAAACTTCCATTATTGGAGCATTCACAACTTCTGGAGGCAAGTTGTTCCACTGATTAATTCTTCTAACTGTCAGGAAATTACCGCTTAGTTCTAGGTTGCTTTTCTCCTTGATTAGTTTCCACCCAATGCTTCATGACTGATCTTCTGGTGCTTTGTGGAATAGGTTGACCACCCTTCTTCTTTGTGGTAGCCCCTGAGATATTGGAAGACTGCTATCATGTCACCCCTAGCTTTCTTTTCCTTAGACTAGGCATATCCAATTCCAGCTATTGTTCTTTATATGTTTTAACCTCCAGTCCCCTAATCATTTTTGCTGCTCATTCTAATCATCTTTATGTATGTTGCTTTCCCAGCAGGCTATTCGGAACATGGTCCAGAGCTGTCTCAGCACCTTCTATGGGTCCTTCCAGGAATCCATTGCGTTTCCCATCCTCCTGCCAGTAGATGCAGGTCAAGCTGTGATGTGGGAATGGCTGCTTATCTTGCTGGAAGAAATTAATCAGTTCTTGAAAAACTTTCCCAATACTTGGATGAAACTGGTGCAAATCAGGTCCCTTCCAGAATGGATTCTGCCACGCCCGGTAACCATCATGGGAGTATCTGGAGTGTGTGTGTGTGTGTGTGTGTGTGTGTGTATGTGTGTGTATGTGTGTATACACACATATACACATATAAAGGGAAGCAGTATGCTCCTTCCATATTTGGGCATACCAGGGGCTTTGACATAACACTTAATCATTTCCTTGGCTCAGCTGATAAGGGAGAAGAGCTTGTGGCTTAGAGGCTAATACAACTGCCTAATATTTAAAAACAGCCAAGGTTCGGATCCCAGGAAGGGTGTGGCTAGCTGATGAGAGCTAAATAGCTTGAATATATATATCAACAGTTCATTTAGTGGCCTTTCAAAAACCACTTTTTTCAATGCCATTGTAACTTGGATCAGTTACTAAATAAACTGTTAAGTGTGGAAAACCTATGGCGTTTTTCACACTTATAACCATTGCAGCATCCCCATGGTCACATGATCAAAATTCATATGCTTGACAACTGACTTATATTTATGAGGGATGCAATGTTCCGGGTCAAGTAATACTTTTTTCTAACTTTCTAACAGTCAAATGGGGAAGCCAGATTCACTTAACAATTCTGTTGTCATGCCTGCAGTTATATTCCTTTTAGCATCTTTGGCCTGCCACACTCTCTATTATTTTACTATGTGGTTTCATTAGTGTAGTAATTGGGAGGGGGATGCCATTCCTTTCTAGAAGCCCAAGGTCATCTTTTGTCTCTGCACCTCTGCATCTGACCGGAACTAGATGGGTAGAAATGCCAGTGTGGCAGAGGAAGATTGGACCATGTGATGAACGTGGGTGTGGGGGCAAGATATTGAACTTTCAACTGGGTGGGAACCCAGGAAGCTTTCAGATTCGGGATTTCCACAGATGTGCCAACATGTCCCTCTTATTAAATTGGAAGTTTAAGGATAGTTCTGCCTTGGACTCTGATTTATTTCTGGATGGTATTTGGAACGCTTACACCTGTGTTACTAACTGAACAACTGCAGTGATTCACTTAATAACTGTAATGAGAAAGGATGTAAAATGGGGCAAAATTCACTTAACGGGAGTCTTGCTTAGCAACAGAAATTTTGGGATCATTTGTGGTCGTAAGTTGAGGACTACTTTGTATCCATGTGGATTGTCAGATGAAGAAGGAAATGCTATCCAGATCAGATTTTCTAAACCTTTGCACACTTTAGATGCCTGGACTTGTCAGCTAATCCGTAGATCTGGGATTGGGAAGGATTGGGAGGCCTGATCTGTGTAAGAATACTGTATTGATTTCCTGCACATTTATTGTGCGTATTACAATGTTTTTCTGGGTATACCACAATATTCCTATTCTGTAATAGATGCATTTCTTTGAGCTTTGTGTCTGAGCACTACAACCTGAACAACACAAGGACTTGTGGAAATTAAAACAGGCAATAAAAGATAAAGGTTCCCCTCGCACATATGTGCTAGTCGTTCCCAAGTCTAGGGGATGAGCAGTGCTCATCTCCGTTTCAAAGCCAAAGAGCCAGCGCTGTCTGTGGTCTCTGTGGTCATACGTCTCTGTGGTCATGTGGCTGGCATGACTTAAATGCTAAAAATGCACGGAACACTGTTACCTTCCCACCAAAGGTGGTTCCTAGTTTTTCTACTTGCATTTTTACATGCTTTCAAACTGCTAGGTTGGCAGAAGCTGGGACAAGTAATGGGAGCTCACTCCATTATGTGGCACTAGGGATTCGAACCATCGAACTGCCAAACTTTCTGATCGACAAACTCAGTGTCTTAGCTACTGA
Source organism: Thamnophis sirtalis (assembly GCF_051295495.1). Classification (NCBI taxonomy): domain Eukaryota; kingdom Metazoa; phylum Chordata; class Lepidosauria; order Squamata; family Natricidae; genus Thamnophis; species Thamnophis sirtalis. The sequence goes on from NW_028261384.1 coordinate 125,802,890, forward strand.
GCCACAAAACAGGCAATAGAGTGCTTAATTTCTGGATATCAGTCACTCTGATAAGGGTGGCATATAAGTTTTATAAATAATTCCCCTTTTAAATAGATAAGAAATATGCCAGCTCTAGAATATCTTTACTTTTCATTTAACTTGTCCAACTGAAATGTTTTTTTTTTATTTTAACAGGTAGAAGATGGTCTTTCTTTTGATGCAGGTAAGACTCTGCAATTCTCACTGCTGTAACAATGAGACACAACACAGATGTCAGGGAATGTGGTTGTTTTTGCTCCATACATGTATTAATTTGACTTTCAGTTTTCAATTGTGCTACATGATGGTTATCATTATATGCTAAGGAAATGATAAGCAATGGACAAAGCTATTCTTGAGTTCTCCAACTATCAAAAAATGTGGGAATGATTTAAATAGTGTGACAATATGATTAACTTGATTAGTATCTCATTTTATGGATTTGTAATATATATTTGAATCATGAATAAACTGAGGTTGCATAGCATGCTAACCGCCTAAAATAGCCAAAATTAAAATTAATCAAATTAGTACAGTTGCCATATTGATGTATTTATTCTTGTTGTGCTCCTTCACTTATTTTATTGTTCTATTATAGCAATAGCAGTTAGACTTATATACCGCTTCATAGGGCTTTCAGCCCTCTCTAAGTGGTTTACAGAGTCAGCATATTGCCCTCACAGTCTGGGTCCTCATTTGACCCACCTCGGAAGGATGGAAGGCTGAGTCAACCTTGAGCCGGTGAGATTTGAACCGCTGAACTGCAGATAGCAGTCAGCTGAAGTGGCCTGCAGTACTGCACCCTAACCAATGCGCCATCTCGGCTTATGTTACCTATGTTCTGCTTACACTTCTTTCATTTTTCTCCCTTATCATAAGCCCGCCTTCAATAGTCCCATGGGAATATAGGTGGCAAATTGATAAAGAAATGAAAGAACTACCTATACAGTATCTATGGAGATTCTCAGTCAACCAGATCATTGTTAATCTGAGGATGCTTTTGCAGGACTTTCTGGTTTTTCTTTGAGCTGAAGAAGGCTTCTTGGATGAGAAGCGAACCATCTTCAAAGAAAAACCAGGTCAAGTTGCTCCTTGAAAAAGCACCTTTGAAACTACTTATACAGCAAATTATACATTATTAGCAAGGTTATCCACTAGATGGCAGCATAGGCACACTAGATTTTAGCTGGGTTGCCTTGATTAGGAAAAAAAAAAAAAAGCTCTTTTGCAAATTTGATGGGTTTTTTTGCCTCATTTTTGAAGGTTTCCCAATAACAGAATTGGAAGGGATCTTTCCTTATTTCTAATAAGATGCAACGTAAAACTCTGATGCAAGTCTATTGCTGTAATGAATTTCTGTCCACCGTTCTCATTTTTTGTCAAGTTTATGCATTTTTCTATTATTTTTTCCCCTTGTGGGACTTGATTTTTGGAGGGGAGGATTCATTCATTCATTCATTCATTCATTCGTTCGTTCGTTCGTTCGTTCGTTCGTTCGTTCGTTCGTTCATTTTGAGTACCTGAACAGTGAAAGATATGGATTCATTTATAACAGTCACATTAAATGTGAAATATGTTTTTTGGTATATCAAACAAAAACAATTCATTTAAATAATTAAATAATTTAGCACTGATGATGTTATGTAGTTTAGGTACCAAGCACAGAGAGCACCCCTCAAAATTTATTTCCCCTATCAGGAGGACCCAGATTGTTGGGGGCAATAGGCTGACTCCGTAAGCCGCTTAGAGAGGACTATAAAAGCACAGTGAAGCGATATATAAGTCTAAGTTCTGCTGCTATGAGCCATGGTGGCGCAGTGATTAGAGTGCAGTACTGCAGGCTACTTCTGCTAACTGCTGGCTGACTGCAGTTTGGCAGTTCAAATCTTACCAGGCTCAAAGGTAAGACTCAGCTTTCCATCCTTCTGAGGTGGGTAAAACGGGGACCCAGATTGTTGGGAGCAACAGGCTCACTCTGTAAAATGGTTAGAGAGGGCTTGTAAAAGCACTGTGATGTGATATATAAGTCTGAGTGCTGTTATGAAGGACTGAAACAAATGTCGGGCTTATCAGTGACTTGCTCTATCTTATCCTAACTCCTCCCCAACTGAGATGGCTGCATTGTTTATTTCAAGCTTGCCCACATTATCCATAGAGTATTTTCGGATCCCCCTAACTAATGGCACAATAAATAAATAAAAATCTGAAAGAAACCTTAGTTAGCAGCATCCCGAAGAATTCTGCAGATCATTCAATAGGGTTCCAATCAAACATGGTCCATGGTCCATGGACTAGAAGACCTCCAAAGTCTCTTTCAATTCTATTATTCTGTTCTGTTCTGTTCTGTTCTGTTCTGTTCTGTTCTGTTCTGTTCTGTCCTGTCCTGTCCTGTCCTGTCCTGTCCTGTGTGTCCTATTGTGTCATGTCCTGTCCTGTCCTGTCCTGTCCTGTCTTATTCTGGTCTGGTCTGGTCTGTCTTCTTCTATCTTGTCCTGTCCTGCCTATTCTGTCCTGTCCTAGCCTATCCTACCCTGTCATGCCATCCTATCCTATCCTATCCTATCCTATCCTATCCTATGCTCATGCTCATGCTCATGCTCATGCTCATGCTCATGCTCATGCTCATGCTCATGCTCATGCTCATGCTCATGCTTAGCTATGCTATGCTATGCTATGCTATGCAATGCTATTCTATGCTGTGCTGTGCTGTGCTATGCTATGCTATGCTACCCCGTCCCATCCTGTCCCATCCCATCCCATCCCATTCTTTATGATAGTTGTAGTATCCTGGGGTCACTTGATTATCATTTGTGCCCTTCACAGCCAGTTTCACATGAAATCAATGGGGAAAACCAGATTTGCTTAATGAATGTGTAATTCGCTTAACTTCACTGATATACTAAACTCGGGGATAGGGGGTAGGGATAAAAATTGTGCAAGGTTCACTTAACGACTACTTAACCTCAGAAATCCTGGTCCCAATTGTAGTGGTAAGTTGAGGATTCCCTGAATCTAGCCAACCGAAGTGAACTTGAGAGGCATGATTAAACAGTGGCAACGTAGCTTTAGATGGGATTCAGAAGACACACATTTAGCTTATATAGTTGGATAATGAGACTTTGATTTTGGCCATGGATGGTGGAATTAACCCAAACTGAGTTTTTTTTCCTCTACAACTAAACTTCAGCTTTTCCTCCTTCCCAGATTCTTGTAGAAGGTTTTTTTCCCCCTTTAAGTATTTCAATATGGGAGCAGGGAAATTGAGAAGAAAATCAGATCGCGTTAAGCAACCCGGCCTAATGTTCAGGACCCCCATCTTTCTTTCAGAGACGGTGGGATCGTGTCATATGGAAGAACTCCTTTTCCTCCAGTATCTTGAGGAAAACTCAAGTGCCTTCCATGAGTTTCAAGTGCAACTGAAGACAGCTGGCTATGCCATCCAGGTAGACTTGGGTTGGAGACTGTTGACGTTCCAGGCCATCCATCAACCTGTGCAGCTGCTTGACTTAGAAAAAAGCTTTCAGCTCGTGAGGAAGAAGTATGTGCTGCATTGCGAGACACGAGAAGAGATTCTAAAAGTCTTGATGGACCACCCAAGGCTTGTGAAGAGATTCAAATCCCTCAGGATCTACATCCTTGACCAAATGTGGATTGTAGGCCTGTGGGATGAGATCAATTGCTTCTTACAATACCTCGCCCACGAGGCCTCTCAAAGGGAACTAGTGAGCTGCGAGTACGCCGCTGAGCCAGTGCTCTGGTATACAATTGCCAAAGATGTTGCACTTCAGGAGTTGCTCCCATCCAATCCTATGATAGAGCTTGAAATTATTCCCAATACTCCTGCAACTATCAGATTCTGGGGATCCCGTCAGAGAGTCAAGGAAGCAGAGAGGCGCTTCAATGAACTCTTGGACAGCTTCCAGATCCTACCTGTCCCTTTGTCCGATTTCCAGTTGCAGTTTGTGAAGGCGCATTGGGACAAAGCCTTCTACAACCATTTCTTCCTAGAGAGGAGCATCCCGGTTGTTCTGGAGCTCTCTGAGGCTGCCCAGATTGCTGGCCTAGACTTGGGCAAGATGGAAGAAGCCAAAGATTTCCTCATGAAGCTGGTGTGCGAAAGGCCTGTGGAGGTCGCAGAGGACGTGGCATGGGCTACCCAGTGTCCAGAATGGAAGATGCTGCTGCAACAACATTCGAGAGCTCATAAGGAAGTAGCCATTCATCGCGTATCATCTGGTTGGGTGATCCTGGTGGGTTTCTGTCCCATGATCTTTCAAGTAGAGGAATCTATTAAGGAATATTTGAGGGAGAATTCCGCAGCGGAAGAAAACATGAGGCTGACTAAACCAGAATTAGTTTTAGCCGGGAAGGATCTGCTTCATATAATGGGCCGGGAACAACTTAGCATGAATGTTACACTCCAAGTGGACAGTCAGCTTTCCGTACTGCAGGTGAGAGGCCTTCGAAAATATGTGAAAAAAGCCATTCCAGCCATCCAGAAGGACTTGGATTCTTTGGTGCTTGATATCGTACCTCTAAGGAGGAGAATTCTCAAAGAATATGTCTTTGGAATTGGAGCAAGTCTATTCAAGATCATGGCTCAGAATTTGGGCTGCATTGTGAGGATGAAAACGAAAGAATCCGACGATTGGAAGAGCATCATGAATGAGGACTCCATCAAAGAAGTAAGTATATTCTATTATTTTATAGTTTCTATTTGCTTTTTTTTTTTTAATCACCCATGCTTATACATAAGGATGAATGCAAAATATATGTTCAGAGCTTCATCTAGTCCAAACCCCTGCCCATGCAGGACACTCTAAACCAGTGTTTCTCAACCTTGGCAATTTGAAGATGTCCTGACTTCAACTCTCAGAATTCCCCAGCCAGCATTCGCTGGCTGGGGAATTCTGAGAGTTGAAGTCCGGACATCTTCAAGTTGCCAAGGTTGAGAAACACTGCTCTAAACCATTTCTGACAGATGGCAGTCCAGCCTCTTATTGAAAGCTACCTTGCATAACTTCTGAAGGCAAGCTTTTCCATTGGTGGATTGTTCGCACTATTGGCAAATTTCTCATTTCCAGGTTGAATCTTTCTTTGTTCATTTTCAATCAGGGGTGGGTTCCTGCCAGTTCTAACCTCTTCTATAGAAGAGGTTCTACAAATCTACCATGCCGTTTAGAACCGGTTCCAGCTCCCTCCCCCCCCCCGCCCGTCCGCACATCATCAAGACGAAGAGTGAGAGGAGGAATTCTGGGAGTTGAAGTCCACAAGTCTTAAATCTCTCAAGTTTGAACACCTCTGGGGTTTTTTTTCTTCTAAAGGGTTAGGAGTGCAACGGTCTTGTAACTTGATAGCTTTAAGACTTGTGTGCTTCAAATGCCAGAGTTTCTGAGCCAACATTTTGGTTGCTAAGCAAGAGCGTTGTTAAGTGAGTTTCACCACATTTTACAAGTTGGCCACACCCACCCAATCACATGGCCGGCAAGCCACTCACAAAAAGCAGGCCACACCTACAGAAGAGAAACCATTTCAATAAAGATCTACCAATCTAACCTGTAAAACCCAAAGTCAGAGTTACATTCTTTTCCACATCAAGCATGGAGTTCAGAAGCGGCTTCCATGTGGAAACAGAAGTACTTATATTCTTTTCTTTGATCAAGGCAGTCAGTTTTGCCATTTCAGCCAACTTCAACAAATATATTAGATACCTAGATCTTACTATCATATGTGGTGGACATGTGGAAAAGCAAAGAAGTAATGGACAAAAGTAAAGATATGGTTGGAAAAGATGATAAAACAACACATTGAGCTAAAACCAGAAATATTCTTGTTGGGGATATTGCCTGAAACTTATAATAAAGAGAATATATATTAATTGTATTCATATGTTATCTGCAGCTAGAATTGTATTTGCATAATATTGGAAAAGTGAAGAGATTCCTACTGACGAGAAGGTGTTTAGGAAAATATTAGAATGTGTAGAAATGAATAGACTTAACATTGGGAATTAAGAAGAAAGAACAGATTATTATATGATATGGGAAGTGTTTTATCAATATTTAGAGAATAAAAAAGGAAATTGGAAATAGAAGAAGAAGGCAAAAAGAAGAATAGAAAATATACCAAGATAGAGATAAGAATAAAATGACAATTTTAGTTAGTACTAGTATTATGAGAATAACTATGTTTAATGCTATTATTGCATTTTTATTAGAAGATATGTTAAGAAGGAAATGTAGAATTTTTCAATGTTTTAAATATTCAGTGTATATGACTTATGGAAGAATGTTGCACAGAAATATTTGTACCCAGATGACACACTGCTTAGGGAAAGATGGGATGTTTATATATTTTTTAAATTGAAAATAAATAAATAAAAACTTTTAAAACAAGTTTATTAAAAAGTGATGTAGGCCAAGATGGAATATTATCAGTGATACCGACAGGAAGAATTTGTTTGTCAGCTATATGAATTTCGAATGCAGATTTCACACTGATTTTATGACTTACATTATCGATCAAATCAAGAACTGTTGTGTCCCTAACATCCATTTTTTATTTTTATTTTTAGAGATTTGATACAGGCTTCTCAGAGGCAATTTATATAATGGGCAAATGGAACCCCGTGAACGTGTTGAAGCATATTGTGACTGGTCTCCTTGCACAGTTCTGTACAATATCAATCTGTCATGAAGCAATTGCCACGTTTAAAAATATGAGCGTCGATGAGTTCCTCAGCAACATATTCCACAGGTTTCCTGTAGATATCCGTTGGCTGCAGGAAACTGAAGTCCAGATTTGTGGTTTCCAGAATGATGTGGGAAACGTCCTAGAAGCTGTTCATAGAAAGATTAAGAAATATCAGTCCGAAATAATTGAAGTCAAAGCTGAATACGAGTCAATCCCTTATATTGTTATAAAAGAAAGCGTGTTCCAGAAGAGATTTCCAACAAGCCCTTTTGTAAGTACAGAAGTCTTGGCCAATGACCCGACAACCATCTTATTTAGAGGTCCCCGTCAGAAGTTAGTAAACCTGAGGCGGAACTTCGAGGAATTCTTTAATGGTTTTCAATTTTTAACGGTCTCTCTCTCCGAACTCCAGTTTCAGTTTGTCAAGGCCCAATGGGACAAGCTCTTTCACAAGGCCTTTTTTTGGGAAAGGAACATCCCCGCCGTTTTGGAGATCTCTGAAATTGTCCAAGTTGGTGGCTTCAGCTTTGGTGAAATCAAAGAAGCTGAAAAGATTCTAATGGAACAGGTGTGTGAGACGACCGTGGAAATTGCACCTCAGTTGCAATGGGCCACTGAAGAGCCGGAGTGGGAAGACATGTTAAACAGATTAAAGTTGGATAAGGAAGTTGCCATTCATTACACTCCATCCAGTCAGGTGACCGTGGTCGGCCCTTCTCTTCAGACTGCTGTGGTAGAAGAATATATTAAGGAGTACTTCAGAGATAATTCCCCATTGAAAGAAAATATTAGGCTTACTAAACCAGAATTAGTATTAGCTGCAGAGAGGGTCCTTCACATTATGAATTGGGAACACCTCAAGGTGAACATCAAATTCAAGCAAAATGATGATGGGTTGTATCTGAAAGTCAAAGGACTCTGGAAATTTGTGAAGAAAGCCATTCCTGTGATCAATAAAGATTTGGATTCTCTGGTGTTTGATATGATACCTCTGAAGAAGAAAGCATTATGCATCTACTTCTCTGACGTGGGGGCAGATCTGCTGAAAAACATGGCGGAAACCCAGAATTGTATTGTCAGGATGCAAACCCAGGAGAGTCACCTCTCTAGCAATGGTGGAGCCCTTCAAGTAAGTAATACCATGTTTTCCCGAAAATAAGACAGGGTCTTATTTTCTTCTGATCCCCGAAATAAGCACTTGGCCTTATTTTCAGGGAAGACTTATTATTTTTGAGGTGCAAGAGGCGACGAGCATGATCACCTCATGGCTACTGCTGTGTTGCAATATTTTCGGGGAGGGCTTATTCTCAGGGGAGGGCTTATTTTAGCGCAAGCGCTTAAAAGCCCAACTGGGCTTATTATCTGGGGAGGTCTTATTTTTGAGGAAACAGAGTAGTGTTTTTAAGGCAACAGTTGGTTGTTCTTCTGTGTCCTTCTATCAAATATACTGTATATTTTTGTGTGTGTGTGTGTGTAGTCCTCAACTTATAAATGCAACTGAACCCAACATTTGTTTAGCAAGATAGTTATTAAGTGAGTTCTGCCTCATGTTATGATCTTTTTACCCACTGTTGTTAAGTAAATCCCTGCAGATACTCAGTTAGTAACACGGTTGTTGAGTGAATCTGGCACCCCTATTGACTTTGCTTGTCACAGAAAAGTGACCACGTGATCAGAGGTCACTGACAAACATTATAAATACATGCCAGCCACTAAGCAATGAATTTTCATCACGTGACCATGTTCCAGAGGTGGTATTCAGCCAGTTATGGAGAACTGGTAGTGGAAATTTTGAGTAATTTGGAGAACTAGTAGGTTGGCCCCACCCCAGCTGCCTCCCAGCCTCCCAGCTCATCTTCTTTTGTTGCCCTGAATAGGAGAACGGAGCTGGAAAGCAGGTTAGTGGGGTGGGAAAGGGATAGAGCCGAGGTAGAGCAGTGGTTAGGGTGCAGTACTGCAGGCCACTTCAGCTGACTGTTATCTGCAGTTCAGCGGTTCAAATCTCACCGGCTCAAAGGTTGACTCAGCCTTCCATCCTTCCGAGGTGGGTGAAATGAGGACCCAGACTGTGGGGGCAATATGCTGACTCTGTAAACCGCTTAGAGAGGGCTGAAAGCCCTGTGAAGTGGTATATAAGTCTAACTGCTATTGCTATGGGGATTTTGCAGAATCCTTCCCCTGCCACACCCACAAAGCCACGCCCACAAAGCCTCCCCCTCCCAGAACCGGTAGTAACAAATTTTTGAATCCCACCATTACTATGTTCCCATGTTGTGGCAGTTGTAAGTGTGAAATAAGGTCCCAAGTAACTTTTTTTTTTAGTGCCATTGTAACTTTGGTCACTAAAGAAATCGTGGTAAGTCACGGACTACCAGAATTCATTCCCCTCTTTTGCATAAGTGTCTTCAAGTCAACGCTGACTAGCTCCTGCAGTTTTCTTGGCAAAGTATCAGAGGTTTGCCATTGCCGGCTTCCCAGGGCTGAGAGGGAGTGAGTGGCTTAAAGTCACCCACCTTGTACCTAAGACAGAACTAGAACTCCCAGTCTCCCAGTTCCTAACCTAGCACCTTAACAACTATACCAAAGAGGCCTTAGGCTTGTGTCAAATCCCTGAATTGAGGCATGTACCCCAGTACAAGTTTCCTGATTAATGATTGATTGGATGCTTCATCAGCACTAGAACTGTTTTTCGTTAGATTGGTTTCGCAGTAATTGTCTGAATGGGATTGGGAATAATTCTGGTACGTTGAGTTCTAGAAACATACATTAAAACTTGAGGAAGATGGCAGGACATGTGATTAGGACACCAGGTTGGAGCAGGGGTGAAATGCTACCAGTTTGCCAAAAACTGGTAGAATAAAAGCTACTGGTTTGCTCGAACCAGTAGTAAAATAAATGACATGATCCTCTTTCCAACAATCAGCTGTGCCACATGGTTTATATTAGCTAGAAAGGAGGAAATCCTGCAAATATAAATCATGCAGCACGGTGGATTCTCCCCACCACCACCACCACTGTTCCCTTACCTTACTTTTTTTTTACACTCTGTGCATGTGCATCACGCGCTGCACATGTTTGGAGGTGGTGCATGTAAGCAAAGAGAGTGTGCACATGGTCATATTGCTATCAAAACCGATAGGAAAGGTGCAACGATGGATTTCACTCCTGGGAAGTTAGCAAAGTCAAGTTCAAGACCCGAGTGCTGCTGTAAGTGAGGTGAGTTCCCATCCTTTGCTCCAGCTCCTGCTAGGGACTTGAAAGGAGGCCCCTATTACGTGTTGCCAAGACAACAGTGATGTCATTGGCTAATCCTGTGAACCCGGAAGCACCTTGGCGCTTCCGACACCAATGCAATGCAAATCAGAACAGGCATCCAGATTTCTAACCCATTTGATTTTGTTCTTACTAAAAAAAAAAAAATCTTTTTTTTTTTCTCCTCCCTTCAGGGCTTAGCTGAGGACCAAAAAGCTGTGATCCATGTAACGGGCATCCAAAGCAAAGTCACTTCACTGAAGCAGAATTTGTCAGATTTCATTGCCAAATTCCACAAAGAGACCATCTGTAGTGCTGAGATATCAAACCTCGGTGACGACAGCCTTAAAGCCCTTTGCAACATTGCCTTGCCTCAGTATCCGGTTGGCTTCCATCGCCTAAGAGAAAAAGTGGTCTGCATTTCCGGTTCTCAAAAAGATGTTGAAAACGTTTCCAGGAACATTTACACCAAGCTGGAGGAACTCGTCGTTGCAAGGGTCCAAAAGGATCAAGCTGAACAGGCAATTTCCAAGCAGCTGTACGAGAATATCCGTTGGCATCATAAATCCAATGATAGATGGTCTGCCTTTGACGTAGTAACCAATAGGTCTTTGGAGCAGGCATACACCGAGAGGAAAATTGGGGCACTAGTGCCATGGAATGGAGATAAACTGCTGATTAACTTTCCCAAGGCCGAAGCCTTAATCCCAGGCAAGAAAAAATTCAAGATAAGGAGAGATATCTACTTATCGGGTGAGAAGATGTATCTTACTTTATTAAAAACTCTCTTTTTTAGGGTGGAATGGAATAATAAAATACAATAAATACTCTGTTTCCCCTAAAAAATAAGACCTATCCCAAAAAATAAGCCCTAGCATGTTTTTACGCATGCACTGAATATAAGCCCTATCCACAACTTACTTAAATGCCTGCGCAGCTGCCCTGGCCACCCATTCCTTCTGGTTGTTTGCAGTGCCACTGCTGTGAGGCAGGGGATAGTGGAGCTGCCCCACGTACCCCACACTCAGAGGTGGTATTCAGCTCCTTCTGGCAGGTTCTGGAGAACCGGTAGCAGAAATTTTGAGTCATTCGGAGAACCGACAAATAGGCTGGCCCCGCCCCTGCTGCCTCCCAGCTGATCTTTTTTTGGTTGTTGCCCTGAACAGGAGAACAGAGCTGGAAAACTGGTTAGTGGGGTGGGGAGGGAATGGGAATTTTGCAGTAACTTTCCCCCAGGAGTGGCGAGGGAATGGGGATTCTGCAGTATCCTTCCCTTGCCACGCCCACAAAGCCACGCCCACAAAGCCACGCCCACAAAGCCATGCCCACAAAGCCATGCCATGCCCACAAAGCCACACCCAAAGAACCGCTAGTAAAATGTTTTGAATCCCACCACTGCCCACACTGGCTTAACTCAGGGCCCCCACAGCCAAGTCATTCACGCCCTGACACCTACCTCATGGCAGCAGCACCAACAGCCATATGCAACAGGAGCCGATTTGGACCAGTTTGGCAGTCTGGGTCGTCGCTGGAACCGGCAGCGGCCCAGGCCTACCACACCCCTGAACCGGTTCTCTGGGTGACGCTGTAGGCACCCGCCATCTTGCTTTTTTGCTTCTGTGTATTTTTTATTGTATTGTGCATGCACGTGCAGTGATCATAAAGTGTGCGCACACATGGAGTGGTCATGAGCAAATCGGCAGTAGCAACTGCCAGAACACACCCCTGGGCCAATGGCTCACTTCTTCTGCTTGCTCGCGGCCCCAAAAGAGCAGAAGGTTGAGCGGCATTTGATGCTGTGGATGAGGCCGTGATGCAGCATTCGGGATATGGATGCAGTACCCAAGGTAAGCTGGTGTGGGGTGTTTGGGGAAACTCCACCAGTCCCTTGCCTTGCAGCGGCAGCACTGGTCCATAGCGCATCAGCTACCCCCAGAGGTCTGGACCTTACCCACTCTCATGGCCTTCAGGAAGGCTGTTAAAACCTGGCTCTTCCGGCAGGCCTGGGGCTGTTGACCTTATTGAAAGGTCCAGCCCCGGCTAGAATGAATGTTTGCTGTGAATTTTAAATTATTTTTTATTTTATTTTTTTTCCTTTTCCTTTTTTCTTTCGCTTTGTAAGCCTCCCAGAGTCCTGCGGGATTGGGCGGCCTATAAATTTAATAAATAAATAATAATAATAATTCTCCTGCTCTGCCGTGAGCAAGCAGAAGAACTGGGCTTTTTGAACATGGAAAAAAATAATAAGGAAGGAGAGGAGAAAAGAAAGGAGGGAAGGAAGGAAGGAGGGAAGGAAGGAGGGAAGGAGAGAAGGAGGGAAGGGGAAGGAGGGAGGGAACGAAGGGGAGTAGGAGAGAAGAAACGAGGGAAGGAAAGAGGGAGGGAAGGAAGAAGAAGTAGGACCGTTGTAAGATAAGATGGATCTATGGGATGTTAAAAAAGCAATCTTCAAGTATATTGTCAACAGTAGGGAAAAATTGTTATAGATACATATTATTAATAACAGTTATGAGATCATATAATTGTGAATGTATATATGAAATTGATAAAATTAAAATAATTATTTAAAAAAAAAGGCAGCAAAGACTGCACCTGTGTAAGCAGAAAAAAAAATAAACTGTAATAAAAGTTAAAAAAAATAAGCCCCCCCCTTGAAAACAAGCCTTCGTGGTTATTTTTGGTCCCAAAATAAGAGAAACACAAAATAGAGCAGGGGTCACCAACCTTCCGGACCTCAGGGACCACTAAATTCATAATTTTAAATCCTGCGGATCACGAATATGGATTTTCTAAAAAGAAAAATAGTATTTGGTGCAATATAAAAATGCAAATTATTAATTTTAGTAGAGCAGAGTAGAATGGAATATAATTCTTTATTAGCCAGGTGTGATTGGGCACACAAATAATTTCTCAACAAAGTGATAAGTAATAGATCATGAATCATAAAATACAATCTTAAATCATAAGATACAAAGTGATAAATCATAAGATCTCAATAGGGGAAGTTAATAGGAATGATGAGAAAGATAATAGCAATACAGCCCTACTAAATGGGTAAATATCCTTAGGCAAAAGATAAGGGTTGTAGGAATTAGATGTTTAGCAGAGTGATGGCAGAGTGGCTGAGTATTGTCCTTGTGCCTATTGGTATTGACATGCAATACCCTATAATGGCGTCCTGAGGGAAGGCATTGAAACATTTGTTTCTAGGATGTGAGGGCCCTGTAGATATTTTGTATTCATCCTCTCTGTATCACCCTTTTAATTGCGTTTTCTATGGAAACAAATCTACTTACTTCTTGTATCATCCCCATTTTCTCTTCTTTTTCTAACTCCATTCTTTAGTGGGTTGCTTTCTTTTATATGCCAAGAATCTATTTTAGTTGTATTTTAGCTTAGATAAACCGACATGTATTTCTTTTAACACAACATTGCTATTAAATAAACGAACAGTGTTGTCAGTTAATTCTGACTCAACAAATTCCAATCTAAATTTTCTTCGCTGAGGGAAAATGTGTAAGATTTCAGCAATATTCAGTAAAAGGTTTGACATCCCTTTTTAAAATGTGGTCTACATTAATAACTCAGCTTAGCAAAATGAAAATCATGGATATTTTTAAATGGGTTATAAAGTTGCTTTGAGGATATGGCCAAGAGTATATGTGAGCAAAGGCTTTAGTCAGCAATCTATGCAATGCAACGCAATGCAATGCAATGCAATGCAACACAACACAACACAACGCAACCCAATAGAATAGATAGAATACAGTATTTTTCAACCTTGGCAACTTTAAAATGGGTGGACTTCAACTCCCAGAATTCACCACCCAAAATGGCTGGCTCAGGAATTCTGGGAGTTGAAGTTCACCCATCTTAAAGTTGCCACGGTTGAGAAACACTCATGCATATTATAATCTACATATACTATATAATGCATGGCATGCATATATAATATATTTAATATAATACAAGGCTGGCTAATAAAATTTGTAGCAGAGAAACTCTCCTGCCAAAGTTATTTTGCACTTGCTCAGTTTGAAAGACAAATTATTTGTATGGTTGAGTGGTTTTCTCTTCATTAATCTTTTATAGCCGATCCGAATGATGTACAGATCTTGGCTCTAAACCGGTCAAAAATGTTCTTCCCACCTATACAGTGTATCATGAGGGTATCTTAGTTCTCTTCCTTTATTCATTTATTCAATCCATTTATTTGTTGCAGAAAAGAATATTGCTCCCTTCTGGGAAACCATGGATGGAGCTTTAGTTAAGAAAGTGGAACTGCAGACATATTCGAAGGAATATCAGGATGTGGTGAAGAATTTCAGCAAGACGGCTGGGCGCTACCAAATTGTCAAAGTAAGTGGTGATCGATTTGCTATTAAGATGAATTAATATAGACCAGTCTTTTCCAACCTTAGCAACTTTATGATGTCTGGACTGCCAGAATTCCCTAGCTAGTATGCATTTTTAAGGCATTCCCCTTCTCTAAATCAGATTATAAACTTCAGACTATAATAGATAAGAAGCACAGAATAAGTACAAAACAGGGAAAAAGACAGAGAAAAATAACTACAGTAATTTTAGATTATTTAAGCAGGAGAGACCAATCATATAATACAATTATATACATATAATACAATTAAATACTTTCTTTTAAAGTTGAGATTTGATACAGCTCATTTCATGATAAAGTGGGAGATATTTTATGATAGCAAAAAGTCACAAAACTACGGGTCAATTCTCTTATACTTTTCTCAATCTACAATTTTAAGAATCTTTCTTTTCTTTCTTCTTTCTTTCTTAGACATATCAATAGCTTTTAGACTTATATACTGCTTCATAGTGCTTTTACAGCCTCTTTAAGCGGTTTACAGAGTCAGCCTATTGACCCCCAACAATCTGAGTCTTCATTTTACCCACCTCGGAAGGATGGAAGGCTGAGTCAACCTTGAGCCTGGTGAGATTTGAACTGCAGCTAGCAGTCAGCTGAAGTAGCCTGCAGTACTGCACTCTAACCACCGTGCCACCTTGGCTCATACCTCAGCACATACTCGGCTCATACTGCACTCTTCACCACTGTGCCAATTCTTCCTTCTTTCCTTTTTTCCCTCCTCCCTCCCTCTTTCACCATCCCTCCCTTCCTCTTTACTTTCCTCTTTCTTTCTTCTCTCTTTCCTTCATTCCTTCCTTTTTTCTTCTTCCTTCTTTCTTTTTACTCACTCATTCACTCACTCACTCACTCATGCAAACAACGCTCAATAAAATAAAATGACTCACCAAGGTCTTTGCCTCTTTCTTATAGGTAGAGAGAATCCAAAACAGCTATTTGTGGATTTCCTATTGCTGGAAAAAAAGCTGGATGGAGAATAAAAATTCACAAGCGGGACAGAACGAACTCATTCTCTATCATGGAACGCTGCCAGAAAACTGTTCCTCTGTCTGTGATATTGGCTTCAAAAATGCTTTTAGAAAACGTAAGAGACTGAAAAGGAATTTTTATCACTCTTTCCCAAAAGCTTACCCCTCTTGAATAAAGAAATCAACCAGTAAAGAATCCAAGTTGGTCCAAATATGATGATTTTTTTGCAAATGAAATAACACCTGTGAGTCTTTTAAGTTCTAAGCCAGTGCTGGCAAACATTTTCAGCACTGTGCCAAAATGGGAGAGTGCGCACACATGCACACATGCCAGAAACCAGAAGAGCAGGTCCCAGGTGCACATGTGCACGCTGGGAAGATGATCTTCCTGTTTCCGACCAGTGCATGTGCTCCGGTCAGCTGATTTTTGAGTGTGCATGTTTGCCATAAACCGAAAGACCAGGTGGCTGGTGTACATGCGCGCACTGGAACCCAGAAGAGCAGCCGCCTGGCACATGCATGTGCACTGGGCAAGTTTCTGGCGCTCCCAAGCACATGAAGACCAGCTGGCCGGTGCACCAGAACCCTGAAGAGCAATGGGCGAGGGCTCGTGTGCCTGGAGAGATGGCTCTGCATTGCTCTTCTGGCGCACATGCCATAGGTTCCCCATCATGGTTCTCAGCTGAAATGGAAGAAAAGTGTGAGAAATAACGGAGTAACTGTGCAATAAATATGATGCTCTCTTTTGTTTTTTTCTAGAATGTATCTACGGAGACGGCATTTATTTTTCCGTGGCTGCTGGCTGTTCTGTGTTGTATGCCAAACCAGATCTCCAAGGGCTCCGATACGTTTTCCAAGCTCGTGTTCTTGCCGGGGAGTATGGTTGTGGGAAAAAAAATATGGTCTTGCCTCCCATGAAGCGAGATGGCAACGGCTACTATGATAGTTTGGTGGATGTCCTTTGCAAGCCGAATATTTTTGTGATCTTTTTTGATGACCACGCTTACCCTGAATACTTGATCACCTTCCGTGGGCATACCTCTTCATCATAGCTCTTCTGAGAGGTGGGAAACGACCTCAGTAGATGACAACTGGAAGCATGCAGATACTCTGGCGTGAAGAACCAAGAAACAATTTCAGGCTGTATATAAGTGGTGGGATTCAAATAATTTAACAACCGGTTCTCTGTCCTGTAATGACCAAGCTGGGCTTAGTGGTCATCAGACCGTGTGGGCGTGGCCAACATTTTTCAGGTCGATGGGCACTTTGCTTAGCTGTTACAAGGTAATAAGAGTTAACCAGAGAGGCAGTTTCTGTAAGGAAGGCAGTAAAGATTAAGCTAGAAACAACACCAGAATGTTTCTTTCCTGCCTTCCTTACAGGATTAGCCCTGTAAAGCGGAAAAAGAAGATTTCTTCCAACAACGGGTTCTCTGAACCTCTAAGAGAGTTAAGAACTGGTTTTCCCAAATAGGCAGGAACTGGCTGAATCCCACCACTGGTGTATATAGTGTATTACTTGAGGGGAGATTAGGGGAGAATAATGAAACACGCAATTCAACTTCAAATCGAGATCTTATCCTCTGGAAATGGTTCGTGGAACATCCTCATGCCAGGAACGCATCAATGAATTGTACCATTCCTATCTCATCCTCCTAAACCCACTTATTTTTATTTGTGACACACTCTACCTACTTTGCAATGGGAGATTAAGCTTAACTCTTGTATGAAGTAAATATTAAGAGTAGTTCTAGTTATCAAAAGGTTACCTGTGCTTGTTTTTTTTTGTTTTTTGTTTTGTTTATCTTTCCAAAATCGCCCTCGTAATAGAAAAAAAATGGAGGGGATGTTATTGTAGAGTGAAGATTTAGGTTTTTTTTCCCCACGTGGCCAAATATCAAATTCTTCTCGCTATTGTTCATTTCTGCTTCCAGTATGTCATCTTTTCTAAAACCCACCTGAAAATAATAAACATTATGGAGTACAACTATTGTTTTGTTTTGCTTTTTGTCCTTAATACTAATATAAAGTTGCAGCGAGTTTTGAAAATTGGGGGTCTGCCATGTTTGCAGAACGAAACAATCTTGGGGCACTTCTGCTTTAATCCTTGACATATTTTCAGTCAATTAGGCCAAAAGTATAATGTGTGACCAAACATTGCCTTCTGTGAATCTTCAGGACTGCAGAACCTTAGGATAGAGTTATTTATACGGATGGATGCCAGATCCATATAGGAAAAGATTTCCCCTGGGTGGGCCCTCATCTCTATTTCTTGGCCGAGGGAGCCAGTGTGGTATGTAAATGTTTCTGTGGTCATGTGGCATGACTCTACACTAAGGCACACAGAACATTGTTACCCTCTCACAAAGTGGTACCTATTTATCTACTAACACTTGCATGAACAGCAAGGAGGGCAGTGACAAGGTCCTATGATAGACAGAAACAGTGATGGCTAACCTTTTTGTTTTCAAAAAGTGCACCCCTGTGCCCATAATGCAATGCATGTGAACCCCCACGCACCCCATTTTGGGCCTAGCCCTCCTTGCAGCTTCCTGGGAGCAAAAACAGGCCACAGGGGAGGTGCGCCACACTCCCCATGCTCCCCCGCTCCTGCACATACATCTCTCACATGCGCTCCCTGCGCACATGCATAGCAGAGACCTGAAAATTAGGTGGCCGGCGGGAGGCGCATGTGCATTTGTGGTGGAGCTGAGCTGGGGCAATAGCTTGTGTGTCCATAGGGCTCTGTGTGTCACCTGTGGCATGTGTGCCATAGATTCGCTATCACAGGACTAAAATATATTTGAATGTGCCATCGGATTAGTAAATTGTTATTGGCAATATAATTTGTTCTGTCCAGAGGTCAGAATTGGTAAGTCAATCTACCACTGTACAGCCAGCATAAAGTTAACTTATTCTCTTCCATACTTTATCACTTCTTCCACATCTTTATTTAGAAGTTACATTTTCTACCCATAGAAATATATAAATATTAATTTAATTTTTACCTTTTTTCTCTAATGCTATTAGAGTCAGAGCAAAAGGCATGAAGCATACCTTAGCTTTGGGCAAGGATGATCAATTGCAAATACAGGTAGTCCTTCACTTACAACTGATCCTAAAGGGTTAAAAAAAATTCTATACCAGTAGAAACGATCCATTTAGCAGCAATTCTGTAGGAAACCATGTGCTGTTTCTTGGAGAATAAAATTAAGACTCCCTTTTGGCATTACTTCAAAGGATCCCAGCTATATGATTAGTGAGCAGAGAAGGTATAACAGTCAGATTTTTTTTTCTTAGTATTTTAAGTTGACTCTCAGGACTGGATCGAGAATGAAAGAAGGTATAAAAACAAGAGCTTCTGCTCATCCTCACATTGAAATATCCACTCCAAGTCTTAATTGCTCTCTAAAATTATTTTAGAAAAAGAATATTTGTGGCTTGGCTATTACAAGGAAATTCAATGTTTGGTAAGCAAGCATAATTTTTATAATTGTTCTTCATTTAATGACACTCACGTAATACAACTGTACAATAAATCATGAGTTTACAACACCAAGATTTTGCAAAGCAAATTAAAAGAATTAGAATAACCATATTATGCATAGCTCTGTAACATAAGCATAGATATAATTCAGGTTCTGTTTATTAT
Source organism: Thamnophis sirtalis (assembly GCF_051295495.1). Taxonomy (NCBI): domain Eukaryota; kingdom Metazoa; phylum Chordata; class Lepidosauria; order Squamata; family Natricidae; genus Thamnophis; species Thamnophis sirtalis. The sequence goes on from NW_028261384.1 coordinate 125,821,868, forward strand.
TTATTCAGCTTTTGTATCCCTGGATGAAGAGGATAAAGTATAGCAGTATGAATTACTTTTTTCCCTTAGATTTAATTTAAACTTCCTACAAACCCCTCAATTTAATCCCTAATCATAGTTATTCTCTGATTTAGCATTATGGTGGCACTGCACCAATACAAATAAAACCCAATCATTTTGGTTATTTACTTTTTGTTTGCCTTCTGTACCATTTCTTTAACCTAATCTTAGAATAGGATTATACTTCTGTCTGAACTACAAGCAGTATCGGCTTTCTCTACTGGAATGCTCTATTTGGAAATCTGCCCAAATTCCAGAGTGATGAAGTAAAAATTGGGGCACCTTTTAAAAAATGTTTTATTTGTTTTATTTATATTACTTTCCACTTCCAACCAAACAGTGAGGCATCAGGGTTTTAAACAATCAAAATCCACATATTTGTTATAATATGCATCACAATACTTTTAATAATATAACTATATATCCACATTATTATGTATTATTTTTATTATGTATTATGCATTATTTTATAATAATACATAATATCTTCATCATCAAAGTCCCCCCACTTTATCATTCCCTCTTTTTCATGTGCCCTCTTTTCTAACTTCTATTACTATTATCGAACCATTCATAAAATACATCCCACATCAAGAAATACTCAGTTTCTGCTCTATCTTTAATAATAAGCATTAATTTATCCATTTTTGCAGTCTAGTGTTTTCTTAATGATATTTTCATGTGACGGTATTTCATCATCTTTCTAATGTACAAATACAATCCTAGTTGCAGTTAATATACTGTATGTAGTACCAGATACATAGTCTTTTAATCATATTTTTCTCATAGAATGAGAACAGAAACAGAAATATTTCAGGTTTCAAATCAATATGCTGCTTTTTCATTTTTTCCAACCAAGTATGGATTTTCGTTCTAATTTTTTAAATTTGTATAAAAATAGATCTGGTAAATGTTGGAAATGCAATCAATCAATAGGTTCATTTTATCATATGTGGTGGACATACCCGAAAATTGGGGCATCTTGATATAATGTGGAATCTTTTAAGTCAGACATCCAAGCCTTCAACATATACACACTCTAAATGCCACTTTGGACATGGGCTGTCATTGGGCCAAGACATATTTGATATTTTGCACATTTACAGACCCATTGCCTAATATTGTACCATATAGTTATTAGATATGATATGCCAAAAGAAATATACAAAATTAATTGAAAAGCCTGCGAAGAGTCACATGGATGATTAAATACTATATACAAAAGATTCTAATCATATTTAGAAGTTTAGACAATATTAAAGGATGCACTTAGTCTCATTAAAATTATTTATTATTTATATCTACCCTGGTTTTTCTCCAAGAGATAACAATACCATTGCTTAAATATTTTTTCTTACAATAATTCTTTGAGACAGGTTGAGTCAAGAGATGGTTCAAATAGTTTCCTTTTCTTGCGGTCCCTTCATCAACAACCTGATTATTTCTGTAACATTCAGGTAGTCTTCAATTGACAATCATTCATTTAGTGTTGAAAAAAGTGATGTGATCAGTTCTCTACTTATGACCAGTGCAGATTCCATACTGGACATGATCAAAATTCAGGCTCTTGGCAACTAGCATATATTTACATCAGCTGCAGGATCCTGGGTCAAGTGATCACCATGTGTGACCTTCCCAGACTGCTTCTACCAAGCAAAGTCAATGAGGGAATCTGGATTCATTTAACAAGTGTGGGATTCACTTAACAGCCATGCCAAAAATATCATAAAGTTGTGACTCACAACTGCTTTGCTTCCACTTACAACCATAATTAAGCCCAATATTTCTGTTTCTAAGCAAGAACAGCTGTTAAGTGGGTTTTGCTTCATTTTACAACCTTTCTTGCTACCATTGTTAAATGAATCACTGCGGTGTAACATGGTTCTAAAGTGAATCTGGCTTGCCCATTAACTTTGCTTGTCAGAAGTTTGCAAAAAGTGATTACATGGCACCGAGACACTAAAACCATCACGAGTCCATTGCAAACAGCCAAATTTTGATCACATGATCACTGGCTGCTGCAACAGTTGTTTGTGTGAAAAATGGTAATAAATCACTTTTTTTGGATGCCGTTGTAACTTTGAAAAGTGACTAAACCAAATATTTTAAGTCAAGGACTCCCTGTATCTGTATTATGTCTATTATTTGCAACCACAAGGTCCTCTCATGGGCAACACAGCTAACAAACTATAATTTTGTTAACCTCTCTCTACTTTTTTGCTTTTAATTGTGTTGGCTCAAGTGTTATCGGAGGTCAGCAAACAAGAGAAAATAAATAAAATGACATCAATGCTTCTTCCTCTGCGTTGTTCCTCTCCAGTCTATTTACCATAAATAGAGAGGTAGTTGCATCATTATGCTTTTGCATGATTAATAATCTACAAAATATATAACCCTGACCATAATATGTAAGATTGATAATTGCAAAGCAAATTTCTCTATTCTTTATAGCCCATTAAGCAAAATGCAGGCAGGGCCAATGAGTGGCTCCCAGGGAGGAGGAAGAGGTGGGACTTGAGCACCGGCCACTTCCTGCTCTCCTTTTCCCGCCTTTTCATTACTGCTCTTTTCTATAGAGAGCGAGAGAAAGACTGTCCCTTCAAGACTCAGGTCTCCCTGGCAACCTAATCCGACCTGCAAAAAAAATATATATGCAAAGGCCTGAATGGCCTTGAAGGGCTCAACTGCGGCCTACAAAATTGGCCCATTTTACAAGATGGCTGAGGGATAAAAAGTGTTTTTTGTCTGGGCGTTGCTCTGCTATAAGCACTGCTGGGCCAGGCGGGAGAATCTCAAGGACTCTCCTTATCTATTTCTACCAGAGCTGCGCCTCTTTGCTTTATCTTGCAGAAATTTGCCATTCTCCTATTAAGACAGAAGGCCTGAATAGCCTTCGCTTCCTTTCCCCACTTCAGTACTGCTATATAAAAAAAATTACAAGGAGCTGGCATTAAGTCCCACACTTTCCAGTCATTTTAAGCGGGTAAAATAAAAATAAACATTTATTAAAAAGACAGCTCTTGAAAATGAGGGTCAATATGGGGAAAAAGAAGAACAGGGTTAATGTATTGCGTTTCTGTCAGGTATAAATCTATGAAAATAACATATGCCTCAAATTGACACATGAGAATGGTACACTTTGTAGGGGAATCCTGGCTTATTGGACTTGGGATTGTTACAGACTTGGATAACATGGCAAGCATTTTCAAGTGTTTTTAAAGCTGAATGTATTTTTTGCACTTATTAATGGAAAGAAGAAATGGCTGTTAATAATGTCTATATTAATAATGTCCATCAACATTATGAAAAGACATTTTTTCTCATTAATATAAAGTGCACCATTCTCAATCATTCAGGTAATGGCTGTTAATAATGTCTATATTAATAATGTCCATCAACATTATGAAAAGACACTTCTTCTCATTAATATAAAGTGCACCATTCTCAATCATTCAGGTAATGGTGGTCTCAAAGGTGCTATTCCCTTCTTCCCTCCCAAAAGGCCACTGGACTTTCTTGGTTCTTTCTCTTTGAAAACATTTTGCTTCTCCACCCAAAAACTAATTCAGTTCTTAAAAACACTTTCAAAGAGGAAAGAAAAATCTAGAAAGTCCAGCTAGCTTTTGGAAAAGAAGCACCCTTAGGATGACTGTTAATAATATTTTTTTATTTTTCTAAGCTGACTTGGTTTTTATTCCCTTAAATAAGTCGTCATAATTTTCTAGAGTCACCCAGATCCCTCTGTTCTAACCCTGGGAGGTTAGAGAAAATGTTCTATAAAGCCATGATTTATTTTATTGATTACTGCAAGGCTTTATAGTTAGAACCACTGTTTTTGAGGGCTTTTAGGAAGGATAGGGCAAAATAATTACCAAGAAGCTCAAGTTTTCCGAAGTGGTAAGCTGTGACAATCAAATGGATCTTCCATGTTCAGAAGCAGTAGGCTCTTAATATGCTCTTGGAAACAACTATAATAAGGGTACTGCTTCTGTATTGCTGCTTATGCACTTGTTTGAAGGAATTATCCAGGGTGACAAAGTTTAGCCCTTTAATCAATAATGGGCTGGAGAGACAGTCATGATGGTGATGGAACATTAGGGAATTAAAGAGATGAAATTGGCGCCTTAAAACTCTGCAAAGTTTAAGACATTGTCCCTCATTCTAAAAATCCCACAACAAAGGGGTGGGTGGGTGGGGGGCACAAGGTTTATATGAGCTGTGGTGACACAATGGTTAGAATGCAGTATTGCAGGCTAATTCTGCTGGTTGCCAGCAGTTCGATTCTCAACAGCTCAAGATTGATTCAGCCTTTCATCCTTCCAAGGTCGGTAAAACGAGAACCCAGATTGTTGGGGACAATAGGCTGACTTTGTGAGCTGCTTAGAGAGGCACTGAATAACACTTAATAAGTGCTACTGCTATTGCTATCTTCTTAGCCATACTTTTGGAACCTTGCTTTGAAACAATACTCTGGAGGCTAAAGTATTTCTTTGTTATTTCTGTTTTCACCAAATTCATTCTTTCAGATATATTGGATCAGCTCTTATGGCCAAACTGCTTGGGAATTACAAAAACAGTATTTCAATAGAATTTGAAAGGCAACTGGGCTTGTTTGAGGCAGATTGTTTTGCTTCATTTTTTTTTTTTTGATTCACCATATCCATTTATAATTCTTTGATTGTTCAGATGTTACAAATTTATTAGCTGCCTAAGGGATGCTGGGAAATGTAGTTCAAAAGGATTATGTGGGTTCCAGTCTTGTACTGTGATAGCAAATGTGTTTGCATTTGAAGGGGGAAAATGGTTTTAAGTCAGTGGTTCTCAACCTGTGAGTTGGGACCCTTTTGGGGGTCGAACGATCTTTTCACAGGGGCCGCCTAAGACCATCAGAAAAAATATTTTCAAAAAAAAATACAGAAAACATAAAATAATTTTATGGTTGGGGATCACCACAACGTGAGGAGGAACTGTATTAAAGGGTCACGGCATTAGGAAAGTTGAGACCCACTGTTTTAAGCCCTTCTGAATGCCAGCTCTGAGTCTGATCAACTGATCATAATTTTTTTTCTAAATTTAGGTCTGCGCTGAGGCTAAACCATATAAGAAATCTAAAAACATTGACAGTAATATATTTTTCTCTATCAATGTGATACTGTATAGTGAATGCTATGTAACTGTTCCACAGGAATCCTTTGTGATACATTTGGCTTCAGCAACATGTCTGTCTGTGAAGATATGCTTCTTTGCAATTATCGCAAATGTCGAATCACACTTTCAGGCTATGCGTGGGTCACGGCCTGCTCACATATCTTCTGTGACCAACATGGCAGTGGAGAGTTCAGTCGATCGCCAGCAGTCTGTCCCGCTTGTGCCAGTGCCTTGTCTGGCAAATTGGACATTGTTCGGATAGAGCTCAGTCCTTCAGAAGAATATAAAGCCATGGTATTAGCTGGGTTGCGCCCAGAAATTATTCTGGATATCAGTTCTAGGGCTTTGGCTTTCTGGACATATCAGGTAAATTGTATCCAGTAATGGCAATTTGAGTCAGAAAGAATTCTTTACTTAAAACACTAGCTGGGTATCTCGCTCCTAAGTATATTTAGTCTGAATGTTTGTATCATTTTTATTGTTTTTAAAGGTTTTCAGTATTTTTAATTGTAATACACAAACGCAAACACACTTTTGTTTTTAATTGTAAACCAAGCATAGTCATTGATTGAGATAGATGGCTGTAGAAATGGAAAAAGATGGATGGATAGATAGATAGATAGATAGATAGATAGATAGATAGATGTAGGATTGAGAATCTCCATAGACACATAGAATGCTGTATTGTAATGCTGTATTACAAAAGTAATTTCATCCAAATTTGCCCAAGACTTACTCCTTTCTACAGGTAGTCCTTGACTTACAACAGTTTTTTTAGTGACTCTTCAAAGTTACAACAGCACAGAAAAAGTGACTTATGACCATTTTTCACGATTACAAGCTTTGCAGCATCCCCTTAGTCATGTAATCAAAATCCAGACACTTGGCCATGTCCCAAGATGACATAATTCCCCTTTGCGACCTTCTGACAAGCAAAATCAATGGGGAAGCCAAATTCACCTAAATACCACCACTCACTTGACATCTGCAGTGATTCACCTAGCAACTGTGGCAGGAAAGGTCATAGAATGGGGCAAAACTCGCTTAACCCACGTCTCACTTAGCAGCATAAATTTTGGGTGCAATTGTGGTTGTAAGTCCAGGTCTACCTCTACTTATTCTTTAATACCTATGTAGGTCCACCAAGAACGTTTGTATCAAGAATACACCTACAGCAAAGCAGAGGGCTGTCTGAAGCAAATGGAGACAGTCTACACCCAGCAACTCCAGAGCAAAGATATGGAGCTGACGTCTATGAAGAGTGAAGTCTCTTCCTTAAAGAAAGTATTGGAGGAATACAAAAAGAAATTCACCGAGCTCTCAGAGAAACTCATGGAGCGTAATCGTCAGTATCAAAAACTGCAGGGCTTGTATGACAGCCTGAGATTACGGAATATTGCTCTGGCCAATCAGGAGGCAGGCCAAGAGCCTCCAATGATGCCTCCGCCTGGTGTCTTTGGTTTCCCTATGGGTAAGAATGGCGACTTTTAATATGATCCTTCACAAGCACTTCATGAGCCGCGGTGGCGCAGTGGTTAGAGTGCAATACTGCAGGCTACTTCTGCTGACTACCAGCTGCCTGCAATTTGGCAGTTCAAATCTCACTAGGCTCAAGGTTGACTCAGCCTTACATCCTCTCTGACTCTATAAACTGCTTAGAGGTGTTTGTGAAGCACTCTGAAGCAGTATATAAGTTTAAGTGCTGTTGCTATTGCCATGGTGAATAATGCTTGGATGTAATCCATGCACACACAGAATTATTAAAATGACACGGGACCGCTAAAGATGCTAGACATTAGACAAATATGTAGCAAGTATTGTATACAATGTTGTGCTATTAATAACTTACCAAACGTATCTGGCTTTCCTACCAAATATTATTTTGAATCTAAGCTATTTTTAAACAATCTGAATACTAAGTGTTTCCAGAATAAATATGTTGCCAATTGATATTTGTATATTTTCTCTTACAGAGCAAATTGCTTTGAGAGTTTAATTTAAATTGGAAAACAGTGAAGAAAGATTTCTGCAATTTCTCCCTAGCATCACAGTTCTGATTCCTGCCACCTGTAGCTGTAATATGGTTTACTTTAAAAATAAAGAGAGATTCTGATTAAGAATCTCCGATTTAAGTGTAATCTAGCCTTTATTATGGGCATGTATGTAGCTAACATTGCCATTTTTTTTTACAGGGGAGGAAATTTAAACCCTTCTCTAATACCAAGACTTTCACTCACATCTTCTAGGTAACTCTGCCAGGCTCTCTAGGAACACTACACCTATCCAGGGCCGGCGTGGTGAAGGGGACTTCAATTTCAAACCCATCTTTGCCTCCTCTCCACCCATGGCTGAGTCTGCCAAGAGCTTCTTTTCCTTTACCTCTCCGGACAATGATTTGGAACACCACACAGGAGGCAGCAGAGCTTATAAAATTAAGAGAATGTAAACCCTAATGTGCATTTCAATTTCATTGCAGAACCTCCTGAAAACCCAGTTCCGTATTTATGAGCCCGAAGTTTCAATATAAACAAAATGTCAATGCTCGAAACCAGATTTTCATTACATCAGTGAATGTCAAATATTTTCCAAGCCATGTCATGCGTTAAAGCAAGTGAGGGACACCTCGCAAAGTCAATATTTTTTTTGGAATGGTTAGATAGTACAATGGGTTACTGTAGTTTACATGTACATGAGTTCGTTACATTCTTGTCATTGTTGTGTCACATAGCAACCTCCTTGTAAACACAATCGTTCCGATACATTCTCAGTGATTTAATTATTGTGCATTATGATTCAGTTTAATTAGTGCTCAAATTGCTTATTCTAACAAATGTGTTATAATGTTTTAACCCATTGATGACTGTTTTCAACTCTCACATCTTATAGTAGCATGTTTTCTTCAATGGGTGCATAAATATATTTGCAAGGATTTGTTTCTTTTGTTCATTGCTACTTGTAAACAAAATCATATGGAAGGGAAGATATTACCTGCACGTATACATTTTCATTGGTATAAATATCTGTGGATATCCTTTTTCTGTTTTGTGATTAAGCATTAAGTGCTTTTCTGGTCCTCAAAAAAATAATCCTCCTCCTTCTCTTCCTCTTTTACAGCTTGGATGTCGAGGGAGAATCATTTTATTAATTTCTTTAAGTGGACCTAAATTATGAAGACTATGTTGCTTCAAAACTTCATCTGTTTGATAAATCAGATCATTGGATTACAATCGTCCATATGATTTTCTCTATGTTGAATTGTAACATGTAGAACATCTCAAATGGGCCTTAAATTAGTAATGATTATTAAATTCATTTATTTTAATGGATTTATGCAATCCATAAATGAAAATCTTGATCTCATTCTATTTCATTACATCACTTTGTACTTACATTTCTAGAATCACCCCGATCAAAGGAAAGTTAAGATGGGCAAAATGGACGATTAAAAAGCATTTACTGCTTAAAATGAAATCTCACAAGAGTGGGCTGTGCATATGGACATGGAGACATGGACAGTGAGGGAATTTATTTAGATATTTGTATCCTGCCTTTATTATTTTACAAGCAACTCCAAGTGGTGAACACACACACACACACTTGTATTCCAATTTTATTAATGTAGCTATTTGTATTCCAACTTTATTAATTCCAACTTTATTAATTGAAGGGGTTATTAAATAACCCCCTTGTTCAAGCAGGAGCTCCTATCTATACCATTTCAGACAAATTGCTATCCAATTCTCTTTTTAAAAACCTCCAGGGATGTGAGCCAAGGTGGCGCAGTGGTTAAATGCAGCACTGCAGGCTACTGCTAGATCAGCAGGTCAGCGGTTCAAATCTCACCGGCTCAGGGTTGACTCAGCCTTCCATCCTTCCGAGGTGGGTAAAATGAGGACCCAGATTGTTGGGGGCAATATGCTGACTCTCTGTAAACTGCTTAGAGAGGCCTGAAAGGCCTATGAAGCGGTATATAAGTCTACTGCTATTGCTGCTATTGTTTGTTTTTTTTAAAAGAATTTTTGGAGTTGAAGTCCACTCAAACTGCAGAGGTTGAGAAACACCGATCTAAGTAGGATTCTTGGTTAGAAATACTCTCCAGAAGTTTGTGAGTGCTCCAGCGTTGGAGGTTTTTAAGAGGGAGAGATTGGACAACCATTTGTCAGAAATGGTAGGGCCTCTTGCCTAAGCAGGGGATTGGACTAGAAGACCTCCAAGGACCCTTCCAACTCTGTATTCTATTCTATTCTGTTCTATTTCATATTCTCATTCCATTATTTTCCTTATTCTACTTGAAAAAGTAGGCTAAGGATTTTCCCATGGTTGCTAAGTGAATCGGTGCTATCATTAAGCAAATCCATTGACTTTGCTCGTTCAGAAGCCAACAAATGGCGATCAGATGACCCCCGGGATGTTTCGACCCTTCTAAATACATGCCAAGCGCTCACATTTTGATCAAATAAGGGGGGGGGGGGTGTACTTTAATGCTGATAAATGTTGGACCATTTACAAGTGACTTTTTTCACGGCTGTTATCATTAGCCTGAGCAGCGGGGTCGGACTACACGACCTCTAAGGTCCCTTCCAACTCTGTTATTCTTCTTATGAAAAAAAATAAAACTGGTAAGTGACTGTCTCCCCTTAAGGCCGAAAGACTCTTCCTCCCCGCTCCTTCTGGTTTGCTCCGAGTCCTCCGGGCCTTTAGAGGACTCTACCTCCCTCCGTGCTTGCAAGGCGGAAAGAGAGAGGGAGAATAAACAGGAAAGGGAGGGCGGAGGCTGCAGCGATCATGGCCGAGGACGAAGAAGAAAACTCGCAAGCCCGGCAACGTTTGCAGGTATGACGACGACTAAAAGAGGTTGTTCTCTTCCCTTCTGCGTTTTAAAGCCGCGATTTAAATAATAATAATGATTAAAAAAAATGCCCGCGCCTCTGTTCTGGGGAAGAGATGGAGCAAAGCTCCAGAGCTTTCCCCGATTTATGCAGGCAGGTAAAAGTAAGCGAGTTGGGCGCGCAAACCTAAGTGGCGTTTTAAGAAGCCGCGGACGAGCAAAAGAAAAAAAGAACCTTCATCTAAATTGACGCCATTTATGCCTTTTCCTGGTTTAGTAAATTTAGACAATGTGGGTGTAGTTGGCAGTGGGTGAAGTAGGCAGAGTGGTTTAGAAGTTGAAATAGACGTAGAAAGGGACTTGCAAGGTGTGTATGCACTCCTGCTTTGCTTGCAGATATTTGTAGATTTTCCTAGTTTTTTTTCCTTAGATTCCCAAGATGTTAGAATTATCAGAGAAATCTACTCTTAATTGCTGCTTCGGGAGTGAGCCGTCGTTTCAAGCCTTGGAGCAAAGATTTCTGGGTTAATCTGTGGCTATTCCATGAAGAGAGATTAAATGCTGGTTAGGTTTGCTACCTAAAAATAGTGGTTCTGTGTGCTGCAGACCATAGTTTAAATTAACTTTTCTCCTTCCTCAAAAACAATTTATGCTTGGCTGAGTAAGGAACATTAAATTTCGATTTACCTGATTGTATTTTGAATTTTCATATATATTTATCTGTCAACATAGTTTTAAGTATGTTATCAGTGGTGCTGCCAAGTTTGTGTGGAATGGGCACAATACGTTTCAAATTGGGCAATTACATTTTAGCTTAGAGGCTGATAAATGCTTTGTTTATGGTATGCAATTTATGGTACATTTATAGTATGTGTATAGTATTCCTGGAGGAACATTGTCCATGGGGTCGCAATGGATTGGACACAACTTCACAACTAACAGCAACAAAATGGTATGCAACCTGGGTTTGCCAGTTTGGCAATTGCATCGCAAATGTCAGTGCATTTTGTATCAGCAATATTGGGAGATCTGATAGTATTTATCTATCTATGAATAGGAATTGGTCGACCACCTCTATCATTTCCGAGATCACTATTTCGAGAATCACAGTGTGGAAGATGCTGGGAAAAAGCAACAGGATGTTCAGGAAGAGATGGAGAAGACTCTTCAAAAAATGGAAGCCATTGATGGTAATTCACACATGACTTTAATTTTTGCATCTCCATCTTAAGACATACGTTTTGTTTCATTTCTAGATTCTCCCAAATATACTGATCTGTCCCAGTACTTATGAGGGATGCGTTCATAGAATTGAAAATGTTTGAGTCTAGTATAGGAGTATCCAACTCACATGGTCACGTGACACATCACGACTTTTTCTCCTTCGCTAAAATGGGTGGGCGTGGCTAGCACGTGACATTCCTGGTTTATTACCTTGAGAAAAGGGGAAGTTGTAGGAACAGACCAGGCAGAACTGTGGGTGGAGTTAAATGCATCATCAGTTTAGAATCTTTGCGTTGTCTCAAGATATCCAAGTCCAACCCTCTGGGAATTCCGCTGATCCTTATCTAGTATCAATGTAGTGCTGACCAGATTCTGGTTTATAGGTTTCATTTATGCAGCAGTTTACATGAATGGTCCTGATTCTTTACACTTAACACAAGTAGCTCTGACAAATAATTATAGTGCAATCCTTCCGCCCCCGCCCCCCCCAAAAAATATCCACTCCCAAGATACCAAAATCAGCATTTCAGCATTTTGATATTGCGATTCTTCATTATTTGGCTACCAGAAGTCTTTGTTGTTTGTTTATTTTAATTATTTATTTAAAAAAATGTGTGTGCCCCCCCCCCTTCTTGAAAGAACTCTGGGCACCCAGAATGACAGGAAAAAGCATAAAAACCATAGAACAGCGATGGTGAACCTTTTTGGGCTCGCGTGCCTTAAGGGAAGGAGCTCAGGGGGGTGGTGCGTGGGCATGCTGCACCTATAATGCA